>NW_027040854.1:427500-795442 GCF_037179485.1 Ochlerotatus camptorhynchus | reverse complement strand
CTCTCTCGATCCATACAATTTTCTTTCACTAACCTTTAATTTTAGATTTAAGACATTAGTAATGTATAGCTCTGTAAAGTTTATTCGATTGAGTCTGTACAAATAAAGTAATTATCAAAAAAAAAAAATGTTACTTGTTAACTACGATATCAAATGAATTTAAATTTTCAGAGAAGAAAACGAGTTCACCGTTAGATACAGTATTTTAGACTAACTTAATTTCATTCATCGCTAAATATTCCCCAAATGCAATACCCCAGACAACCAAAATACATGTACATCGTGTATACATTATAATGCCGTTATACGCATCCCAATTAACCAAAAGCTCCGCATTCAATGATTAAAATCACTTCCAAGTTCCATAAAGTACAAATAAAGTTCCGATCAAACCTTCAAGTTCCATAAAGTTCAAATAAAATTCCGACAGAACTTTCAAGTTCCATAAAGTTCGAATAAATTCCCGACAGAACTTTCAAGTTCCATAAAGTTCAAATAAAGTTCCGACAGAACTTTCAAGTTCCATAAAGTTCAAATAAAGTTCTGACAGAACTTTCAAGCCACATGAAGCAATCCACACAAGTCTTTATTAGTAACAAAATTTAATGTACGTAAATATGAAATGATCAGTAGCCCATTATTCTTATATTTATGCAGTGCATCAACATTCTACAAAAAAAAAAAGAAAAATTTCCTGGATTCGAACCCGTGTATTCGGCATGCGATCTATGATTGCTAACCACTGCACCACAAGTGTTTTGGAATACCATGCAGGCAAACACCAATTTAAATTCATCCAAGGTGTTGTGTTTCGTATTCAAGTCAGTCAGCTGGCACTGAAAACTCTAAAAGTAGGCGAGGCAACAGCTCACTTTAATATATCTCAGATGAAGTAGCGGTTCGTGCTGGAACTCTCACGCAGAAGGACTGGGTTTAATTCTTCAAACAGCTCCAATTCTACTACTAATGCTGATAAATCAATACACATTAATACCTGCCTTTAAAAATAACTTTCATAGAAGTGTGAACTAAATATAGAATTGGTGTAGAGGACAAAAAACCTTTTTTTAATTTATTTTCTAAAAGTTCCGTTTAAGTTCCGCCGGAAGCTGCTTAGAATGCTCTTCAATTATTGTACCGGAACTTTCAAGTTCTTATAATGACTTAAAAATGAGGCTGCTTAGAATTCTATAGACCACCTTTAACCAAGCTGCTTAAGCCACAAATAGCCTTTTATCAGAACTTTTGGTTACTTGGGATAACTGTCCCATTTTATATGCAATTCTTATGCACCGTGAAACTCTTATGCGTATAAAGGCACTTATACGATGAAAAATAACATTATGCGATGAAATTCATTCTTATATGTGATGTGGCTTAAATCTGGGGTATTTAAAGATTCTATCTGTGCATTGTTATACGACTTATGGGTGCCTGGGACAAACACAACTATTGCTACCTATAATGCTATGCTCACATAACTGCCCCATATGAATATGAAATCAATCAAAGATGGAACTTGTATGCGATTATGGCCACAATTGGTGCATTGCGGTTACTGTATCAATTGGAACTAACGAAATCTTCATGTGTGTATTTTTCAGCAACAACAATGCAGGACAAAGACTGGACATGTAAAAAATGTACCTTAGTGAACACACCAACCATGTTAGCGTGTGTGGCTTGTGGTGGATCTAAACTGCGCAGTATTTCTAGTATAGAGGAAACGACGCTTAAAAAAGGAGAATTTTGGTCTTGCGTTAAATGCACATTAAAAAATTCATTATCTGACAACATATGTGGAGCATGCAAATCTCCTAGGAACGTAACAAATCCAGGTAATAATCTTATGAATACCATGCCATAGCATTATTTCAATCACACATTTCCATCAATTTTTTCCGATTCAAAAAATAAGTCCATAACTTTATAAAGAGAGAGAGAGAAAGATTAGTAATTTCCATTTAATTCCACTACCTTATTTGCTTATCCTTGACAGATACGCGTATTTCGTCTACAATGTGCAGACTTCTTCAGTGTCTTGTAATAATAATCGACTGTACAAGACACTGAAGAAGTCTGCACCGACTACATTAAAAATAGTATTGAAAATCCAAGTTTCAATCGGCCACCGTGGCGCTGCAATCGCAGCGGTGATAAGTCCGAGGTAATGTGTCAAACTGAATACATTTTTGAAATTTCAACCAAAAAACTATTATTTTGTTTAGTTGAAGATGCTAATTTCAAATAACAGACTGTAGTGGTAATTTTTATACGATAGATGGAGTAGATGTAGATGAAAGCATAGAGTTGATAGTTCCGTTAGAGTACGGCAGTGTGAAGATTGCATATAGATATTAAAATAGCGAGCTAGGACAACTTTTAAGGAAGGTACAAATCGGTTTTTTCATCTCTCTTTACCAAACTCCCCCTTTGGAGAGGGATGGTGAGGGGTGTCCCCCCGCCACCACTGGCAAAAAGAGATAAAAACCGACCCGCTCTAGTACCAACTGTGTGTTTGAAACAGTTCTACCGATTTTTACCGCACTTCAGTTGTTATTTGAAGGAAGGCATCCAGTCGTAGGTTTGGAAATTGTTTACCCAATTGGATTTCTCAATTGAGTTCTTGATAAACAAAAAAGTAAGCAGATCGCAACTGTCACGTGGACAGCCTTATAAGCCATTTTACGAGACGTTTTGATGACAGTTCCTGGCGGGCCGCTCGTGGCATTGTTATTGTTTACGTCTGATATTTTTGTTTTGATTCTCTACACGGCCAACAAAAGTAACTCACGAGTGTATGGGCTTGCCACGGATTTACCCAAAAGTAGGCAAGCTAAACACACTCCGTGAGTCACTTTTGATGGCCATGTAGTTGCGAATGAAGATATTCGGCCCCAAGGAGGTACAGACAGAGGTGAAGCAGATCGTGAAATATGGTTGTATTAGTAATCCAAAAAATCAACGTAAACGCAAGTAGTGACCCGGGACGGGACTTGACAATCGAGCTTCTCACTCTTCTTAATGTTTTTGAAGAATGCCCTTCGAAAACTTGTGCGTGTTGTTTGACGGAGTTGACCAAGGATGCCAGGAATGTAAAATATTTTTTCTATTTAATTTGGATTTTATTTGGAGTTTCTACCGCAGTTTAGCAGCTTGTACATCATTTTGCTCAAAACAATAAAATCAACCATAAACAAACCACAATATCCATCGCTTTAAATACGCAGTGCACTAATTTTTTCAACTTTCCTTTTGCAAATATAAACAATTGACAATACCATTGACGTCAACATTGATTCCGGCATCACTGCCAGCCAGATTGATGCGATCCCTTTGTCCTTTTTATGCCACGATTGCTACTGTCAAATCGACCAATCAGAAACTGGCTCGGATTTGACAGCAAATTGGCTCGACATCGCTACTCGATTGTCAAGTCCCGTCCCAGGTAGTGACGTCACTAATTGCTTGTATCGTACAGGGGTTTTACTCACACAACTTAACCGATTGCTTTACCTCGGTAATCCAGCTCATTGATTCGGCCCGCCAGTAAATGTCAAAATTAGTAAACAGAATAAAATCAGCTGACTCGATCTGTCTCGTAAAATGCCTTATACTGGTTTTGTGAATATGTCTCCGTATAACCAAGCATAATCATATGTATTTAATTTTTCATACACACTGTTTATTGTATACTCTTCGTTTTGAACCATTCAACGATAGTTTTATTAGTTTAACAAACTTTCTCACTAAATCTCTTTCAAGGTCAAACGCAAAATCATCTAGCAATTCCGAATGTCGCAAGATTGTCCCGTTGCCCCTCACCCAAGGCAGACAAGGCAACTAATTCAGGAGCCGTACCAAAGCGACATAGTACAGGTAGTTTAATGGCTAAAACATGTATTTATAGTGCAGAAGCTGATAAGAACCGGTCAAACGAGAAAACCTGGCAATGTCCAGCTTGTACATTCGAAAATAGATCTGCCAGCGTAGTTTGTGATATATGTTCTAGTCATCGATTAATCACCAAGGATATTGCGTGTTCAATCAATGTAAATAGTGATATTTTAAAGCATGAGAGCAAACTTATGGAAAATTTAAGGCAAATTGAGGAGTCAGAAGCACTCAGCAAATGGATTAATATTATTCAGTATTGTAAAGAGAACAGCGAGCTATTCGTGGACGATTCATTTCCACCGGCAACAAAAAGTCTGTATTATAACCCTTCATCCAATGTAGAAGCTAATCCAGTTGTACAATGGTTGCGACCTCACGAAATCAGTTGTGACGGAGGCAATTTTCCTCCATGGGCTGTTTTTCGAACGCCTCTCCCTTCGGACATTTGCCAAGGCGTATTGGGAAATTGCTGGCTACTGAGTGCTTTGGCCGTGCTCGCTGAAAGAGAAGATTTGGTACGCGAAGTTTTAGTAACCAAGGATATGTGTCCACAAGGGGCGTATCAAGTACGGCTTTGCAAGGATGGCAAATGGAAAACGGTTCTAGTAGATGACCTATTACCATGTGATAAGAAGGGACATTTAGTGTACTCTCAAGCAAAGCGGAAACAACTGTGGGTTCCTATTATTGAAAAAGCAGTCGCTAAAATTCACGGCTGCTACGAAGCCCTTGTATCCGGCAGAGCAATTGAAGGTTTAGCAACACTGACCGGCGCTCCATGCGAAAGTATACCTCTCCAGCCTAGTTCCATTCCACTACCCAGTGAAGATGATCTCGACAGGGACTTGATATGGGCTCAATTACTAAGTTCAAGACTAGTGAAATTTTTGATGGGGGCCAGCTGTGGTGGTGGAAATATGAAAGTAGATGAAGATGAATATCAAAGAAAAGGACTTAGACCACGCCATGCATACTCAGTGTTGGATGTTAGAGATATTCAAGGAAACCGTCTACTCAAGCTACGCAACCCTTGGGGTCATTACTCATGGCAAGGTACCTTTATTCTAAGTTTGTCTCCTATAACAGAATCCATGGTTATTTTATATTACTTTCCTTTAGGTGACTGGTCCGATGATTCTACTCTATGGACTGACGAGTTACGTGATATTCTCATGCCACATGGAGGATCTGAAGGTGTTTTCTGGATTTCATTCGAGGATGTGCTCAAGTAAGTTGTATAATTTTAGGTACCTACGTACAATAAATTTAAAATATGATTTTCTGTAGATATTTCGACTGCATCGACATATGTAAAGTACGCAGTAACTGGAATGAAGTACGGTTACTAGGAACCTTACAACCACTCTGTGCATTGTCGTGTGTTCTTCTGACAGTTTTGGAACCAACTGAAGCAGAATTCACTTTATTCCAAGAAGGTCAAAGGTATGTAATTGAAATATTTTCTTCAACCTGTTATCGAACATATATTAAATGACGCCAGAATTTTCTTTAACTACATTGGTATCAGGGTTGTAAATGACGCACACTGGGGCAGAATCTACTTTAGTTGGACAAAACCTGAAGCGCTCCACCCATGCAATAAGAGGTATGGTGTCTTCAGCAAAGTTGTTTGGGTGGATAAGGGCTGTTTGTGCAACGTCATATGTACATCCCCCACCTACCCTACCCACTGTACCGATATCATAGTAAGAAATATGGAAAACAATACAGTATATTTTATACCTCCGCCATGGCAGGACGGTCAAGCAATCCGTGTGTTTTATTTCGTTACATCTCTGTACTACGATCAACAACACAACGTAGGGATCCCGCCCATGCTTTCTTTTGACATTATTTTTTTTTCTTTGTTCGGAACCTAACACTACTGCGACCAGTAAATTGATCTATTGTAGTATATCCCGTGTCCTTAGTTTAGTGCATGTCGTATTACTTCATCACTATTGAGAAATGATGAAGTATTCGATTTTTTTACTGTTGCCACTCTTGCATTTATCACAAGGATCCGACTCTAATTGAAAGGTCCCGCTATTTATACCCTTCGGAGTGTTGAAACACCCTCCAAAGGCGTGCCCCTTTGTCAATCAAAATTGGATTCCTTAGCAACAAAATTAAGGTATGACATCGATAATGACCATGCATCACCCTGCGCTTTGGTCAGAGAGCGTATAGGGCGTCGTTGTGCCAATTTGGTCGTGGCACATTTCGAGTATGAGAGATTGCAGTTTGCTCAAAAGTGCCTGAGTAAAATGCAAGTATTTTCGATGATTACCCGTAGTTGTTACAGTGAAGATATACACCATATTCTCGTTTATGTCTGGACGTGTTTGGCATACAGAAACATTTTTATTTGATTTTGTGTGGTGGATGGGTTTCGGGCGTGGACAGGCATATGGGTGATAATATTAAGTTTACGTTAGGATAACGTTGAAACATTGAGAAATGTATCGCTTCAGTTTAAGAAGCACTTCACTTCGCAACCGATGGCCCACATTGCCGTGCAGGCGCCGTGTGTTGGCAGGGTCCAATATTGGACAGTTTGACCACAGACAAACAGACGTAACTCTTCATTGTGTATCTTCGTTCACGCATTTAACGGTTGATATGAATAATATCAGTTCCGCGAACTACTCGCCGTAGCGCTGGCATCGGATCACTTTGACGTTTCTATACATTCTATTGAACTTTCATGCAATATTGTTTGCGAGTTAGGGAGCAAGATTGTTTTCCGCGAGAAGCCCGAGAGATGTCGTTACTGAGGTCCTATGTTTTGAGATGCTATGTTTTCAAGAAAAACTTTTTCAAAGAGTTACGTCTGTTTGTCTGTGGTTTGACGTTTATAAAGTACCATCAGTTAAAACTGTATCTTAGATGTTTCTTAGTAGATTATCTTGTTGGTGTAAGCTGATTCAAAGAGTAAATGGTATTAACATTGAGCTGTCCATAGTTGGGCGTTGTTGAACATCTGGTACTTGCACAACATTTCATGTGAATAAGAAAGTAACCATATAATCACAAAATAGCTTTATTGAGGGATGGCAGTAGGTGGGCGGTGCCGTCCACGCTTGTACGGAGGGAGGACTGTACACTCGAACACAAGGGGTAAATACCTGTGTTCCATCCCAGGAGATCGGACAACCAAGGAGTGTACATTAACTTTCTTAGCTCTGTCACTCCCAACGATTTATATAGCCTATTTTCAAATCCTGCATACGGAGCGGTTGGTACGGTATGTCCCCGCTCTTTGATTACCTGTGAATTAAATGTTAACCACTGTCTATACTTATTAAGTAGACATGGTAAACATTCGCTTCCACAAAAATTAACTAAACGCTACACAGTAGGCCTGGCCGCTTTATTGTTTGTTTCACATCCTTGATGTGCAGCAGAGCGGTTCCATATCATTAAAGCAACGAGTAATTTTCATCTTTTTTGATTTGCATGAAACCTTGCATACAAGTTTTTGGGGAAGAAAAACGCCGTTTTGCATACTTGGTTCGCCATTTTGAATCTAGCCTTACTTATGAGAAGGGCCTATGAAAAATGCACATGATATCTTCAAAAAATTGTATCTCGGAAACGGTTTGTCCGATTGGTTTGGTGTCTTGGGCGAAGTTTTAGACAATTGTTGGTGTTATATGGAGAAAATATGCACGGTAAAAAAAAAGTTTGGTATTTGTGTTTTGAACTAAAATATAAATTTTCCCTTTAAAGTGACATGTCAATATTTTTTTTATTATCCTTATGTTATAGCTGACTGAAAATGCTATCTAGTGCACAGTAGGTTGTTCTGGAGAAAAATAGGTTACAATGAAAAAAATTGTTTTTTAAAAAAATACAATTTTCAAAAAAGCTATTAAGAAAAGTCAAAAAAGTTTGTCACCCTAATTTTATGAAAGTACATCAAATTTGCAAACAAAAAGTACTTCGGTAACATTTTTCTAAGATGCACCGTTTAGAAGATATTACTGATTTAATATTGTTTTTTTTTTGATAACTTAATAAGTTTTGGCCCTTTTCGGATGTACTACGTGTTTTTTCAGTTTCAAAAGTATTTTTTTCGGAAAGATTGGAAAATTTTGAGTTAAAATGACACTGACAGCTTAAAGATTCGAGTGAAATTCTCTGCCTTAAAAGTATTTTGAAAAACAAGTTACAAAATCCCACTATCAGGAACAATGATTTCTTCAAGTGATTTTTGGTGCGTTGTGCTGAAAATGTGCATTCAACTCTTGCATATCGCCTAACAGTTTAATCCATTTAAACTGGATGTGTTTATACTGTGCATATTTTCTCTCTATTGCCGAACATCGCCACAGACATCAAACCGATGAGACAACTCGATTTCGAGATACACCTTTTTGAGAACTGCAAATGTAAGCTCCTCAATTAGCAAGATTCAAAAGAGCGAATTAAGCTTATTTTTCAGGGATGGTGATTGTGTGCAATAAAAAATAACATTATATGTTGGATATCATCAGTTTATTTTTATTCCTGTATTTTTATAAAATTATTGTTTACACAACTTTCTTAACAATATTGAATATTTTGGCATCATTGTCAGAACAGTTTGAATAAAGCTTTGCCTTTATTGTATTTTCTGATAGAGGGAGAAATGAGTGGAATTTTAGAGTTCCTTGAATTGTTTTTGCATTATTATATTGATTATTTAGCTGCAAAGACATATTTTCGTATTCTTCTGTAGTAGAATAACAAAATGACAACTTTGTAAGTTCTTCTTCTTTTCGTTTGTTTGCCCAATTAAACAACTCTCTTGCAGTCTTTATCGGGTGTTCGCGTTCTTTGGCTAAACTTGCTCTGGTAGCCATGCGTTTTATCGTACCTCCAATAGCATCGCATGGACCTTTTCCGTGCGATGTTGCGAAGAAATGCCATTCAGCGTCAATACCATACTTTGACTTAAATTTACAAAGGCTAGAAAAGTTTTTTCGGTTTTTATACTGTGAAGCAGCACCATCTGACATAAAATAATTTTTTTTTATGTTTTTATTTTGATCAATTTGTAAAAAGTTTATCATTTTATCAATAAACAAATTGACAGCGACTGAATCATGTCTTAGTTCTTCAGAAATTATAATGAAGCTAAAATGTTTAATTTGCATATTTTCAGTATAATATATTACGAAAGGATGGATTGTGGCCTGTTGCACGTTCCAATGGTGTGATTGAACTTCATCCTGCAAAACGAAGCTGTTATTTTCAGAAAAGTCACAAATAGCTAAAAATTCACCATCTTGCAAGTTTTGTTTTGTAGTTTTCAAAAAATTGGATTGTTCGGTTTTTACAAAATCATGCGGAATCAAACTTTCTAATTTTGAGCTGAAAAATGAAACAAACTCATCGGTTTGCTTTACAATAGTTTCTAAATCACATCTGTCAGTGGTAACCCATTGTTCGAATGAAAGCTTTTCAACAAAGTTTTCTTCCAGTTGTTTCAATAAACTGTCTTCTAAAACTGAGGTATCTGGGCAGTTTTTACATCTTCGTAGATGGCAATGAGTTGTCTTATTTTCGCAAAGTAATCTATTCGTTAATGTTTTTAGATCATTCAAGACATTGTATTTTTTAAGCTATGTAGAATTAAATTGACATTTTCATGCGTAGTGCAAACGCAAACATTATGTGTTACTGTGATAGTCAATAGTTTACATTGCCTTGGCCGGAGGCTTGCAAATGATGAAAACCCTATTTTTACATTGACGTACATTTCATTAAAGCGATTAAAAGCTTCTTTCAATGTCATCATTAACAATCTTTTCTGAACAGCTAATCTCTTATTTCCTGTCTTTACGCTAACAAAATCTCTTTGGCCTGGCATTGCACGGCTTATATCATCGTCCTCAAAAAAATTCAAAACCAGTTCTTTTGTTTCATTACTCAAAGCTTTTCCAGAGCTTGAACCTTGAGATGAATCAAATACATTATCTCTTTCCTTTCTTGCATCTGATGCCATATTTCTACTGGTTTTAAATTCGTCTACAATTTTTTGTACTGACCATGATTTTGGCAACAATGATAAAATTGATAGTTTTTCTTGCCTTGTGGCTGAATTTAAAAATTTAATTTTCATATTTTCTATGACTTCATCAAACTCGTTTGCTTTTTCTGTTTTAGCGTCTAATTTAAAAAGATTTCTTCGTACACCTTCGACGATTTCAGCGCACTTTTTTTCAGGATAGTGAACATTTTTAACCTTACCTAAATCTATAGGCGAAACACGAATAGCTGCTATTCCTCGGTTGAATATTTCGACGTCTACAGGCATCGTGAAGTCTTCATTTGATTTAATTGTGCTTAGCGTTGACTCTGATGGTATCGTGACCAAACTTTCATAGCTTTGCGAATCAGGTACATCAGGTATGGTCTGAACAGTTGGCATCCTTGAGCCGCCGGCTACGCTTTGTTCCTCGTTTTGGGTGAGGTGAGCTCTTGAATCAATATGTAGACGGCAAGACGAACAAACACGAAAATCCTTGGTGTTCAGTGTGGATACCTTGGAAAATCTAATTGATTTTAGTTTTTGGATGATACCATCCGTGAGATATCGCAGCTCTTTCGAACACTGAATGTCTTTGAATGGGCGAATACATCTTATTTTACTCATTTTGTAATCTGTAACATAGAAAATATTTTCCAATTGTTAGTTTTGTACGAAAATATCACAAAACATATAATTAAAATGTGTATTTAAAACTTACCTTTGCACCAAAACGTGTTACACTTTCCTTTACAATTATTATGTTATCAAACAACACTGGATCTCGTTCAAAAACACAGGATTATGAGCTGAAATTACTATAATCACTATGCTACTAGCAACCTTTCTGCATTTACTGTTGATCAACTGTAAACTGTTGTTGGTTTTCCCTAGTAGATACTGGATGAATTCAGAACCGAGTCAGACATTATTATACAGCTCACGGGTAGAAATCATAGAATGCTGGGTAAAGACTGTTGGGAGATAGGTAGAGTTGAACGCTCAGGTATCGTCGAACCTTCAGGTACGAGTTTGGAGAGTTGGAGCGAGGTAGATTTGCTGGCGTAGGTATATTGTTATTGAAGAAGATTGTAAATTGTATATACCTGGAATGAATAAAGAGTGCGGCGGTTGTTGATTGAGGTATCAGTCGGCAGCCCTCTAGTTTGATGGAAGGTGACTACTGCGTTCTTTTTATTTATTATTAAGGAACGGTCAACGACGGAGCTAGCCTCGTTATGACCAGTGGACTAGTTCCAACAAAGACCATGTTTACAATCACCAACTGTACGTAGTACAGCTAACTGGTATCTGATTACCTGTATCTAATACTTGTTAGCACGTTTTCAGCACAATGCACCAAAAATCATTTGAAGAAATCATTGTTCCTGATAGTGGGATTTTGTAACTTGTTTTTCAAAATTCTTTTAAGGCAGAGAATTTCACTCGAATCTTTAAGCTGTCAGTGTCATTTTAACTCAAAATTTTCCAATCTTTCCGAAAAAAATACTTTAGAAACTGGAAAAACACGGAGTACATCCGAAAAGGGCCAAAACTTATTAAGTTATCAAAAAAAAAAACAATATTAAATCAGTAATATCTTCTAAACGGTGCATCTTAGAAAAATGTTACCGAAGTACTTTTTGTTTGCAAATTTGATGTACTTTCATAAAATTAGGGTGACAAACTTTTTTGACTTTTCTTAATAGCTTTTTTGAAAATTGTATTTTTTTTAAAAAACAATTTTTTTCATTGTAACCTATTTTTCTCTAGAACAACCTACTGTGCACTAGATAGCATTTTCAGTCAGCTATAACATAAGGATAATAAAAAAATTATTGACATGTCACTTTAAAGGGAAAATTTATATTTTAGTTCAAAACACAAATACCAAACTTTTTTTTTTACCGTGCATATTTTCTCCATATACCACCAACAATTGTCTAAAACTTCGCCCAAGACACCAAACCAATCGGACAAACCGTTTCCGAGATACAATTTTTTGAAGATATCATGTGCATTTTTCATAGGCCCTTCTCATAAGTAAGGCTAGATTCAAAATGGCGAACCAAGTATGCAAAACGGCGTTTTTCTTCCCCAAAAACTTGTATGCAAGGTTTCATGCAAATCAAAAAATACAAAAAATAAAAACTGGAAAAATTTCCCACTTGTTCGTGGAACCGCTCAGCAGGCATTAATAATGACAAGAAAAATGATAGATGTATTTATACCATTTTCCAGGATTCTTTCAAGTACTGGCTGTGTATGTGTAGACTAGACTAGACTATACTAGACTAGACTAGACATCGATAATGACCATGCATCAGAACCCTAGTCTTAACCACTTCAAACTAGGGAACAACGAATAGAAGATTAGGAATCAAATAGAAGAAGACAACTAACTAATTTTTTCCTTGTTTCAAGATCAACCTCGGTAGACAAAGCAAAGCCGAGTCTTGTGTCCGAGTCAACAAGTCATAAAAAGTAACAAGGACTAAGATGTGTTCCTTGGATTACTGAAAAATCCTGTTCCCCTAGTTTGAAGGACTAGGAATCGGTGGTAGGTCTTACATCCCGTAACGTACCACGAAAAGGTGATCTACTCACGTTACGGGGCTTGGCATAATTACAGGGTGGCCACAGAACCGGGAAAAAGCCGGGAATTTGAAATGGACCAGGAAAACCGGGAAAAACCGGGAATTCCGAAACAAAACCGAGAAAAATCAAATTATATATTTTATTTTAATTTAATTGCATATGCACAAGTTCACACTCTTTCTCAGTCCAACTTGCTCAATATAATTCGAAAATGCTAATCAGTCCCACCTTGATGTTGACTGACGATGGCAGCTTTTATTCTCTTACACCGATTCCGTTTTCGAGGTGTACCTAACACTGAGCGCCAACAAGTGCGAGCTATTGACAGCTTAGCATCATTCGTTTATAAACAAACATGCACCAAACAGCTACACCCTGAAAAATTTGGGTGTACGGTAGTACAGATCTGCTGTTACTCCAGAACAAAAACGAACGACATTAAGCGGCTTAAAGCTTTTTTTTCGACGGCGATCAAGCGTCTGAAAAAGATTCAGCAAAGTTGGACGATCGGGTTTGTTCGACATTCTCTTTTAAAAGCTTTTTCGTTCACCTCACGTTCGGCTCTTCGCATATATTGGTATGTTCTGAAACGTACCGACCCGACGACGAGCTATCAACCTTCGTCAATGAAGAAGCTTCGTGTTTTTTTCATTCATTTCGCGAGCATTGGCCTGTTCAAAACCGCATTTGCATTGAAGAAAGTGAGACGCGTTTTCCATCTGTGTTTATAAGTGTAAAACTATCAAATAAGAGTAGTGAAATTTGAGAAAGTTGGAGCAAATAACCATGACTACAAAATATTCGACGAGGTATGAGAAGGATTATCCATGGAGCGCGCCGGATCCCAAAGTACCGACTGCTGCTCGATGCACCTGGTGCAATAAATCATTCAAAATTGATACGATGGGAAGGGTGGCCTTTGGGAGTCATGAAAAAAGCAAAGGCCATCAGCATCAGGCTGCAGCACGTCGCTCAAATTTGCCGATCAGCAGCTTATTTGGAACAAATGGTAAGCTCCGAAATAACACGCTTGATTATACCACAATGCACTGAAACTTGCAACGAAGCTTCGATTATTGTTGATAAATGATAAAATCATATCTTCAAATTCAAGTTTGACTGTCGATCCCAAGGTGAGTACAACTACCTTGGTGGATCCAATTCAGACAAATGCTTCAACATCATCTGAAGTGGCAGTAGGCGCCAATCAGGCTGTCATGAAAAAGTATTTTTTAAACGATTCGGTGACGTCCGCTGAAATTTTATGGGCACTTGAAACTGTGGCCACCCATGGTTCATACCGTAGTGCAGGTACCAGTGTTGCTCGGTTCCAGAAGATGTTTCCTGACAGCAAGGTTGCAAAGACTCATTTCAGCTAAAACAATGTTTTTCTAAATTATGAAATAATTAGATGCCATGATCAAATTTTGAATTGGTAGGATACAAGAAGAGGTTGCAAAGAATGTGTTTGACATATTAAACCTGTTTATTTCACTTCATGAGAGTCACAATCAGCGATTTTTCACAAACTCACTCACTCACTCACTCACTCACTCAGCGATCAACAAATCGCTGATTGTGACTCATAGAAAGTAAAATTTACAGGTTTTATGTTTCCAACGCAGGCTTTGTAACCTCTTCTTGTAAGTTACAAGTAAAACATGCCATCATACCATCTTTTGGTTTTATTATTCCGAAAAACATTATTTTAGCTGAAATGAGTCTTTGCAACCTTGCCTGACAGCCAAATTGCTTCGAAGATGGAGATGGGCCGCACCAAAGTTGGTTATTTCATCACACACGGTCTGGCACCTTACTTCAAGAAGATCTTACTGACCAAAGTTGAAAGTTGCTCCGAGGTCGTCCTTGGATTCGACGAAACACTGAACAAAATTGCACAACGGCAGCAACTTGATGTAAGCATTCATTTTTGGGATGAAGACAAGCAGGAAGTACAGACAATATATGTAGGCTCAGCTTTCCTATTATCGACACGAGCGATTGACTTGATGAGTGGGATCAAGAAGTGTTTCGAAGCATATCCCGGACTGTTGAAAAAAGTTATTTAGGTGTCTATGGATGGACCCAACGTGAACTGGCGACTCCTTAACGATCTGTCCTCCGAATTGCAAGAGATGCGTGAGAGCAGTTCCTTCAGTCTACTCAGCATTGGCAGTTGCGGTCTTCATGTAGTGCATAATTCGTTCAAGAGCGGTATGCAGAAAACGGACTGGAAGATCGATCAGTTTCTGATGTCGTTGTACTACCTGCTAAAAGATGTGCCCCTAAGACGTGCTGACTTTATAGAAGTTACTGGTAGCACCATATTGCCGCTGCAAATTTTGCGGAGTCAGGTGGGTGGAAAACCAGCGAGTAGCAGAACGAGCTCTAGATATGCTTCCTCATCTGCGAACATATGTGAAGGCAGTAAAATTTCAACAAGAGTCAAAACGAAAAGAAAGTCATCCCGATTTCAGGAGAAGCTTTAAGGCGGTTTACAGCTCCAACGCGTTTTCAGTGGTGTCCCAAGCGGTATCTGATCAGCTCTTTGGACCTAAATTGAGCTTTTTTGTAGCTGCAGTGGCAAATGGGGAACCATTTTTGAAAGAATTTCAGGGTGATGCACCACTTGCTCCCTTTTTGTACGATGAACTAACAAGCCTAGTTCAAAATGCGATGCAGAGAGTGGTGAAGCCAGACCGCCTTAAAAAGAAACCTAAAGCGCTAACGGAGATTGACTTAAATCAGGACAACCTTCTTACATCAGCTGAAGTAAAAGCGGCTATCAAAGCGGAAGGAATCCGTGGAAAAAAGTCTGAACAACAACTCTTGGTGTTTCGCAACGACTGCAAAAACTATTATGTTGCATTTTTGACGAAACTCCTCGATCGTTCGTCACTTCGATATGCTCTAACAAGGTATATTTCTTGTTTAAGTCCATCTGTCATTTCAAACTCCCCAGATGTAGCCAAGAAACGACTTGAGTTTTGTTTGGAACATATGGTGGAGAAAGATCATTTGGCTGGAGCTGTTGCGGACAAGGTGAAGGATAAATATATGCAAATTTGCACGATGGCCTTCTTCAAGGAGGCACGGGTCGATCATTTCTGGTTGAAGGCAATTGCTGATTCTGGAAAACAGCTTCCGAATTTGGCATCGTTTTTCAAGAAGATATTGATAATATCTCACGGAAATGCAGCCCAGGAGCGCAGATTTTCCGTCAACAAGGAGTGCCTGGTGGTAAATCAATCCAAGGAAAGCCTGGAAGCACAACGCACTGTACATGATGGGATTTTAGCGGCTGGTGGTGTGACCAACATTCAAGTATTCAGTACTGTCGAAACGCCCGAGGTCGGTACCAGGAATTTTTGGATGCAAAGTGAGCTGAGGGGATTGCAAGCGATAAAGAAGCTAGCCGAAAGAGGGAAGCGGACAAAGCAATAAAAGAGCTGAAAATGAAAAAGGCTAAACTTTTGGCAGACGCAGAGAAAGAGGCTGCTGCTTTGAACGTTAAACTAATAGAGCTGAGAAAGTAAAGTGTAATATTAAGGTTTCTTTTTAAATATAAACTGATACGACCATTTTGTATGGAACATAAACATATTTTCCTATTATTTTTGTATCTTCATCTGGATTCAGCTATGAGTTTGGTTTTCTGTTTTTGTGGATGAAAACTGTCGAAAACTTGCTTAGTTATTTTCACTTTATTTTGTTTGAGGCAAACCGGGAAAATATTAATGTTTTAACCGGGAAAACCGGGAAAAAACCGGGAATTTCAAAATAAAAATTCTGTGGCCACCCTGTAATTAGTTTAGTTCAAGATCAAACCTTTCAGATGGCGCTACAACTAACTTTTTACAGAAGCTTCCTAGCAGTGGCCCTAACCTCAATCTACCTGTTCAACAACTTTCAAAATTTAAACAAACAAAACAATATTGGTACCAATTGATGCAAATCAGTGAAATTAGAAGACCCTATGTCATTTGAAACTAATTTGAATGTAAAATTTACCCTACATAACGTTTTCAAAGTTGTTGAACAGGTAAAAAGTGTCTCGAGAAAGTTATGCCGTTTTATGTACATTCCTACCGAAATGCCTATTTTATTTGATCATTTATTACGTATTTTATCAAAATAATGAAAAAACCATATAGGGTTAATTACCCCATTTCCGGCCTATTAAGCACAACCCGCACTTAATCGTTCTTAATCTAGCGCAGTTTAGCACCAAACGCAATGTCATTATTACCCATGGCTTCCAAATTTATTTACCTTTCCGTACGTACCGTAAGATTTGATAAAAAGAAACCAATCGTTGAGATATTGTCAAAAGTCTAACACTGCTTCTTGTCGCCAAACTCGGCCTACGGATTCTAAACTCGGCCTACGGATTCTAAACTCGGCCTAACGCATTGAAACGCCATTGAAGCGCCAATGAATTCACTTCGGCTTATCGGATGAAGATAAAAATTGATTCGGTCGGAGCGCTTCTTTTGTTTTTGGGAACAATGGGTGCAAACCTTCATATCACGCGTTCTCATTGACTTCGTTCGGTAGCTTATTAACTAAAATATCGTACCAAACGCATAATTCACTTGTTAACTCTGAAATCATGGATTTATTTGAAGTTTTCTGCTCGATAGGCCCAAAATGGGCGATTAGGCCGAAGTAGTTCTTTACCCTAATCTGAAAGGGGCAAAAACGGGCAGCTTTATTTCAGCTCAATACTCTTCAATGCTTACCAATAACTACACACTAATCGAGTCAGTACGGTTTTACCGAGTTTTTGAATTGCGGAACTGTTCGGTAAAAGTTTAAAAATCTGTGGAAAATTTATTAATGAGAAAATTTGTTCTGAACTTGTACATACTTAGTTCTGTAAACCCCATTTAATGATAGAAAATAAAATTGGTCGATTTCATTGATTCCTTACGGATAACGGTCATTTGAATTTTTACCGACATTTTCAGTAATTCAAAAACCCAGTAAAAAAATACTGACTCCTGTAAAAAAATCTTAGTGTGTATCCTGAAGAGAACTGGATCGTGCAACGTGAGGCTTTTTGATGTGATTTCTATATGGGGGTACACTTTGTGAAAACCGAAAATGGAACATGTAACAAAATTATGAAAGATTTTGAACGTTAATAACCCAGCTATTCTTGGACCAATTTCAATAATTTTATCACCAATCGATTAGATATATTTCTACTCATCTGTTAAATTCGAGGGGGACGACACATCTAAATCTCAATTCTACATGCTCAAAAAATCTCACCCTAGCGAATCAATCCTCGAAAAATCATCTTTCATTTCTCGCATCTACTTGCATCGTGTTCATCTTTTTGCAGGAAATCTTCAAAATTGACATAAATCTTCCTTCTATCTACTCAGCGTGCGTGCAGCTATCCACAGCAAAACACAATCTTTTCTGCATCGTAGATAGAGTCGTCCCCCTCGGTTAAATTTAAGATTTTATCATTTTTCAAAATGTCACTATTGAAAATTACACGAATGTGCCACTGTTACTTTGATAGTTAAAATTATCACCTGTGAAAAGCGATTTCCCTAACACAGATTTGAAAGTTGAATTTCATCTGGTCTCACCAAACGGAGTTTATTCAATCACCATGTGGTGAGTGGTGGTGTTCTCCAGTACGCAACGCAAGGCTTCCTACAATCAGTGAGCTGCAGCTCACATGAGCATCCATAGAACGGGGAAACAGCCGCACCGCTATTGAACGGAATCAATAGCTCTTGGTGAATCGCTGTGGGCCATCTATGCCAAGCACGTCACCCTCATTCCAAACAACATACAACTCACCAGCCTCATCTGTGTTTAACACCCTAATAGCTCAGCATTACTCAAACATCACGACAAAACGGTCCTTTTCAGGACCACCACCATAAACATTTGTCAAGGCCATCAATCAGATGTCAGTTCCCATATCAAGATGGAGCTGGAATTAGAGCGTAACAGCTTTTGTAAACAATGACAACAACATTGGGGGTGCAATTTCAAAAACCAAAGTCGGTCGCGGCATGAAGGTGGTCCGATTTGGATCCAGAGATGATGGATTTTAATTCTTAATTCGCCAATCGATAGGAATTTTATATACGAATCTGTTATCATTTTTCAAAAAATTACAATTGAAAATTGCACGGATGTGCAACTGTTGCTATGATAATTAAAAATATCGCCAATTGCCTGCGAAAAGCGATTTCCCTAACACAGATGTCAAAGTTGAATTCCATCCGGTCTCACCAAACGGTGTTTATTCAATCACCGCGTGGTGAGTGGTGGTGTTCTCCAGTACATAACGAAAGGCTGCCTACATGCAAAGAGCTGTAGCCAAAATGAGCATCCATAGAAGGAGGAAGAAGCCGTACCGCTATTGACCGGAATCAGTAGCTCTTCGTGAGCCGCTGTGGGCCATCTATGTCAAGCTCGTCATATTAAAGAGTATAAACAGAGAGAACCCCGCTCAAATTCCTATTCCTACACAAAACACAAGCTTCTGCTGCAAATAAGATTTATTATTTAAGACCACGTAGTCCTACGTCACCATTGCGTACAACCCCATAAGGCTGTCGCTTGTAGTTTTTTGTTACACGTCTTCGGAAGAGTTGTCAAAATAGTTGAAACAAACTACTTTGTTCCGGTTCATAAGTTGATGGGTCGATAGGCAGGGAGGCGGCTCCCACACCTGGACCCTATGTGTGGGAGCTGCCTCCCTGGCGTCGGTAGCATTGGTACTCTGAACAAGAAAACAAAATCAAGGAAAAAAAAACTTAGTTCAAGAAAGTTTTTTGGTAGGATGCTTCTGTAAAAAGTTAGTTGTAGCGCCATCTGAGCGGTGTAATCTAGAAATAAACTAATTATGTCAAAAGAAAATGCTTATCCAACCGAAAACTTTAGGATGGATGGGTGGGTGTTACGATTTTTGTCTAACAAAAGTAGATTCTGAACCAGTATGTGACGTTATCGTCGTTAACGTCTGCATTTCCATTGCAGACATTAATAGTACGTTCAGACTATAGCTGATATCATGTAATATAGGCTATCTTGCAATGAGCACTCATACATAGAATTTCCAGTGAAAACTAGATGTATGAGTGCTCATTGCAAGCTAGCCTATATTACATGTCTGTACGGGGTATAACGCTGACGTCATTAACAACCCAACACGGTAACCGCAAAATACTCAATCATGACTATGTAGGACTCAATAATTACTATAAAGTAAGCATTGTCGAGGCATTAAATGAGTAAAATGTTCACCCATTAATGAGTATTTGTTATTCACAAATGAATAACTGTTACTCAATGTTGTAGTTACAATTACACATAAATCGGTAAAATTTTACTCAATTAATGGGTAGTCCCTTTTTCCTTAAAAAATGCGTACTTTATCGTTATTATTGTGAATTATACGAATATCGTGCTGTAAAATTTTCAAGTCAACAATAAATTAAATTTAAAAAGCTTTTCTCTGCATCTAAGAAACGTAAAGGCTGTAGGCACAGGAGTGGAACTTCGGATCAGAAAGTGGCTCTGCCTGCAGTTAAAATACGCAGCATGCTATGATAGTGTGAGTGCACATATAAGCCCGTGTGAAACGCTACCACAATGCATCGCTTGTTGCGCAGAAAAACGAACCACTTTTTGATTCACCGATTTGTTTGCACTTTCCCTTCTGTTCTGTGCTGTAGGACAATGTACTTATGTTATAATGCAATATATTGTAATCTCTAAAATGTCATAGCCACTATTATTCATAACTTGAACCGTAAATTTTGTTTTTCCAGAAATTCTGAAAAATCCCAAAGGTCCCAACTTGATCTCTGCGTAGTAGTTTTCAGAACTCGAAATCCAGCAAAACCTGAAGTAGGAAGACTGGTAGAGCATAGTAAAAGACAGGTAAACAGTAACTCCTTTGCGTTTACGTTACGCTACTATTGGCATAATTGACATTTTTTTTATCACAGGTTCGCGGTTTTGTAGGGTGCCATAAGATGCTGGAAAGAGATCTCTATCTTCTAGTGTGTCTTGCATTCAATCATTGGCATACTGGTATCGAGGATCCCTCGTTGTATCCCCAATGCGTTTTAGCAATCCATAGCTCAAAAAAGTTATTAGTTGAACAGATAACTCCTCCGCCGTATCTCCTGGCCGATGCCATAATTAGCCTTACGTTAACCAAAGGCCAGAGACACGAGGGTCGCGAAGGCATGACAGCCTATTATCTCACGAAGGTAAAACAAAAAAAAAATACATTTTTGTTACTGTGGTCACTGTACAGATTGTATTTTTTTTAGGGTTGGGCAGGTCTGGTCGTAATGGTAGAAAATAGGCACGAAAACAAATGGATTCACGTGAAATGTGACTGCCAAGAAAGCTACAATGTAGTTTCAACTAGAGGTGAACTAAAAACGATTGACTCGGTTCCTCCTTTGCAACGACAGGTAATTTGCTTTCAGATATCTCAAATACTGTCTACCTATGCTGCCCATAATCGCATAACTGTCCCATATGAATAGGAAATCAAGCCAATATGAGATTGATATCCGATTATAGGCATTACGTAGCTTCAGCACACCGTATTTCGCTGAGATTCTTGTTTGTTGTAACATTTCAAGTTGCAAAGCATTTTACAAGTCTAAATCATGGTCTGCAGAACCATCATAAAAGCAAAATTGCTACTTGGGTGTTGACGACTTTTTCGTTTTATATTTTCCAGGTAATAATAGTTCTCACACAGCTGGAGGGTAGTGGAGGTTTCAGCATCGCTCACCGTTTAACACACAGACTGGCAAATTCGAGCGGCTTGCACGACTGGGGCCCACCATCGGCTACTCATTGTCCTCCGATTGACAACGTGTATGATCTGCACTCTCCACGTTTAATAACATAAACACCGAGTTCCACATCATCTATACCATGAACGCAGAGCCGATCAATAATAAATATTTCAGACAACTTTAAAAAGCAATCCCCATTTTTTGTACGAACTAGCCTAATTAGAATAAAAGTTTAATAGACTTTTCCTATTTTTATGCACGCTATTAATGCCTATTTTCGAATAACTAGGATTTGATTATCTATTGACCGTGTTGTGCTGTTGGGAATTTTTATGTTCCTCATGTTGTTATTTCTTTATTAAGGAGACTTTCAGCCCAAGACTCTTCATGTCCCTCATTTATTGATTACTATTTTACGAACAGGCTTATTTTAGCTCCAATTCAGCTCCAGTGGCACCGAAATTGACAGGTTTCATGTGTTAAACAAATACACTTTACAAACTCCTCTCGTAACTTACAAGTACAAAATATGCGAAGTTAGACGACGCAACCTTGGTTAGATTGGAAACATGAATCGCTTCTCTAAATCTTCTTCTTCTTCGCATTTCTTGTCGCTTATTAGCTTATTACGTGCTCTCAACTTAGTGTTCTAAATGCACATTCACAGTTATTAATTGAAAGCTTTCGATGCCTGTACCATTTTTGCATTAGTATTATTGTGTGGCAAGCAAGTACAATCATACTTTATGCCCAGGGAAGTCGAGAAATTTTTCAGACCTCTCATCTGGTGTGTATCCGCGTAAGTCTTGACCGCTCGATGAATTCCCGTGTCATAAATCCGGTAGGCTCGCAATGCCGTCGGTTTGAACTTATCGTCTAACAGAACTTTAAACGGGATACTGGGTATAATTCGCCTTCCACCTTGGCACAAGTTTTTCAAAGGTAATTGCCCAACAAACAATTTGAGCTGATTAAAAGCTGAATAAGCAATTTTGTTTTCGCTGTAGAAGTATATTTTTGCCTGCTCTTTGGAGCTTTCAATGTTTTTGGGTGCTTCATTTTCCATGTCTCCTTATGATAGAAATACCTATCACTTATGATATTCAGGCTATCCGTATTTGTTAGAATCACATGTACATGCTGTGTGGAATGCAATAGTATATAGAATTCAACGAGATTTTGTAACTTGAAAATCATTGTATTTCAAATCCGTTCAGAGCGATATGCTGAGAACGGTAACAGTGAGATGTGTGAGACTTGGAAAAATCCTCTATATATTCTCAGATACAGATACCCCGTTTGGTATATGGGCGTTGATAATATGGACGTTTGGCCGAATGGATGTTTAACACAAAAAAGTTTGGCCGAATAGATGTTTAATAGTATTTTTTGACACGTCAAAAATCCCACAGATGTCGCCCAGCCGGTGGTGGATAAACCAGTTTGCTAGTATGGACATTTTCGAAAAATCGATGATTTCTCTACATATATTGTTCATATCTATAAACAAATTTCTACATTCTGTTCTTTGTAGTACATAATAGAAAAAAATATTTCGTCCAAAGTGCATAATTATTGATAGATTTATTTAAAAATTCATTTCGATTATTTATTTACTTCGTCAAGCAAAGTAGACTACATACAATAGTTACAATGTTTTACTTACATACTATGCATTATTTCTATTATGTTTTAGTTGGGTTTTAATTTCTTCTTTTGACATAGTGATGCTAATGGCTTCACAGTGTAGATTATACTGTCGCATCATTTGATTGAAGGGGCCATTTTTTGCGTAATTTGCTCTGTGTGATTTTTCTGAGAATAATTTTCGTGTTCTTAGATGCCGATAGGGTGTGTAGAAGTTTAATTGTGATAGTATTTCTGATGATCTACACACTTAATTTTTTTCGCCGAAATTCCAACAGACGAGTAGTTCTGTAATTTATTTTGCTGAGATTCAGTAAAACAATTGCCGAGACTCAGCTAACAAATATAATTTTGCTGAGGTATCAGCTAACAAACAGATATTTTGCAGATATATCAGTAAAAGTAAATGCCGAGGTAATCGGCTGTTGGAGATTTTACCGAGCTAGATTAGGTGTGTATGCGATGTGAAATAATGTCATTGATGAAGAAAAGCATTGCAAATTCGCGGCGTTCTTTGAGTGTTTGTAAGTTGTAACCGACTGTTACAAATTGTTAGTATTTTTTATCTGTGCTTTTATTTTGTGTACAGTCACGTCTCTAGAGTTAAGTGGTGTTGGATTATATTTAGGGTTAGTAGTAGGGCTAGTAACTGTTAGTAAAAATGTACCTATTGTCTATTAAAAATGTTATAGGCCAGTAAATGTTAGTAAAATGTACCTAGTGTCTATTAAAAATGTTATAGGTTAGTAGAATTTGAATTTTGTACAAAATAAGTGGGGTGAATCGCAACAACTAAATGATAGAAAAGTAGACCAGCAGGCGAAGTGGGTCAAAATTTACAAAGGTGGTGATAACAAACCCCCCCCCCCCCCAACCTTACAGACAGCAACAAAGAAGCTACAACGGGGTTGATGAGAATAAGGAGGAGCGCCATTGCTCAGAAAGTTACAGGCGTTCGTGTGCACAAGAACCATATTTTAAAGTGTCCTTCACATTGTTAAATGAGTGGTATCCAGCGAAAAAGGGAGAAGACGGCGGATTCGTCAGGTACGCTAATGACCTATCCTACGCTTAAAAACTAACTAAATCTAGTTCACTACTAATGACTAGAAGATTAGTACGGCTTCTCTAATACCTCCCATTACCCTCACAGGACCTTTTTGTATTGTGTAAATTCGACTGAAAGTCGCCATTTTGTCTGGTGAGAAGCTCGACCAGGTGCACACGATTCGGCGTAGTAGACCTCGGTTTGCTACGTCTAACCGCAAAGGACCAATCCAACCTCTGGGTCAGCCGCCCGTAAGGAGGCTTTTCAAGCTCGGGGGCGAAACCCCTAAACGTAAAGGAGCCTTCCCCCTCTTGACACGGTCACTCTGGTATCGCCCTGGGCCGTGTCAATCTCCGTCAACGAGGAAGGACGCCTGAAAGGCTTACACAGCCACATACCATCGACAAACCCCGTCAAACCATCGTGCGGTAACAGTAATTACCCACTGCTTTGGGAATCAGCTTGCCAGCTCGTCGTCAGCAGCAGTAGCAGCAGCAGCAGCAGCGACCGCTCGCAGGACGCCAGAATAAGCAGTGGTACGTACCGAAGAACGAAGGTAATTTTATCCACATCCACAATTAGAAAAATAGACTACAGAAATCTAACCCAATCCCACCAACACACCAATTTGTTAAAATAAAAACCCTCACAGTCAAAGTAAATTTTTAAATCATTAAATTAAATTCACACTACACAGTATTTCTAGTCAGGTGAGCGTACGCTGCACATTTTGTCCGCGAAGTTCCTCGAGATTACCAAGTAGTAAGCCGATCCTGAGACCCAGTTCGAGGGGTCTCTTGCTACTGAACTTGCCGGGAAAAACGAAAAATTACAAAGTTGATGAGCATGCAGCGTGCTTCATATGATGGAAGAGGAAATGCGATCTAATTCAATTTGCGAAGGGTATATAAAAGGAATTGTTTTTGGATGGATTCTATGCGTTCCTCGTGTATGGCAATGTACGGATCCCATACTAGGTTACAGTATTCCATAATAGGTCTTACGTATGTTATATATAATAATTTAATAGTGTATGGGTCTTGAAAATTATAGCTGAACCTCTTAATGAAGCTTTCGTTATGATTGCATTATAATGTTCTACTAAAATGAGTTCGGGGTGTAGGATCACACCTAGATCCCTTACAATTTTACATTTTTCTACTAAAAATATTTCAAAAAGAAGTGTTTCTATTTTTCTGCTGAATACAATTGCGTTACATTTTTACCCTTCTTACAAAGAAGGGTATAGATATCACTTGAAAAACCGACTATCGACCGACCGACTCAGCTCGACGAGATCGGAACATGTCTGTGTGTGTGTGTGTGTGTGTATGTATGTATGTGTGTGTGTATATAACGTGAACCGGTTCCGGAGATATGGCCGGAATAAGATCCGGTGAATATGGGCCTTCACGCTGGATTTAACGGAAAACGTATCAAAACCATCATATACCATTCGACTCAGCTCGACGAGATCGGAACATGTCTGTGTGTGTGTGTGTGTGTGTGTGTGTGTGTGTGTGTGTGTGTGTGTGTGTGTGTGTGTGTGTGTGTGTGTGTGTGTGTGTGTGTGTGTGTGTGTGTGTGTGTGTGTGTGTGTGTGTACGTGTGTATGTGTGTATGTGTGTGTGTATGTAACGAAATGAATGCGCTCACGTTTCTCAGCAACCGCTCAACCAATTTGGACAAACTCGGCGCCAAATGATAGGTCTTGGGGTCCCATTGAACGCTATTGAACGGTTTTGGAATCGGTAAACCGGTTCCGGAGATATGGCCGGAATAAGATCCGGTGAATATGGGCCTTCACGCTGGATTTAACGGAAAACGTATTAAAACCATCATGCATACATCAAATTACTACAGAATTCAAAAATAAGATCAATGCAAGTCGTGTTAAGTGTTCCAGACCACATTGGACACACTTGGACATGTTCCGGGTACCCCGGGGAAGTTGCTTGAATATGAATTGAATTAAAACCCATTAAATCACATTAAAATACGATGATAAGGTGATTGGTAGCCTCACCAAATAGACTACACCCAGATATATTCCGGGTACCCCCAGGCAGTGGCGTAGCGTCACTGGATGACACGGGGGTGGGGGGCTTGGTCACTGATAATGACAATAAAATAAATAAACCTGAATAAGTAAGAAGGGTCTGATCACACCATAGGTGGATAAATTCGGGTTTTTACATTAAGTTGGAGTAGATTTTTACTACACCAAGTGTTGAATAAGTTGATTTCATTCTGGAATTCTTCTGTGTCGCTAGAATTACTTTTACGTACAAAATAAAAAGGATTTTGCCTAAATGAGAACCCTGGGCATCCCAGAGGTGACCGAAATAGGTTCTGAAAGTTTATTCTGAAAACGAACTCTGATTGGAGCCAATTCAGAAGTCTAGATTTCATTCCTATTTTTTGCAATTTAAAGAGTAATAATGGTATGTCGATTCGGTCAAATGCTTTACTGAAGTCAGTATAAAGAGCTTCCACATGCTTGCGTCCATTGCGTTAAGAATGAAGGTTACAAATTCAAGAAGATTAGAGGTAGCTGAACGACCTTTAAAAAAGCCGTACTGTTTGTTTGTAATTTGATTTTTTACTTACTAAATTTTTTTGTCGTTTACGATTGATTCAAAACGTTTTGGGATACAAGAAGTAATGGCTATTCCACGATAATTACGGATGTCAGATTTCTTGCCTGATTTGAAAATAGGCACCAAATGAGACGATTTCCAAATTTCAGGGAATTTCCTATATTTTTCCATTCCCCACACACTAATCCAGCATTTAGTTGTTCGGTTTTTTTTTTTTGTACTGGGCTTACACGGTAAAACGAAAGATTTACTGAACATTCAGTTTAAATCAGGTGAATAACCGACGTTCTGCAAAACACAAACTGAACTTCGGTATCGTTTGATGCAAAATACTGAACACAGAATATTTATTTACTGAGAAAGTCGTTAATTTCCAAATTTTCGTGAAAAGTCAGCAAAAATAATTACTGTATCCAAAGTAGTCTTTATTTTTTTACCGACTGGTCAGCAAAATAGCCACCTTGTTTTACCGACCACGAATTGTAAAATTCTAACCTGTCAATTTTATTCCCGCCGCCATTTTAGCTTCAGTAAAATCCGGGAGCAAGTGTTTAATCGCGCGGTTTAGTTAAAATTTGAATTATATCATGACGGAACTGAGAAAGCTCGACAGCGAAATTGAAGTACTATTTCGTTAGTACCAACAATTATGATTTACTCTTTTTGCAGTTCCTTGATCTCCAACAAATTTTGATTAACAAAATGGATGTTTGCATTGTTTGCTTTCACTGTCGACGCGCTATTCCGGGGTACGTCAAGGGATTAAGTCGTCATATTAATTGGCATATTATAAACGGTGAATTGCACCAGGATTCATGCTTTTATGACTGTAAATTTACTACTTTTAATATAACCATAGAGGTAACTCTAAGACTAGAAGGTCCCGAAATAACGTGCTCAACTTTTTGGCTCAGCTATGGTACTCTTTTCGGTCCCAAGCTAATCGATTCACCCCTCGAAACATAGGAAAAACCACTAACCCCTCATTTTATCTGTCAATCTTTCATAGCGAATCAAAACAAACATTGTGTAGTAGTAGAATTTCGACTAGAATTGGGTACGTTAATCGTTTGCTTGGGACCAATAGGCTAGTCAAGTAGTGAGCCAATTTAAAATCGTGAAAACTAGATGTATGAGTGCTCATTGCAAGACAGCGTATATCACGTGATATACGCTATAATGTGAACGGGGTATTAGAGTTACCTCTATGGTACTATCCTTTGACTTCACCGAAAAATCCCATAAGAAACTGTCAATCATTTCTAGAAGAGACCATTTTTCGACGGTGCCGTCAACGCCAATAATGGAGCACGAACGAAGGCGATGAAGCACACAAAAATGACAGTATCAAAGGCAGCGCAGGTTGCTATGATTTTCATCCAAAAATAAGTTAAAATTTCCCAATGGTGAAAACATGACGGTTGAGTACTTTTAACTGAAAATCGAATTCATTTTTATATTTTTGTTTTTGAGCTTTTTTTAAACTCAAGTGTTTTTGAGTGTTTTTTTCTTACCGTGTTTGTTAATCTATTACCGAAAATTGGGTTAACGATTTTTAGCGTGTTGAAAGTTTTCTTCCTGTGAGTTGCCAATGTGGTATGTAAAGAGGGATGGCAGATATAATCTGCATTTTCTTTTATTTGTTTGGATTACCTCTAAGCTTATTGTACATTCAAACTATAGCAGATATCACGTTATTTAGGCACTTTTTATATCATGTTATATTACGTTATTACGTTATTAATATCAACTATAGTCTGAACGTAGTATAATTTCATGACGTCAGGGTAGGCGTGTAACATGCATGAGAAGCTAATACTGTTTGCCACACCTTTTATTTGACTAAACGTATGGATTGATTACACGCTTAAATAATAAGGCCACGAATGTTTTTAGTCACCTTTCTCACCGGGAGAGGGTATTACTTATGCGTCTTTTCGGAAATATATGGGAATTCTGGAAGTGAACCATATTGTTAATTTATAATATTTGAATTTATCCTAATTGAATTTATAGCTTGATAATTTGAAGTAGCATAATTTGTTTCTGTGCAACGGACGTGAGTAGTTTAATTGTAGTATTTTAGTATTGTAGCGAGTAGTTACAAGTTAACCCTGACGTGAGCAGAATTTCAAGGAAATCTTGAGTAAGTAGGATTCAAAGTAAATAAACAAGAGAATTATTAAGAAAATTCCATGGGAATTAAATTGCAAAGTAATTTTGAGGGGAGTTTAAGGGATTTTTAAGGAGAACTGAAAGTGAATTCTAATGTTAACCGAGCAAAGTTGGATATCAAAATTAGCTGTTATGATGTGACTTATTTGGAATACTCTTTTTGGTTGACTTAACGGTTAACACAGCAAAAATGAGAGCAAAATTTTACCCAGGTCCAAATTCGATACTGGTTCAACGGAAAACTAATCCTGCTCTCTAGAAATCAATTTGATTACTGATTTTGCATTCATAATTTTTAACTGAATACGGGCCTGGTATAAATGGTTAGCATCCATGCTAACATGGAAGTCACGAATGACCTAAAATATGTTAAACAAAACAAATAAACAATAATTGTTTATGTAAATCTTAAACTTCACGCATGAAGTAACACGATTAGTTAAAGTTTCCAGCTAAGTTTTGAGTTAAATTGCAAAGGAATCCTTAGGAGAGTTTCAAGGCTATTTATGGAAACAATTTTGCTAATTCTGCTAAGAATACACTTTAAAGTACATTTCTTTAAATCTTCAAACAAATGTAAAATTTAAACTTTTAATAGTTTTGTTATAAAGCTGTTCTTTCAGAACTGTTTTAGTACTTAACTTAAGTAAAAAGGTAATTCATAAGGATGAAGGCAAACATGAAATGGAAAAAAAGGCTTCGTGTTGTAGCTTTTGAACTTAAATAGGTATAGTGTGTCCAAGGGTCCGTTATATTGGGCCCATACATTTTAAAAAGAAAGCATTTTTTGACAATTTTTCATAAGAAACCAAAAATATTCACATATCGGCATTGTTCTACGAAACATTAAAGAACAGGAGATTTTTATCGATAGGTCCAATCTTTAGATCTATAAGCAAATCCTAGAGCCATTTCTCCTATGTAACCAGTTGGTTACAATCCGTGGATTTTCGTTTGTATGAGTTGTTGTTGTTTGGAACATTCACGTATTTTAATGTCAACGACAGAAGGCAACACACAGCAGCGAGAGGGTTAGTACCGCTGCAAAAACACTCGAACGATACTAAAGGGAGGACAATCGTAGTCTTAAGCTAAAAATGGAGAATGATCGGCAAAAGGCATGCGAGTGGCCATGTTCTAAAAGAAATAACTTTCTAATTGGCAGAAGTAATCAGGCGTCCGTGTAGACCGGTATCGTGAAGTGTAGTGCATATATAATACAACCCCCCCCCCCTTGTGGGGTTTGGGCTGGAAAGCCTACCTCCGTTCAGGTAATTGATTTTTAATATCCTAACGGAAATTTCCCTGACAGAATTTGATAATTCTCAGGACCTCTTGTGCTTTTGTACATTTTGTACACCTCGTACCGTAAGCAAAACGGTTTTACACGGCTCGGCTCGGAAGTCAAGATGGCTTCCGAGCCTAATAGTAAATGATCCTCGATCGTCCGTCAGGGACGATTCCCTCAGGCCGGTGGCCTTAATTGCCAAGGAGGGTCCCGTCTCGGCTCGACCAAGGTGGCCATGCCACGGTCAGCCGATGCCGTCAACGACGGAAGACGCCTGCCAGCCAAACGAGCCAGCAACGCCTGCTGAGCCGTATGTGGCTGATGAACGCCACCAGATCCGCCATTCTCCCAAAGCGGCAACAACACTGTCTGCAGCCCGCGCCGCAAGTTTCCGGCCACACGGTAGTGCAGGAGCAGCCGTGTGGGCCAACGCCAGCGTCGCGATGCCGAAGGAGAATCTGCTGCAACAGTGAGTACCGTACTGTTCATAAACTCTCGCATACACGCCACATATATGTGAAAACCCACACCCACACGCCACAGAAAAGGGCAAATAAATGTTTTAGAAAATGTGAATATTCCTGTGTTTCATACTTTGTCCGCGTAGCCCCTCCGAATACCCAGTAACATGCCGGCCCTGCGACACAGTTCAGGGGTCTCATGCTACTGAGCTAGTTACCCGGGAGTGTCTGGTCATGCCATAGTCACACCTATATCTGATGGTTTCTGCTCCATAGGACTGGGAACTGAAGTAAATTTTAAAACTGTGAAAAAAAAATCGGTTTCTTTAAAAACCGGTATAAATTTTCCGTTGATGTCCTGGAAAACCTGCAAAACTAAGTGAATTCTATTTAGCAAAATGAGAAGACACCCTGTTAAATCAGCATAATGTTCTAATTACCCATACAATTTTTTACTTTAGTTCTATCTATATTACTGTATTTATTTATCCATTTATAATGTTATCGAACTCTATCATTGGTAGCATTATTAATTTGGAAGCGATTTTTACAGGTACAAGAATCGCTTGATGCTGACAAGCCAAGGCAGATGGAGTTCTGTCGAATTTTGTTGGAGCGAGATCTTGATGAACATTTTATCTCGAAAATTCTGTGGACAGATGAGTCGCTGTTCACGAGAAACGGTATATTCAATACGCATAATCAGCATACATGGTCCCATGAAAATCCAAGGGAGGTGAAACAAACCAAACAGCAATACAGCTTAGTAAACAATGGCCTAAAACGTTGATTTCTAATGAGACCAACCAAGAGCAGCATATGATAGAGGATGTCTACTCAATCATAATGTGTAATTAGTTTGCAAACAGACCCTTGCAGCTTGCAACTCGTGGGAAATCTACGTTTTAAGTGATTGCGTATAAATATTTGGCGCATACACTCAATTTGGTTTCACGCGATTTGTTATCGCCTCTATTTTTATCGCGTGATCTCTTATTTTACACAAAATGTAATGCAACTTGTTTCAAAAAATCACAAAAAAAAATCAACGGATAATGCTGTACCCAGGCAAACTAGCAACAATAAAAATCACTTAAAACAGAATTTAGTGTGGTTGCTGTAGAAATGGAATATTATTTACAACTGTACACTATAAAATATTTTCTCTGTATGCCATAGGTTCACTGTCAACGTTTGGGCTGGCATCTGGAAGCTTGAGCTTGAGCTTGAGCTTGAGCTTGAGCTTGATTGACCGCCCACGGTTGCTACTCTGTTACTGCCAGATCAGCTGTAATTACACAGAGAACCAATAGACGATGCTTGGGACTAGCAATCATCCTCAATGTGTAAAAACTGGTGATCTTAAATTAGGCAATACCAACGCCGGCCGCGCCCGAACACAGGTCAAGAAAGGAATGGGAAGGATTGTGTTGACATGACACTCGCTTTGATGAAAGCCGAGAACACCTCTGCACTTCCACGAGGAATCACTGGGATGTTGGATAAGAGGGTTGAGTTTGCAGCAGGGTTCATTTTGGTAAACGATAAGCTGAATTGATGTCCTAACGATCATATAACGCGAAGGAGCTTGGGACTAAACCCACGGTCTTTTGCTCAGTAAGCAAAAACGTTTGCCACTAGACAGACGAGCACCTTTTTAATCACCGAGTTGCTGTTATTACCATGTAGTCATATTAACAAATAAAACGATTGACGAATCTTGAATGTGAATTGTGTTGACATGACACTCGCTTTGATGAAAGCCGAGAACACCTCTGCACTTCCACGAGGAATCACTGGGATGTTGGATAAGAGGGTTGAGTTTGCAGCAGGGTTCATTTTGGTAAACGATAAGCTGAATTGATGTCCTAACGATCATATAACGCGAAGGAGCTTGGGACTAAACCCACGGTCTTTTGCTCAGTAAGCAAAAACGTTTGCCACTAGACAGACGAGCACCTTTTTAATCACCGAGTTGCTGTTATTACCATGTAGTCATATTAACAAATAAAACGATTGACGAATCTTGAATGTGGATGGACGTTCAATGTTTCAATTTGCTCTTTACGTATTGTTCAGGCTATAAATAGGCCCTTTTCAAAAGTTACGCGAGAAATACGCACAATCGTCGCCTACCTCGCAAAACTGGTTCCAAACGACAACAAAGGCATAAGCAACGATGAATTGTTGAACTTTGCTGGCTCCGGTGGTGTAGTGCACAGCAAAAAAAAATGTAATAACGATCTGTCTCTGTCTTATCTCAAATACAAAATGCCAATGGTATGAATGTATCTATATATAACTTGGAAATGACGTACAATCAAATAAACCCGTAGCCCACTCACTTGGTGAGGCTTCAGAATCGTCCAGTGGGCAGTGCGCTCTACACTCCAAGGTCCCTTTTTTCAAATTTACCGCTAATTTGATATTTTACCCATTGCGTGTTGATTAGTCACAATGAAACATTGTGACAGAAGTTGAGGTTACTAGTGTATTAAATAATCTAGGTCCTATTTAGGATTATCCTATCCTATCCAAATCTGGCCAACGCCCACCCTAAACCTAAACCTGTTCTAATCCACCTGAAATGACTAACGAATGGAAGACTTTGACTACCCAGCCATGCAATAGTCTCATTCCGTGCCTTATGGCAACTTGATGATTCTATTGCGCTCATCTTTTGGCACCACTCAGGGGAGACTTGGTCCTGTACCCAATGCTTAACTTATCTCCATTCCACTCAGCTACTCGCAATTTCTTGTGATATAGTGGGCGGAATATTATTATATGAGATAATTCAATGCAGACGTCTTTCCAAATTTGGCGGATCGACAGGTAATCGGTGAGTTACCACGATAGTTGCTATTCAACAACTCGACAACGTCCCATCGTCAACGCCTGCTATGAGAATTTCACATTGCAGACGCCAACGAAATGACGTCATCGAGCTATCGATCAACTACCCTGGTTATCGCCTGGTACCTTATAGCACGATGCTAGGAGGCGAACCGGAAGACCGGAAGAATCGATGAGCTACCTCCCCCCGTTTGGGCTGGCATCTGGAAGAACCAACTAATCGGCTCATTTATTTTTGATGGAAATCTGAACGGCGAGATCTATCTGGAATTTCTTAGGCACCAACTTCCGGATTTGTTGGATGATTTGCCACTATGTGCATTCATAGACATGGTGTTTCAACACGATGGAGCACCACCTCATTCAACGTTGGTGGTTAGAAATCATTTGTCCAGGGAATTTGGGCAACGCTGGATTGGTCGATATGGCCATATTGCTTGCCCCCCCCCCCCCCCCCCCCCAGAAGCCCGGATTTAACACCCTTGGATTTTTATTTGTGAGGACACATGAAAGAGCTGGTAAACGCCGTTGAAATAAAAACTCGTGAACAGCTCATCGCCCGAATATTTGATGCCTCTAATATCATCCGTCGGCAGATGTTAACCTTAGATCTTCCCAGAGAAGTCCAAAGGCGAAGCTTTTACTGCATGGAACAAAATGGAGGCCATTTTGAACAGTTTCTTAAATGAGCAATTGCTGGCAAACTCCAACAAGACGGGATTCTTGAGTCTTGACATCGCTTACAGTGTGACGTTTCTATTATTCATTGGGACCCTTGTTTTCCTTTATTTGCTTATGCTGAGCATGATATAGAATAAAAAAAAAACTTTGAAAACAACCTTCAAAAGTATTTCTTTGTTCACATCAATTCTATTTCCTATTTCCTAAAGGCGCTCGCTAACGAATATGGGACGGATTTTTTGCGAGTTGAGAGGTTTTGTGCTTGCGTACTGAATTGTTCATTCTAAATGTTGTAATGTTGTGCTGTTGACAGTTAAAAAGTTCCCCATCACTTCCCAGCTCAATCAAGCCCAAATTGTAAAGGCAAAATATATAAAACAGGACGTTGCTGGGTTCAATTCCCTTTCCGGTCTAGGATTTTTTTTTTTAATTTTTTAATTTCTCGACTTTCATGGGCATTTGAGTTCAGATCTTCATTGAAACCCAGAGCAATGTTGTGGCATTTGTTTTTTTTTCTTCTAAGTTTCTGTGCTCAAAAGTATGGCACATTTATAAATGAAACAAACATATTCGGTCAGTTTCTTTTAAACTGTTGCAGAAGCAGCTGTTCTCTCATGTGACTCATGTGAGCTCATATGACAGGTAGAGGAACAATACGAGTGATTTGTTCATTGTTCGCGGCTCAGTGGGTCGGTGAAGCATATTCAATTTGGTGATGCCTGGAATTGAGGACAAAAACACCGAACACACTAAGTAACAACAGTGTTTCATTAATTTTCCATTATGCAAATGGAAAGGCAGGTACATTGAATAATTAGAGATCTCCAAAATAATTGTAAATCAACCAGCAGAAATATCAAAATGGCTAGAGAACATTATGCAGGTGTTTAGTAAATTGAAGGTTTTTGAAATAATTTCTGATCAACCGACTTTCTTGCAAGAATATTTTGGAGGCATGTTTGATCTACAAAATAATTAGAAATCTTCATAATAATTATTAATCAACCAGAAGACTTGTCAAAATACCCGGAGAATATTAAACAGGCAGTTGATCAAGGAAATGGCCTTTGGAATTATTTCTGATCAAGTGAATTTCTCTCTAGAATATCAGTTTTTCTGTTCGGAACATAAATGCACTGTGACCAATAATTTGATCTAATGCATTATAGCCTGTTTACTTAATTTAGTGCACGTCGCATTTCTCCATCATTATTGAGAAATGAGGAAGTATTCGATTTTGATACAGTTGTCATTCATGTCTTAATCGCAAGGAACCGGTTCTAATTGAAAGGTTCCGCTATTTATACCCTTTGAAGAGTTGAAGGGCTCTCCAAAGACACGTCTTTTTGTCAGTTAAAATCAGATTCCTAAAAAACAAAAAGAAGCAATGACACCGGTATGCACCATGTATTAGAACCCTAGTCTCAACCACTTCAAACTAGAGAACAACGAATAAAAGATCAGGCATCACATGGGTTAAAAATAACTATTTTTTTTTCTTGATTCAAGATCATCTTTGGTGGAAAAACCAAAGCTTTGTCACTATTAAGAAAGCATCCGGTAACAAGGACTAATAATTGTACTTTTTATTGCAAAAAAAAAACATCCAACTCCTCTTACTGGTATTACTGGCGTTACTGGTATTAGAACAACCACTGAACCTTAGTGTTAACTACTTCAAAAGTTAACACTAAGGTTCGGTGGTTGTTCTAATATCAGTAACGCCCCACGAAAAGGTAATCTACCAGCATTACTATGATATTTTTGAAGCATGATTTGATTTATGGAACAATTAGCGATGGTCAGATCAATAACCGTAAACCGGAGGTAAATTGATTACTATTTTCAGTAATATGTGATTTTTTTTTTGCATGTAGCTTATTTTAAATTCATTTATTTTTTAAACCAATGCTGGTTCATATATTACAAGAGGTTGTAGGTTTATTTGTTAAATTATTTACGAAAATTTTAGTTTGATTAATTATTGTTAAAAAAAATTAAATACTGTTTTGGGGTGAAATTGATCAAGATTTTTTTGATTGATTTGAATGACCTGTTCCAATAATTGTTTCAGTCATTTTATTATCACTTTGACTTACAGTATGTCTGCAGAATGTGAGTTGATTTGTTTACAGCTAATAAATATCATTCATATGTTTGAAAAATATGTGTTTTATCGCTTATAAATGTAGGTATAGAGAAGAATTTCATATTAATATTTAATTATCAATGATTTTAAATCAAACTTATTGAGATATATTGGCACAACATGCTTTTGAAGCACCATGCAATAAAGTCTTCTACAAAATTACCTTATTTTCAGCAGATTGTTTCTTTAAATTTCACCTAGTGATCAATCGTTGGTTTACGGAACTAATTTATCAAACGAATTACTGAAATATCGAGAGAGCACTATGCAGGTATTTAATCAATTGCAGGTCTTTGGAATAACTACATTTGCGGACTTGAAAAAATACCTGTGAACTTCAGAAAAAAAAAACAAACTACACTTTTGTAAATTTTATATGACTTTTGGAATCTTTTGCAAAATTCAGCAAACTTAAGAAATAGGGGAAATGCAGGTAATGTCGGCCTAAGTGTCCCTAATTTGGGCCCATACATAAATTCAGCAATCGACTAAATTTTCAATAGCAACCAAAAATATCCATTAGTAACGTCCCAATAACGCGTTCATCTAGATAAAATTGATAAAAAGCAGATTTTTAGCGATGGGCCCAATCTTAGATCCATAGGCCAATATTAGAGACATTTCCCCTATTAAATGATTGTCAGAGAAGAATTGATGGAATTTCATTATTATGCCTGAAGCTCGCAGAAGTTCTTCGAAATAAGCAGGAATTCTCTAAAGTAAGTATTTATTTTCTGAACTTCTAAGAACGTTTTTTGTAGTTCTTAGAAGTTGTTTTATTTCCACGGATATTGTCTGATATTATTCGATAAATTTCACTGATGTTGATACAATGTTTTTTTAAATTCGTATATTTTCTGTGTCTGTGTCTTAGATGATAGCAAACATTTTCTGAAATCCGCGAGCTTCTATGAAATTTTCAGTAACGCTTTGATTTCCCCCTCATCACATGCCTTTTCGTAAACCTTGCATGTCACAGAAATTAATTGAAAGCTTTCTATGCCAACCAATGCATGAATTTGCATTATTACAAGCACAGTGATACCATAGAGGTTACTCTAAGACCAGAAGGTCCCGAAGAAACGAGCTCAACTTTTTGGCTCAGCTCTGGTACTATCTTCAGTCCCAAGCTAATTGATTCACCCCTCGAAACATAGGAAAATCCACTAACCCCTCATTTTATCTGTCAAACTTTCATAGCGAATCAAAACAAACATAGTGTAGTACTGGAATTTATACTAGAATGGGGCACGTTAATCGATTTGCTTAGGACCAATAGGCTAGTCAAGTGGTGAGCTAATTTAAAATCGATAGTTTCGTATTGATTGTTGGTGATACTCTATGCCCAGTGTAGTTCCGGAAAATTTTCTCACCGGACCGGGAATTCAACATACTGAGTTCTAAAGGTGATACGATTCAGTGTCCACAAATCATAGGCACTTTCACTGCCACTTCGAGTTTTCTAGGGAGTTAATCTCGGGCAGTCTTGCGATTTCTGGCACTAAATTGTCATCACAGTTTTGTTATTGTATGTTTTCCGGTAGCAGATAATGGACCCCTGGAAAAAGCGAAATGGAACCAGAGCCCGGGGTTCTGGATCGTATCACCTTAAAATAATTTCTATGTTCTGCTCCCGCTTTTCATTAGTCAGCCAAAAGATCCCTTTAGACTGATCGCGTATGTCATAGTGGTCTTTCGTTTTTTGTTCATGATTCCGTTAAAAAAAAATCTTGGACTTTGGAAAATTGGTAACTACATTGCAATGCTCATTTCTGTTTGTCAAACTTTGTAAACATATCAAGCAGAAATGAATAAATAGCGCAGCTGAGCCAAAGATGAATACTAAGATGAAACTGTCGGAAGAAAAACTTTCTGTTTTAGTGTCCTCTTTCACGGTCCCTTTCATCCAATGAATACCCCCCGTATGCAAGGTAATTTTTTGGTTTTGATGCCCCCTCGGTAGAGAAAAAATTATGCGCACTTTTTTATCAAAACAATTACACCAAAATCAGAGATGTCCCATTTTTTAATTACTCGATTAACAACAAATCGATTATTTTTTGTTCGCTGTGCTGTCATTTTTCCACCAATGAGAGTGCAGCACATGTTTGAAACGATCGGTGATGATCCTCTGAAGAAGTTAATGCTTATATCGCCATGATATAACAGATTACAAATATTTTACTTTTCGGTTCGTTAATCGATTAATCGATTATTCGAATGTAAATCGGCCATCACTAGAAGAATGTGAACGTCATTTCAAATATAAGGACCATACATAAATAATAATACAATTTGAAAGGGACCGGGGTGAATAACAAATTACGTCCCCACGGTAACTGAAATAAACACGAGTGTTCACCGGTTGGCTGAGCTGCGAGTGCTATGAAATAAAAAGAACATCGACTTATTACCACTACCTACTTCTCTCCCTACCACTCTCAGAATTCACCGATTCGGTGTCTCTCGTTGTGTTTTCCGCTGAGACTGAGCAATATTCGATACCGCGAAACATCTCCACACTCCACAGTTATGTTTTCTTTGGGCGCAGGAGATGTGTGGTAATCGAAAGTTAAGAATGTAGCTAAACATTTACAATAACATTCTACCTAATTTTCATGTGCGTAGTCCACTACAACAGCCGAACGTACGAACGAATAGGGTGACCATAGCGCATTTTAAGAAAACGTCGCAAGTTTTTATAGCTATTTTAAATCAATAATTACGGAGAAACCATGAAACCTACAAGGTTACTACCAAAGACATAAATCTAGGGAACTGCATGGAAAATGTTTTGTAGAACAACTAAATTAACAGTAATGAAAATTTTCAACTTAAAAACACTAAAATGTACGAAATTTCACCAGTTTTTTTGGTACTTTCAACATACTTTTCAATTTTAATGTATGATAATTAACTTTCATCAAGTTTCTTTCTAAAGAGCATTGATAGCTAAGGCTTTATTCTTTCATTTGGTATGTTGAAATATGTAAAACCCGGAACCAAACACCCTGTATACAGGGTATACAGGGTGTTTGGTTCCGGGTTTTACATATTTTCAGGGTAGATAGGGCTCCTAAAGTTATGAAAAAAATCTCCAGGGTCGGAAATGACTGCTAAGTGAGTGATTCAACATTTTATGTTTTTTTGTTTTGCCAACTTTGGTTAGCTATATTTTTTTAATCTTAATGTGGTTTTCTGATTTCAACATACCAAATGAAAGATTAAAGTCTTAGCTATCAATGCTCTTTGAAAAAAAACTCGATTAAAGTTAATTATCATACATTAAAATTGTAAAGTATGTTGAAAGTACCAAAAAAAACTGGTGAAATTTCATACATTTAAGTGTTTTTAAGTTGAAAATTTTCATTTATGTTTATTTAGTTGTTCTACAAAATATTCTCCATGCAGTTCCCTAGATTTAAGTCTTTGGTAGTAACCTTTTTTTTTATCTAGTTCGTTTATTTGGAAGGCTCAATCGCGTTAGCTTTACGGAGCCGATAATTCATTGTTCACTGTGTGTAACAAAATTCACTTAATTCTATGTCTAGTAGGAGTTGGGCCGATTACTCGCGGCTTACTCGAGGTTAGAAGGGTACATTTTCGAAGGATAGGATCAGGGGAGGAGCTTGGGGTAGGGTTTCGTTGTCTCATCAGAGCGTTGTCGCCAGTATGAACGGTAGTGCTGTTCTAGCTTCGTCCGGAGTTCGACCGGCTATGGTGGGTGACCAGTGGGCGACGATGAGACTCATCGAGACGGGGGGACAAGACAAACAAAAACTAATAAAGAGAGACAAAAGACAGAAGGAATTAAATTCTTATACTAGACATTTGAAGAAAAACATAAACGGACTGCATATAGCAGAGATCACGCGTTGCCAACACGTCTCTGATAGGAACATAGGGTTGTCTTCCTTGGGCCTCGAGGGTATTCAAAAGTTGCTCTCTGGCGGCGTCATTATCCGTACATTGCCAAACTGCGTGTTCGATGTCATCGTAACCGTTTCCACACCGACAGATGTTGCTGTCCACGAGGTTTATTCTATTGAGATGAGCATCTAGCGAGTAGTGGTTGGACATAAGTCTACTCATCACGCGAATGAAGTCACGACTTAAACCCAAGCCTTTAAACCACGCTCTCGAAGAAACATTAGGAATAATTGAATGTAACCACCGTCCAAGATTTCCAGTGTCCCAATCGGTTTGCCAACTCGAAAAGGTACTCTGACGCACTAAATGGTAAAATTCATCGTGTGAAATTTGCCTGTCATACAATTCGCCTTCTTGCGCGCCCACCTTTGCGAGAAAGTCCGCCTTCTCATTGCCTGGGATTGAGCAATGTGAGGGGACCCATACAAAGGTAATCATATATGATCTTTCGACCAGCACACACATCTGCTCCCTTACCTTTGAAAGGAAATAAGATGAGTGCCTACCTTGTTTCATCGACCGAATAGCCTCAATCGAACTGAGACTATCCGTGAAGATGAAGTAATGGTCTGCGGGCATGTTGGAAATCATCCCCAATGCGAAGTTGATTGCTGCCAGCTCAGCAACAAAAACGGAACAAGGTTCCTGAAGTTTGCGGAAGGCGCTAGAGTTTTCATTGAAGACACCGAAGCCAGTGGATCCATTGAGACGGGACCCGTCTGTAAAATATCTTTTCATGCAATTGACTTGTTGGTACTTTTCAGTAAAAATACGTGGGATAATAATAGGTCGAAGTTGATCGGGAATCCCATGAGTTGCTTGTTTCATGGTCAGATCATATTCAATTGAGGAACTGCGATTGGTGAAGTGAACACGGTCTGGAGTATAACAAGGAAGACACATATCTGATGATATGTAGTGGTGGTAGATTCTCATAAATCGAGATTGTGTGTTTAGCCCAAGAATTTCTTCAAAATTAGCAATTATAAGTGTGTTCGTCACTCCGCATTTGATTAGTATTCTGAGAGAGAGCTCCCAGAAACGGTTCTGGAGGGGTGTTACTCCTGCCAGAACCTCGAGACTCATGTTATGCGTTGAGTGCATACAGCCTAGAGCAATACGCAGACAACGATATTGAATTCGTTCCAATTTTATTAGGTGACTTTTTTTTTGCCGAGAGAAAGCAGAAAGAGCCGTACTCTAGAACAGAGAGAATAGTTGTTTTATAAAGCGTTATGAGGTCTCCCGGATGAGCACCCCACCATGTGCCGCAAATTGAGCGGAGAAAGTTGATCCTCTGCTGACATTTTTGCTTCAAATACGTAATATGGGCATTCCAAGTGCACTTTGAATCAAACCACACCCCAAGGTACTTGAAAGACAATGATTGGGTAATGTTTCTGCCCAAAAGATTAAGCTGCATTTGGGCTGGGTACCGCTTTCGAGTAAACACTACCAGTTCAGTTTTCTGCGGCGAGAATTCGATCCCTAGATTCATAGCCCAAGAAGACAAGTTATCTAAGGAATTTTGCAATGGTCCTTGCAAGTCCACGGCATGTGGACCTCTTACGGAAACCACACCGTCATCTGCAAGTTGTCTTAGCGTGCATTGTTCTGCCAAACAGTTGTCGATATCTTTGACATAAAAGTTATAAAGAAGAGGGCTGAGACATGAGCCTTGGGGCAGGCCCATGTAACTAATTCTGGAAGTTGTCAGTTTTCCAAGAGAAAAGTTCATTTGCTTTTCTGACAACAAATTGTACAAGAAATTATTTAAAATTCCAGAAAGTCCACATCTGTGCAGATTGTCTGACAGAATTTCAATGGAAACTGAATCAAAAGCCCCCTTAATGTCCAAGAATACTGAAGCCAATTGCTCCTTGTGTGCAAAGGCCAGTTGAATATCTGTGGAAAGCAGCGCTAGACAATCGTTTGTTCCTTTGCTCTTGCGGAACCCAAACTGTGTATTTGATAGCAAGTTATTTGATTCGACCCACTGATCGAGTCTCCGAAGGATCATTTTCTCCAACAATTTCCTAATGCACGAAAGCATAGCAATCGGACGGTATGAGTTATGGTCAGACGCTGATTTGCCAGGTTTTTTAATGGCTATTACTTTGACCTGTCTCCATTCAGGCGGTACAATGTTGTTTTCTAGCAAGGAATTGAATAAATCTAGCAAGCGTCTTTTAGCGATATCTGGGAGATTTTTCAGAAGATTGAATTTAATCATATCGCTTCCCGGTGAGGAGTTGTTCGATGAAAGAAGAGCCATAGAGAAATCCAGCATTGAGAATGGTCTGTCCAGAGAGCAGCCGCTAGGAGACGCTTCTCGAAGAATATTTTGTGCTGGAACTGAGTCCGGACAGACCTTTTTAGCGAAATCGAATATCCATCGGTTGGAGTATTCTTCACTCTCATTGAAAGATGAGCGGTTACGCATGTTGCGAGCCACCCTCCACAAGGTGTTCATTGAGGTTTCTCGTGAGAGTCCCTCGACGAAATTGCGCCAATAACCGCGTTTTTTGCTTTGATTAATTGTTTCAGCTTTGTCTCAAGCTTTGAATATTCCTCGAAGTAAGTGGAGGTTTTGTGTCTACGAAAAGCTTTGAAAGCATCAGATTTTTCTGCATACAATTTTGTGCATTCTTCGTCCCATCCAGGTGTGGCTGGTCTCCTTTTAAAGGGCGCACTTGGAACTTTTCTTTTTTGTGCTTCCAGTGAGCTTTTGTAAATCAAATCGGCGAGGAATCGATATTCTTCCAATGGTGGAAGCGCATCTATTGATTCGACACCGATTGTCACCGCCGTTGCATATTTCTGCCAGTCGATGTTCCTTGTAAGATCAAATGGAACCCGAGATGATTCTGCAGAGTGAGGGCCACACTTTATTGAAATGATGATTGGCAAATGATCGCTACCATGGGGATCATTGATAACCTTCCACTGACAATCCAATGATAGCGATCTTGAACACAAAGATAGGTCGAGTCGGCTTTCTCGAGCCGGAGGTTTTGCTATACGTGTCGCTTCACCAGTGTTCAAAATAGTCAAATTGAAATCGTCACATAAATCGTAAAAAATAGCCGCTCTATTGTCGTCATATAGATCGCCCCACCCAGTACCATGGGAGTTCATATCACCCAGAATTAATACTGGGGATGGAAGAATCGAAACTAGATTCCAGAGTTGACTACAGCTAATGGAGGTTCTTGGTGGAACGTATACTGAAGCTATGCAAAGATCTTTGTTCTTCACATTTATTTGGCAAGCAACGATTTCGACGCCGGATAGAGCAGGAAGGGGAATTTTGTAGAAAGGGTAGCACTTTTTGATCCCTAAAAGTACTCCTCCATAAGAATCGTCTCTATCCAGGCGTATAATGTTAAAATCGTGGAAGTTGAGTTCTTTATCGGAAGAAAGCCATGTTTCACAGAGAGCAAATATATCACAATCAGAATTGTGAAGTAAAAATTTGAACGAGTCTAGTTTAGGCACTAGACTACGGCAGTTCCACTGTAGCACCGTGATCATATCTTCAACCTCGTTCGACAAATTATCCATCGAAAGATATGATTGATGCAAGGAGGGGCCATGAAACAGTCAATTGCTTAAGATATGATTCTAACGTTGGAAGCAAGGCAGAAACTAAGCTTCTTAGAGGGTGTTGTATGTTGAACATGTTTAATATGAATTCCACAATGTCCGAAAAAGCTAGCAAACCTCGTTCGGACTTGGATTTCTTTTGAGAAGTTTTTTTATCTTTGTTGGGCAATGGCGGAAAATTCTTGCTGCATCCAGGGATTGGATCAACAGGAGCCTTCGGTTTTGTTTTTTCATCCCCATTACCCTGGGAATTTGGCAATCGTCTGGAGGTGACTTTAGTTTTCTTACGGCGCACTTTCGGGGAGGGGCATTTTCTTTTTGAGGAACCGTCCATTTTTGAAGGTGCGTGTACCACCGTAGAATCACCTTCATCGGATGAGTCAGAGTCCGATTCTTCAGCTGACAAAACCGAAAATTGGTTTGCATCTTGGACGGCTGATGCAGCCTTCAACATTTGAGCATATGTCTGCTTGGAGCGTCCAGAGATTGAACGCTGCACTTTATCGAAGTGCTGTTTTTACATCGGGCACTCCTGCAAGGGGTGAGGATTCTCGCCACAATAAGCGCATTTTACTGATTCTTTGTGGCAAGAATCCTCTTTGTGGTTTTCACCACATTTGCCACAACGAGTTTTGTTGCCGCAATGGCTGGCCGAGTGTCCCAGCCTTTTGCAGTTGGTACAATTATATACCCTCTGTACAAACAGTCGCACCGGAAAAAAAGCACCATCAATTTTAACAAAGTTTGGGAGAACTGAACCTGCGAAAGTCACCCGGAACGAGTCTGAATGTTTATAAACTTTTTTACCGTCTAGCAAAGATGCTGAATGCAGTTGCCTTACATCCAGTATCTTCACTAGCGCGGTAGCGAATGTCGAGTTTTTAAAAGTTCCCGAGGCATGTTTCAAGTCCTCGACAGTCAGACTCGCGTCGGAGACCACGCCTTCTATCTCCACATCTCGAGAAGGGATGTAGATGTTATACTCAACACTGAACAACTCGTGATCAGCAATTTTATTTGCCACATCATAAGTCGGTGCTTCTACACGCAGTTTGTTGAATCTTTCTTTGTGTACCAAGATTCCCGGATACTTACGCAGCAAATCTCTCGTTATGTCGAGAGTTTTCAAAGGTTTATTTTTGGGCCGAAAAAAGACAACCCATGGTCCTTTCGAAGACGGTTCATAGTACCTGGTTCGCGTAACGTAGGCATCGGAAGATGCCATAAGTGTTGCGCAAAAGCGGTGCGCAACCACTTAAGAAGGAAAAAAAAAAATTAAAACCTTCACTAATTAATTAATTTTAATTACTAGTAATTAAATTTTTTGCCCGACGTACGAACAAATCAAAAAAAAAAATCGAAACAAAGAAAAAAAAAAAAAAAAAAAAACTTATATCTACTTGCAAAAAGTTGTCTCACTATGACCCATACTCCCCTACCAGGGGTGAGAGACAGAGTCACGCGCCACGAGGCAAAATTAAACTACAATAGGGAGGCAATGGACTTGCAAAATGTATTGTCTAATACTTATGCCGGTTGTAAACAACCTATCAGCCGTTGCAGCTAGATGGTCCGTTTGCTGCTGCTGGTGGTGATGGTTGGTGTTGGTGGGTCGGCACGATGATGGAAAAATGGCTTGACGACCGGATGGATTACCGGGGTGAACTAAAGCTGGATGGCAACTCCAAGGGGCTCGGCCCATGGAATTCCACTTCCTCTGTTGTACACTGGTCACTTGGGGCACCCAATGGGGGGGTGAAAAAACCGCTCGGGCGGAAGAAAACACCGAAAAAACTAGATGCCGCGCGACTGAGACCGGGACGTTGTTAACCGACTGAGTGTTCAACTAGGAATGATCTCTAGTTGTTAATGACCTTCTTTTAAAATTAAAGCATCAAGGATTCGAAATAATTGGGTTTGCGGATGACATTGTCATTATAGTCACTATCGTGGTGCTAATATGAGGGATTGAATGTCAATCCTACAAAAACAACTATTGTACCTTTTACTAAAAGACTTAAAATCTCTATCACTGATTTCAAACTAGGAGACGTAAAGCTGTCACTATCTTTAGAAGTAAAGTTTTTAGGAGTAACTTTAGATAGTAAACTCTGCTGGAACAAACATATTGATCAACAAATAGGAAAAGCAACAAATGCTTTTTGGACCTGCAAAAGAACGTTTGGTAAAAAATGGGGTCTGAAGCCAAATATGATACACTGGATATACTCGGCCATAGTTAAACCCAGGATTATCTACGCTTCACTTATATGGTGGCCGAAAACTAAGCAACAAACGGCACAAGTTAAACTAAACAAGCTACAAAGGCTTGCTACTATTTCCATAACTGGAGCAATGCGTAGTACTCCCTCAACAGCCTTAGATGCTTTACTCAATATCCTTCCTCTTCATCAATTTATTCAACTGGATGCAGTGAAAAGTGCTCTAAGGCTCAAACGGTCCATGAATTTCTTCGATGGAGATCTTATTGGGCATTTGAGCATTCTAAAAGAGTTTCAGATAAGTCTATTAATATTGATGAACGAAGATTGTATGCTAAAGCGACATTATTTCAACCATAATTTCCAAATTCCTGATGTGACTCGCGTTGACTGGGATGCAGGTAGACTGAATATTAGTCCTGGGTCAGTAATTTTCTATACAGATGGATCGAAACAAGATAATATGGTCGGGGCTGGTATTACCGGCCCTGGGTTTAACTTCTCGGTGTCCATGGGAAAATGGCCGACAGTATTAGAATGTGCAACGATTTGCATAAAAAGGAACTATAAAAATGCGAATATTTGCATTTGTTCAGACAGTCAAGCGGCGCTGAATGCTTTGAAATCAAAAACTTACACGTTAAAACTGGTGTGGGAATGTACTAAACTATTACAGCAAATGTCCTGTAGAAATACGGTTAAACTTTATTGGGTACCTGGTCATTGTGGAATCGAAGAGAACGAAAAAGCTGATCAATTGGCAAAATAGGGCCATCCACGAAATTCATTGGTCCTGAACCATTTTTTGGACTTTCTTTTTGTGCTTTAAAAATAGAACTAAAAAACTGGGAGAAAACAAAGGTACAGTACAACTGGACCAGTACCTTAAATTTAAAACGCATTGCATACACAAAAATTACTTAATTTTTCTAAAAAAGATTTGAGTACATACGCTGGTTTGATAACAAGACACTGCCCTTGTAAATATCACCTGAAAATCATTGGTAAACTTCATGAAGATAAATGTCGCTTTTGTAACTTAAAGAGTGAAAGCTCTGAACATTTATTGTGTGACTGTGTTACACTATTTCATAAACGATGCAGATATCTTGATAAGGGTCTGATGAGATCTTGGGATATCTGGGCTGCTGCTCCCAATCAGGTAATAAATTTCATAAGGAATGTATTACCTGGTTGGGATAATTGCTTACAACAGTAGTGGTAGTTACTCAAACAATAGTGGCTTACTACTACGTTATGGCAGAAATAAAAAGAGGATACACCACAATAGATCAAAGTAATGGTCGCGGTGGTATTATGTCCCAACATAGGGAAACAAAAAATTTGGTATAAAGTAATCACGAGGGAATGGTTCAACGTAAAAATAACCAAAGTGGATAGCTCACCTCCTACAGAAATTGATATGTAGGTACGCGAGGAGTGGTATCGAACTAATAACATGTACTATTTTTCGGTACTTATCTTACTTAGGGCAAGTAAGAAGAGTACGTTTCCATGTTAGTTCTAGGTGGCTCTGAAACTTCTGTCAAATATTACAACCTCGGTCTCTTGGTAACGTTTGTTTTCGAAACACGGCGTATTTTGAGCGATGTAGCCTCGAATAGTGGACAGAATATGTTTGTTTGTGTAATGTCGATATTTTTGATTTTCCAAATGCATTATGATGTTGGTAGATAATTAAATATGTTTCATGCATAGATGCCAGATTTACAGACATCAAGCATCAGAAGGTGTGGCGCTGCGTGGTTTGATTGTTTCTCCCGGACCAGAAATTTGTGGCATCGCGAGTGAAAATTTTAATTCCAGTTTATGTACGCGCTGCAAGGTGCGTGTAAAGCTTGGCACGATTGGTGTTGATGTTGGTACACTTGCAACTATTTTAGCAAAAAATAAAAAAATAAATCAAAAGAAATTGATATCGAAAGTGTACCAAAAGTGCTTCTGAACGTGTTTCGCAGGTGGATGTGGTGAAATTCGTGGTTGTTTTCAGTGAAAATTCCGTATCACTAATTTGCTCAATGAGTTCCCTTTTTTCCGTTCGACGACATCGGGAATGCGCTCCCGGATATATTGATTTGGTGAGTACGTTCCAGTTGAGGATTGTTCTTGTACATTTCTCGATTGCATTTTCGAGGGGACGTGTCTGCTTTTGTGGGCAGTGCGTTTGATGGTCGGTTTGGTAGTATCCTTTTAAATATAATGTCTCATGTCCAAATAACCTCGATTTTCGGTCTATTGATTCAATACTTTAGTATTATATTTTCAAAACATACAATGATGCATTATGTCATTTCATGGCACATAAAACAAAAAGTGTGTGTATAGAACCCAATAATCTAGGTTATTTGTATTTTGTTATACATCTTTATTTTTTATTATATTTTTCATTTTACAACATATTTTATATACATTATATGTTACATTCCACTCCAACAGTTGCAATGAATTTGACGCGCTCTTCTTAAACAAACCATCCCGTGGAAAGCTTAACATGTATTGCGAATTTCGTTATTCATTTTGTTGGATCATATTGTTGGAAGGAGATTCTCTTATTCCCGCGGGTTTCGCGTAAGTGCCTCTGCTTACGGGCCCGTCCAACCCTTTTTGGCCCTTCATACAGCAGTATGTTGAATTCAGAATGATGACGGAATTTGATCTTGCTGTTGAGTGGAGCCGCATGCAGGGCAATACCCAAGCTAGGATGGTGGCTACTTACATACATACATACATACATACAGATGCCAGATTTACAGACATGTCTGTGAATTTACAGACATTAATTTTTTTCACAGACATTTTTTTCGTTACAGACATTTACAGACTTTTTAGTTTTTTTCACAGATATTTACAGACTTTTGTAATCAACGGAAAATTTTAAAATTTATTTGGTTGCACAGTTTTACATCTTTAGTCAAATTACACATGCGATCCATTTTGCAACACGCATTAGAAATTCACGCGTTTTCAAATTCACCACACGAACGTTTAATCATCCTTCTCTATCTAGCGCACATGGATGAATGGACGGTTTGTTTTCCCACTAATCTGTTTCCCTCTTGCTCGCACTCGTTCGTTATAAATGGTACAGTAGTGTGCGCCGATTAAACGTCAAAAAACTCTATAGACAGTCATAGTTATAGACCTGTCAATGTGCTGCCATGTTGTATCCAAAACGAACATTTTCCATATACGATTTGATGGTTTGTTTGGATACGTCAACTCACGTTAGCCGGTCTATAACTTGACTGTCTATAGTCACTGTCACTGAAAAACTCAAATGTGCAGAACAGAGTGGCCAGATTATTTTTTTCATTTTCGGTAGCTTCTCAAAACTTTTATCGGTAGTTATCGGTAGGTCGACTTAAGAAGGCTTTCCCGATACTTGAAACTTGTGTGAGCGGGGGGGGGTGACTCTGTGCTCCAGAACAATAGACTGTCCTTCAGATCTTCTGCTTTAAATGTGTCGAAATAAATTTTTCTATTTATAATCTAAAAATCTGTGATTCTCGGTAGGAAAAGTGAAAAATCTGTAGTTTTGAACCTTTTGTCTGTGAATCGGTAGGCACCCCGAAAATCGGTAGGACTACCGATATATCGGTAGGTCTGGCCACCCTGGTGCAGAACGCAATGTGCGATCAGGATTAAATTCAATAGCGTCATATGGGAGTGATTTCACTCAAATCAGTTCAGCCATCGTTGAGAAAAGTGAGTGAGTATTACTGAACTATTTCGATCTGGATAGAATTCAATAGTGTTCTATGGGAGAACGGTTTACCGCTACGTAGGCTATACATTCACTTCCACTTCAAATATCCAATTACACAAATCTCGGAAATCAGTGCTCAATTTCACCTGAAATTGCTACTTCATGTATGCTGCAGTGCAGCAAACGTGGAGTAACAATTTGAATGTTGCACGTGTCGTAGAAGCTGATAATGTTTCGAAATGGTTCTGAGAATAAAGGGCTGAACACAATGATAGCGGTATAGCGGCAAGCACATATTTTCCAATACACTGAAATCCATTTGACAACCCACAACCACAAACGAAGTGACAGACGACTAACTGGCGAAGAAATCCATTTAAATAATGTGGTTCACTGTAATAGAATTTTCTTGGAAGCTTGTGCCATCATCCACCAGATGGGTTAGTTTTTTTGTTTTGATTTGAACAAAGTTGATTTTGTGTACAATGATTCTTTGACAGTGTGCAAAGAGTGCGTATCATTTTGTCATTTTTTATGCATTTCAGTTTTGAGTAGAGTGAAAGAGATAGAACCAAAACATTCTAGTACATTTGGTTAAAATGCTAGTTCAACCTAGTAGTAGTGTTGCCATGTGGTACAATCCAGTAGTAGTGGTGTTGCCATGTGGTACACTGAAAAATTGCAATAGCAGGTTAGTCACCAAAGTTTTCGAGCCGCTCCGTCTGTCACTTCGTTTGTGCCACAACGCTCTGTTGCGGCAAAAGCGGCATTGAACATTTTGAAAAAAAAACGCGTTGCGGTTGAGCGGCAACCTGAGAAGTGCTCAATGGTTTCAGATGTATTTTTTTGTAATTTTGAATTAACCAGAAACTTCAAGACGTGAACCAAATAATCATCCAAGGTAGTAAGTAACTAGTCAGAAAAATGTTGGCCGCATCCGGACATGTTCTGAGTACCCCCGAAGAAGTGGTCAGTTTCTTTTTGAACCAATACCGCATGTGACACATCAAACTCCATCAGATTTTTTTTTTTTTTTTTTCTTTATTAAAGAGATTTTTAGCCTTAGGCTAGTTCATCTCTACTCCATCAGAAATGAAAAATAAGATCATTGGTGGCCATATTAAGTACTCAAGACCACGTTGGCCGCATCCGGGCATGTTCCGGGTACCCCCGGGGAAGTAGTTAGATTCTTTTTGAACCAACACCCAAATTACATGAGAATTCAACAATATGACCATTTTTGTCCATATTAAGTATTGAAGACCACGTTGGCTAGATCGGGACATGTTCCGGATAGCCCGGAGAAGTGAAACTTGAACCTACATCCTCATGTGACACATAAATACACAAAAATTAGAACATCTGAGGTCCACGCCAGGCATGCTCCGGGTGCTCCCGGGGAGTTTCGTTAATTTCCCGAAATTTTCCTGAGACCAATGGAGCTTTTCTGGAGTTCTCAGAAATTCCCTGAAATTCTCCTCAAAACTACTCTGAAGTTCTCCTCAAAACTACTCTGAAGTTCTCCTCAGCACTACTGTAAAGTTCTCGTCAGAACTACTCTGAAGTTCTTCTAAAGAGATACCCGGAACACGTCGTTAAGCAAAATAACCATAACAATTTTATTAGCGAGCTCTAGATATTTCCCCACGGTTCATGGTACTTCTTCAAAGTGCTCCCAAAGTTAATGCAAATTCAGAGACGATCAGTGAACTTTAAAGAATTTCAAAGCCCCTTGGATATTTTTACAAGATTCATTAATTATTCAAAAGACCTTCTACTGATCAACTATTCAATCAGATAATCCCTCACATATTTCTTCACTATGTCAGCTGAATTAGAGATTATTCAAATAACCGTATGACTTCATGACGACTAGCTAGTTTGAAGATCTCTAACTGATTAAAAGTGCAAGAAACGACCCTACTTGTCTACAAAACCATACGAAAATCATGATATAGTATAAAATTTCCGATAAACGTAAACTTTTCAAAGATATCACACAGCTCCATGATTAAAAGAATGAAAAAGCTATCAATACAAGCGGTCTGATTATGTGCTGTGTTTTACGCGTTTTTCTCAATCCGAAATTAGTCCGCCCATTAATCAGTCGCATAAACTCAAAACAAAACATATACTCATAAACTATAATAAACTCAAACCACTCCCCAGGGTGGTGGGGTACATGAAATTTCGGAAATCAAAAAGTTTTTTTTGATGCCAAATGTCTTAAAAATGCATGAAACGTCGAGATTTGGTGTTATCTCGAAAAAAAATTTTTTTTTTTCAAAAATCGACTTTCTGGGACTTAGAATTTTTTTCATGAGTTCTATATGGAATATAGAAGATTGATGAGTCGGCTTTTAAAACTGTTCACAATTATCTCCAACCTGCTTATATATCGAATTAAACCATCATTTAGGATCTAATACGAAATAATTCACTAGGGTGGTCCAATTATTCTTCATTAGGGTGGTCCAAAAATCAAAATAGGTATGTAAAAACCATTACTTTTTACCAAACGCGTGTATCTGAAAATATCATCATGTTGTGTTTTGGAATTTTTAAGAATCCAAGCTTCAAAACATTTGATGATATTACTTTTTAGTATCTGAGACCACGTAAAATAGAAGCATAGACAGACATAAATCGTAGAATAATTCCGAAAATTGTACAGGACAACCGTTAGTGCTGTTTAGTTTACAGTACAATCTGACGAAAGTACAATGACTTTTTAACATATCCACCTAATACGGGACAACCCTTTATATGTGTTTTTTTTTAAATTCCTACCCTATAGAGGTACCAAAAAAGTACCCGCATAAAGCATATTGTTTGTCTGGCTTCCTTTTGGGTATTAATTAAAAAAACACACACTAACAGTGTTCTCCTACAGGCAAGCAACGGTCTTAAGTACTTATTTCTACGTAAACTTTTCTACCTAAGCTTTAGTATAAAAAAGGATGCGATCTGAGGATGTATGATCAATCAGTTGAAGAAGACAAAAAGCAGAGAACTGATAGAGAATAGTACGACAGTTTGTTTAAAATGGTTGACATTTGGCTACTTGGAGAATATCTGCCGTCGTTCGGCCATTCTGTTAACTTGCCGACGTATAGTGAAGTTTTTCGTAAATATATGTTTCATTTGCGTGCTGAAAAAAAAGTTGTAAGCTTAGTGCCTTCCTAACAATAAAAGAATTAAAGGATGCTTGGAAGAAAAAAAACTTAACACATTTGGTAAATGACATAAGCATAAAGAAAAAACTGTTGCTATTTTTCAATACCTGGAAAGCCTTATTAAAATGCAAACTTAGAATGGCTAAGAAAGACGTCGAAAAAAGGAACACATTTCATGGATCATTGCGGAGTTTGTTTGATATCGGTTTCATGCATTTTTAAGACATTTGGCATCAAAAAAAAAATTTGATTTCCGAAATTTCATGTACCCCCCCTTGGGAGATTTTCGAGAGTGAAAAAAGTCAAACTTTGACGCGTTTGCGCCACCCCTAAATCATGTCCGATTGAGCTCAAATTTTGCATAGGGTCATTTTTCGAGCTTGAGCTTGATTGACCGCCCACGGTTGCTACTTTGTTATTGCCAGATCAGCTGTAATTACACAGAGAACCAATAGACGATGCTTGGGACTAGCAATCATCCTCAATGTGTAAAAACTGGTGATCTTAAATTAGGCAATACCAACGCCGGCCGCGCCCGAACACAGGTCAAGAAAGGAATGGGAAGGATTGTGTTGACATGACACTCGCTTTGATGAAAGCCGAGAACACCTCTGCACTTCCACGAGGAATCACTGGGATGTTGGATAAGAGGGTTGGGTTTGCAGCAGGGTTCATTTTGGTAAACGATAAGCTGAATTGATGTCCTAACGATCATATAACGCGAAGGAGCTTGGGACTAAACCCACGGTCTTTTGCTCAGTAAGCAAAAACGTTTGCCACTAGACAGACGAGCACCTTTTTAATCACCGAGTTGCTGTTATTACCATGTAGTCATATTAACAAATAAAACGATTGACGAATCTTGAATGTGGATGGGCCTGAGATTAGACTCATGATGTTCTGCTCAGTAAGCAAAAACGGTTGCTTTAAGGCCACCGAGCCCCTCATATCACATAATACCGTTGCTCAAATTTTTGTATCCATTCAAACCCGGAATCAACGACAACAACGAGTTTCGCAAAATACACGATACACAAGCGATTTTACCATAAATCTCTTTGATATGTAAGAACCTGGGACCGCGTTTTTCTGCTCAGTAAGCAGGCCACTGTAACCAACGATCTTTCAAATCCGAAAACTAAAAACTACGAAAAAGTACTTAGGCCTTCATTAAGTTCCACTTTCACGCGACGTTCAATGTTTCAATTTGCTCTTTACGTATTGTTCTTCAAAATTACGCGAGAAATACGCACAATCGTCGCCTACCTCGCAAAACTGGTTCCAAACGACAACAAAGGCATAAGCAACGATGGATTGTTGAACTTTGTTGGCTACAGTGGTGTAGTGTACAGCAAAAAAAAAATGTAATATCGATCAACTTGAAGTACGTACGCTGATGTATGAAAAAATGATGTAATTGTAATTTTGTAATTTATCAGCACACACCCTGGTCGACCACTGTAAACCAATCTGCCGTTAAGCGAGTGTGTACCTACTGAAACCTGGTCGTAGGCCTATGCTAGACCGTATAGCATAACGACCTTCTTCCACTAGCAGGCCTGTTTCTGTTTGCACAGACAGTCCCACTAGTTTCCGATACATTTATAGGGGATAGTAGGAGATTAAAAGAATGAAGAAGAGTTATAGAGATTTTGTTGTTATTGTTTTGCTGAAAAGAGAGAAACAGAACTATACGAAATTACACCTGCTGAAAAAAGATAAGTCTATTATTTTGGTTAGTGATCGTTTGGATTTGGGTCACCCCACGTTGTGTTTAGGTTAGTATAAATAAATAATACTATATAGTAATGTAAATCACCACAGCTCATTATCTTCAGCGTTATCGGTTTTTGTTTCTGGATCTTTAGTTGCCTCTGTGATATACTTACTTGCAGCATATTATTTTGGGAGTGTATATGAGCGTGTACCATGTACGGTAGCTCATCTCTCATCGTCATGGTGGGACATAGTAGACAAATTAGAGAGAAAACAAGGAGGTATTAGTATTAGTTATATGTAAACAAACAAAAGAAGAGAAGAGGAAAGAAGTGCAGAAAAATAAAAAGGGGATAAAGTAGATAACAAAGAAAAGAGACGTAGGCAGATTATTAGAAAAGGCATTATCCGAGACCTCAATCAAATGTCACTCCCGCCGAGATCTCAGCGAAACCCTCCCCGCCGAGACCCGCAAAACCGAGCTCGGTAGAAAAAACTAAGTGTGTAGATAGATTAGTAGGAAAATAAATAAAACTACTGTTCGTGACGAACAATAACACACGGCATCAATGAGAAAGGGGAGTGGAAGGAGTGGGAAAGCTATGCGGGCAAGGGGAATGTGAGGGAAGTAGTACGCATCAATTGGTCGGTGCCATCGACGAATGGCAGGGAAGAGAGCGAACGGGAGAGGGTATAAATAGAGCGGGCATATTATTTTTTTATTTATTATTACATCAACCTTTGTATCGTCAACATCTCTAAAATAAAGTGGAGCTGAAACCCTTTTATTAAGACGAGCAGTACATCGAACAACAGTCCCTTTCAGGACTAAATAAGCTAAATTAGAGTTTTCTGTTCCGACTGGTCAACGAGGCGACCAGTCGAATTGTTGCAATCTACCGATTGACGAGCCGATCGGTGATTCTCTCTTGCGGCCAACGAGTCGGCCATTCCGTAAATTGTGCGGCTGTGTATGCATCGACTGACGAGCCGGTCGGTGCTGCAAGTTCCGTCGGTCAACGAGGCGACCGATAATTCCGATTCTCTTGCGGCCAACGAGTCGGCCATTCCGTAAATTGTGCGGCTGTGTATGCATCGACTGACGAGCCGGTCGGTGCTGCAAGTTCCGTCGGTCAACGAGGCGACCGATAATTCCGATTCTCTTGCGGCCAACGAGTCGGCCATTCCGTAAATTGTGCGGCTGTGTATGCATCGACTGACGAGCCGGTCGGTGCTGCAAGTTCCGTCGGTCAACGAGGCGACCGATAATTCCGATTCTCTTGCGGCCAACGAGTCGGCCATTCCGTAAATTGTGCGGCTGTGTATGCATCGACTGACGGGCCGGTCGGTGCTGCAAGTTCCGTCGGTCAACGAGGCGACCGATAATTCCGGTGTGTTTGGTGGTCGTGTGAGACACGACAGTGCGTGTTTGGATTTCCTCCGGCAGTGACTCAGTGTGAGTGTGTTGGTGGTCGTAGGGATACGACCGCTGCCGTTCTTCGAGAGATCCCAACCGGTGGCTCTACGAGTGTGAGTCGCTAGTGCGTGGGTACATTGGTGGTCGTGTGGGACACGACTGCTGATTGATATTCCTTGGCGAGACGGTTAGTGACTGTATGGATTACGGTTTCTGACTGAGGTAAGTGAGATCGTCCTACTCACTGAGGTGAGGTAGCCGTGTGGAATCACGGTTAAGTTCGTATTCAACATTTGGTCCATCCCGAACCGGATAACAATCTGTGAGAGATCCAACCGGCTTACAGTCCCCGGTTGTCCAAGAGTGTCAAGAGTCATCTAAACCGTGAGTAACCATTGAACAATATTTCATAAATTGAAACCAAAAAGAACAGTGAATCCTATTTCCTGATATCAGAAATTGTTTTTGAGTGCGCTTCGCGTTTTCCACACCGGTGCGTGGGTCGGCTCGTTTTGTCGATTTGCAATATCGTCGCGTTCGCGTATTAGTGTCTCGTGAATATTGAACAATTGATATCGGTGATAACAAAACTGAATAAGGCGTGAGAAGAGTGATTTGTGAAGTGAGTGGTAAATTCAAACCCAGAGAATATGGAACAGCTGAAGCAAATTGTTCATCAACGGGGTCAAGTGAAAGCAAGAGTTTCTGCCATTGTGAAGAAGCTGGATCAAGCTATCGAGGATACCGATACCACGAGCCTTGCACAGCTCAAAGCCTTGGAAAGGAAACTTGAAATCCACTATGTTGAATATACGAAGAAGCACGATGAGGTTATGTCGATCTGTTCACCTGGAAAGATAGAGGAACAAGACACCAAGATGGAGGAATTCGATGCTTTGCATACAGATGCTTTGGTAAAGTTGAATCAGCTAATAGATTTTTTCCGAGATGATCCAGAGAGGAAGGATGTTCAACGGATAATAGTTCAACAACAGCCACTAAAAGCACCAATCCCGACATTCAGTGGGAAGTATGAGGAGTGGCCAAAATTCAAGGCATTATTCAACGACCTTATCGGAAGATGTGGTGATTCCGATGCAACAAAACTCCATTATTTGGACAAAGCTCTCGTGGGAGAAGCTTCCGGTATATTGGATGCCCAAGTTATTAACGACAATAACTATGAGCGAGCGTGGGTATTGCTAGAGGAGCGATTCGAAAATCCACGAGTCATTATCGATACACATATTACCGGTTTGTTAAATATGAAGCCGATCGCTAAATCAAATTTCAAGGAGCTGAGGAACTTGCTCGATACCTGCAATAGACATGTGGAAGGATTGCGGTATATGGATCATCCCGTTGAAGGAACAGCTAACTTAATTGTGACGAAGTTGCTGACAATGTGCCTCGATGGAGATACCCGAAAACAGTGGGAGCAGACTATGGAACATGGAGAATTGCCAGACCTTGGGGAAACATTGAAGTTTCTTAAGAACTGCTGTCAAGTGCTAGAAAGGTGTGAAGCAGACAAGACTGATATACAAAGAGCTTCCAAACCAATCCCTACGAAGAGTACTCCGTCATGGCGGAATGCTCATGTAGCTACAGCGAATCCATCCGATATTTTGTGTGATTTGTGCTCGGGACAACACCTAAATTACAAGTGTCCATCTTTTTTGAACATGAGCGTTGACGAGAGAGTTGTGAAGGTGAGAGAAGCAAATCTTTGTTTTAATTGCCTCCGTAAGGGACACAGAAGTGCAATCTGCTCATCTGACAAATCGTGTTCGAAGTGTTCTAAGAAACATCATACGATGCTTCATTATCCGTCGTCCAGTTCCAATGCAATTCAGTCCGACACACAACCAGTAATTGTGAATGATGCTCCTGCCACTGAAGAGAACCCTGTATCCGCACCATGTTCAAGCATTCATAAGCAAGTCAAGCAGGTTCTGTTAATGACAGCCTTGGTAAACGTAGCTTCGAGGAGTGGAAAGGTTCACAAAATTCGTGCGTTGCTTGATTCCGGATCTCAAGTCAACCTTGTATCTGAAGCTGCCGTAAAGGCATTGGCACTTCCGAAGTATGCCACCAATGTTCCAGTAGTCGGGGTAGGAGGAGTGAAATCTCATATCAAACACCGAGTTTTATTGCGGATGTCCTCCGATTACAGTGATTTCATGAGCAATGTGGATTGTTTGGTAACGCCCAGGGTAACAGGCAGAATTCCTAGCATTCCTGTTGATGTGACCGATTGGAATTTCCCTCCTGGAGTTGTGTTGGCTGATCCGAATTTTAACAAACCTTGTGAAGTGGATATTTTGGTCGGTGCTGAGCTGTTTTTCGCGATTTTGAAACAGGCTCAGTTGAAGCTGGCGAATAATCTTCCAACATTGTACGACACGGAATTCGGATGGGTGGTTGCTGGTGTGCTGGAAAGGAATGAAAGCGAAGAAGCTACTGTGATGTGCATTACTTCTGAAGATAGCTTGGAGCAGCGTATCCAGAGATTTTTCGATCAAGAGGAGGTACCAGAAACAAACTCTTGGACCAACGAAGAACGTGAAGTGGAAGACCATTTTTGTCGTACATATCGTCGAGAGGAAGACGGAAGATTCGTTGTTCAGCTGCCATTTCGAGACAACATTGATCTGCTAGGTGACTCAAGGCAATTAGCGATGAAGAGATTTTTTCTACTCGAAAGACGACTATCCAAAAATCCCGAAATGAAGAGGCAGTATCAAGATTTCATTGATGAGTATGGAACCCTAGGCCACTGCTACGAGGTGAATGAAACAGATGATCCATCAGGTCTGCAATCCTATTTTCTACCCCACCATGCTGTGCTGAAACCTACAAGTAGCAGCACTAAGTTACGTGTTGTGTTCGATGCGACAGCCAAGGCAAACGGATTGTCCTTGAACGAAGTTTTGATGGTCGGCCCAACAATCCAAAAGGGAGTGTTCTTCGTAGTCTTGAGATTTCGTTTACATATTTATGTATTTTCGGCCGATGCATCGAAAATGTACAGGCAAGTGAGGATGGATCCTAGCCATAGACGATACCTGAAGATATATTGGCGCAACAATCCAGGTGAGAGGCTGAAGGTATTTGAGTTGGCAACGGTCACCTACGGTACCTCAGCTGCCCCATTCCAAGCAGTTCGATCAATGGTCCAGTTGGCGAAAGATGAGAGCATCAATTTTCCAGAAGCTGCAATAGTGATCCAGGAAGACTGCTATATGGACGATATTTTGACTGGTGCATCGACTTTGTCAGCTACTAAGCAATTGCGAGCAGATGTGGAGGAATTGATGTTGAAGGGTCAGTTCCCAATGAGAAAATGGTGTTCTAATCATGAAGAAGTGCTTGAGGGTGTCCCAGACGCGCATCGAGAAAAATTAGTACCAATTGAAGACTGTTGTGCGAACGAGACAATCAAGACGCTGGGCCTCTTGTGGAATCCAAATAGTGATCAGTTTCTTTTTTCGAAAAAACTCGAACCTGTACCAGAAGACTTTAAGGTTACAAAAAGATACATTTTGTCCCAGATTGCTAAATTATTTGATCCTCTCGGGCTGATTTCACCAGTAATAGTACTAGCCAAAGTGATTATGCAGAAACTGTGGGTGAGCTCATTGGGGTGGGATGATTCCTTGGAAGGTGATTTGCTGATTGAATGGAAGGTGTTCCATGGGTCTTTGATGAAGCTGAACGAGATTCGAATTCCGAGATGTGTTGTAGTTGCCGAGGTTGAGCTAGTGGAAATTCACGGGTTTTCGGATGCGTCATTGACAGCGTATGGAGCTTGTGTTTATCTGCGTTGCGTTCGAAAGGATGGGACTACCTCAGTAAGGCTTCTCTGTAGCAAGTCAAGAGTTGCTTCTATTCGTGGATCTACAATTCCAAGACTTGAACTATGTGGGGCGCTGTTGCTGGCAAGATTGGTTACGAAGGTGATTCCAGAGTTGAAGATGGAGTTCCGTGATGTTAAACTGTGGTCGGATAGTCAAGTTGTGTTGGCATGGAGGAAGAAAAATGTAGACGAGCTACAAGTCTATGTACGAAATCGAATATTGGAAATAAACGAGCTTACGAGTGACTACCAATGGGAATATGTTAGATCTGCGCAGAATCCCGCTGATATTGTATCCAGAGGCTGTTTTCCAGGGGATTTGAATGGTTGTGATATGTGGTGGAATGGTCCACTGTTTTTACGTGAGCTGAATTACCAATTTGAAACAACACCAGATGATCCGGAAGAATTGATTCCAGAGTTAAGAGAGACCATGGTATCAAATTCAATGGCAACAGTGGAAAGTGAGCCAGTGCTAGATCGGTTCAGTTCCTTTTCCAAGTTGCAACGCGTCTTGGCGCAAGTTGTGAGATTTATCCGTCTTGTTCGAACGCCAAAGGAGAAACGCAGTCTTTGTCACAGGATCACGGTGCAGGACATGCAAGGGGCTATGGGATTCATTGTGCGTGTTTTACAACAGACAGAGCTTCGTGAAGAGATTCGGTGTATACAACGTAATGAAGTGCCAAAACGCTTGGCAGCTCTTCAGCCATTCATCGATGAAGAAGGTTTTTTACGTGTCGGAGGTCGACTTCAAAATTCTAAGCTGCCATTCGATGCCAGACATCAGATATTACTTCCACGAAATCATCGAGTAACGGAGATGCTGATTCGTCAGTACCATGAAGAAAGGCTCCACGACGGTCCATCTGGGTTGCTCGCAGTAGTTCGTCAAAGGTTCTGGATAACGGATGCTCGTTCAGCTATTCGAAAGGTGACGCGGAGTTGTGTTCCGTGTTTCAAGGTCAAACCAAGAGGACTACAACCATTGATGGGAAATCTTCCAGCGGACCGCGTGAACGCTGCCACTGCTTTCGAACTGACTGGAGTCGATTATGCCGGTCCAGTGATAGTTAAAGAAGGCAAACACAAACCGAAACATGTCAAGGCATACATCGCATTGTTTGTGTGCCTTACTACAAAGGCCATACATCTTGAGTTGGTCTCTGATTTGACTACAGAGGCATTTCTCACTGCACTAGATCGATTTATTAATCGGCGTGGTTTGATTCGCAAAATTATGTCAGATAATGCCACAAACTTCGCGGGTGCTTCAAAGGAACTTCATCAACTTTTTCTCATGTTTCGTGATGACGTTTCCATAACGAAGATTAATGATTCTATGTTGAAAAGGGAAATTGAGTGGGAATTCATTCCTCCAAGGTCTCCGAATTTTGGAGGATTGTGGGAAGCGGGTGTTAAGGTCGTTAAGTCACATTTGACAAGGGCTTTAGGGAATTCAGTCTTGACATTTGAAGAATTTTCAACCGTTTTAACTCACATCGAAGCTATTCTTAATTCCAGACCCCTCTATGCATTGTCAGAAGATCCAAACGAGCCGCTGCCGATAACTCCGGCTCACTTGATGCTTGGGCGACCTTTGGAGCCAATCTTGAAGCCATCTCTAAATGACGTCCCAACAAACCGGTTGTCGAGATGGCAATATCTCAACCACCTTCGAGATCAATTTTGGAAAAAGTGGACTCGAAACTACCTTTCTACGCTTCAATCAAGGGCCAAGTGGACACAGCAACAACCAAACGTGAAACTCGACACCGTTGTTCTTTTGATGGAAGACAATCAACCCGTGCAATCCTGGAAGCTGGGAAGAATTGTTCAAGTTCATCCAGGAAAGGACGGTCGCATCCGGGTAGCTGACGTGAAGACAACGACTGGCATTTTTCGACGCGCAGTTAGCAAACTGGCACCTCTGCCGATTCTTAACCATGACGAGTAGTTGGAATGCTATTCCAACCGGTGGGAGGATGTTCGTGACGAACAATAACACACGGCATCAATGAGAAAGGGGAGTGGAAGGAGTGGGAAAGCTATGCGGGCAAGGGGAATGTGAGGGAAGTAGTACGCATCAATTGGTCGGTGCCATCGACGAATGGCAGGGAAGAGAGCGAACGGGAGAGGGTATAAATAGAGCGGGCATATTATTTTTTTATTTATTATTACATCAACCTTTGTATCGTCAACATCTCTAAAATAAAGTGGAGCTGAAACCCTTTTATTAAGACGAGCAGTACATCGAACAACAGTCCCTTTCAGGACTAAATAAGCTAAATTAGAGTTTTCTGTTCCGACTGGTCAACGAGGCGACCAGTCGAATTGTTGCAATCTACCGATTGACGAGCCGATCGGTGATTCTCTCTTGCGGCCAACGAGTCGGCCATTCCGTAAATTGTGCGGCTGTGTATGCATCGACTGACGAGCCGGTCGGTGCTGCAAGTTCCGTCGGTCAACGAGGCGACCGATAATTCCGATTCTCTTGCGGCCAACGAGTCGGCCATTCCGTAAATTGTGCGGCTGTGTATGCATCGACTGACGAGCCGGTCGGTGCTGCAAGTTCCGTCGGTCAACGAGGCGACCGATAATTCCGATTCTCTTGCGGCCAACGAGTCGGCCATTCCGTAAATTGTGCGGCTGTGTATGCATCGACTGACGAGCCGGTCGGTGCTGCAAGTTCCGTCGGTCAACGAGGCGACCGATAATTCCGATTCTCTTGCGGCCAACGAGTCGGCCATTCCGTAAATTGTGCGGCTGTGTATGCATCGACTGACGGGCCGGTCGGTGCTGCAAGTTCCGTCGGTCAACGAGGCGACCGATAATTCCGATTCTCTTGCGGCCAACGAGTCGGCCATTCCGTAAATTGTGCGGCTGTGTATGCATCGACTGACGGGCCGGTCGGTGCTGCAAGTTCCGTCGGTCAACGAGGCGACCGATAATTCCGGTGTGTTTGGTGGTCGTGTGAGACACGACAGTGCGTGTTTGGATTTCCTCCGGCAGTGACTCAGTGTGAGTGTGTTGGTGGTCGTAGGGATACGACCGCTGCCGTTCTTCGAGAGATCCCAACCGGTGGCTCTACGAGTGTGAGTCGCTAGTGCGTGGGTACATTGGTGGTCGTGTGGGACACGACTGCTGATTGATATTCCTTGGCGAGACGGTTAGTGACTGTATGGATTACGGTTTCTGACTGAGGTAAGTGAGATCGTCCTACTCACTGAGGTGAGGTAGCCGTGTGGAATCACGGTTAAGTTCGTATTCAACAACTACTTTATGACTCAAAGTGCAATGAATGAGCATTAGTTTCGGGATCATTTCAGTGTTAGAGTTATGTTAGTTTTGATCCGTAATCAGCCCTGCCGACCCCTCCAACATTAGCTGCAGGAAGTGGTTGTTAGATAATGCGGCACTGTAACTACTACTATTTTAGAGGTATGATTCGTCAAGTTTATACAACTCATTGTTTCAATTGAGGCAAACTATCTATCTCACAATTACAAAAGCAAACCTAAACTTACAATTATATGCAAATGCAAAATGAAACTTGACAAATCATCGTCAATCCCTTTATTCCAGAGCAGGGCCTGACAATATGAATCTAATTTTGATCAGTGAACGGGCACCATATGGTACATTTTCTCACCATGAACCTATCATTTCCAGCCTATCTGAACTATTTAATAAATGGAAGCCATAACATGGGTTACGCTCCCCCTAAGCGGGCCCTCCGCATCCTGTCTCTGTCTTATCTCAAATACAAAATGCCTATGGTATGAATGTATCTATATATAACTTGGAAATGACGTACGTATAAATAACCCCGTAACCCGGTCAGGCTTCAGAATCGTCCAGTCGGCAGTGCGCTCTACACTCCAAGTTCCCTTTTTTCAAATTTACCGCAAATTTGATATTTTACCCATTGCGTGTTGATTAGTCACAATGAAACATTGTGACAGAAGTTCAGGTTACTAGTGTATTAAATAATCTAGGTCCTATTTAGGATTATCCTATATCCTATCCAAATCTGGCCAACCTGAAATGACTAACGAATGGAAGACTTTGACTACCCAGCCATGCAATAGTCTCATTCCGTGCCTTATGGCAACTTGATGATTCTATTCCGCTCATCTTCTGGCACCACCCAGGAGAGACTTGGTCCTGTACCCAATGCTTAACTTATCTCCATTCCACTCAGCTACTCGCAATTTCTTGTGATATAGTGGGCGGAATATTATTATATGAGACAATTCAATGCAGACGTCTTTCCAAATTTGGCAGATCGACAGGTAATCGGTGAGTTACCACGATAGTTGCTATTCAACAACTCGACAACGTCCCATCGTCAACGCCTGCTATGAGAATTTCCCATTGCAGACGCCAACGAAACGACGTCATCGAGCTATCGATCAACTACCCTGGTTATCGCCTGGTACCTTATAGCACGATGCTAGGAGGCGAACCGGAAGAATCGATGAGCTACCTCCCGCCTATGCATAGGGTCATTTTTCGAGGCAGTAAACATTTTGTATATGGTTTGTTAGCAAAATTTGATGGTCAAATTTTTCCCATACATTCATTGGCAGTCTAATGTCCACCATTGATCTTCTAGTAAAATTCTAATGTGATTTGAAGTGTCGCATGATGAGTTTTTGATATATCAATATTTTGCGAATTCCCCAGTGGAATCTGGAACTCACATTTTTGTTCATATTTTCGGAACCATAATTCTGATCGGGAAAAAAAATCAATAGCAATCTATGAGGATCTTAATCACATCTTCTGGAACTTGTTTCACTCAAATTGGTCCAGGTATCTCTTCGAAAATGGAGTGAGCTACACTCATACGAACTTGCATACATACATAAATACACACATACAGAAACATTTTCCGATCTCGTTGAGATATGCCATTTGTCTCTCCGGGTCTTTGAACGAAATTATGTGTTTCAAGTGATATCATAGCTTTTCGGTACACCTTGGTGTACGAGAAAGGCAAAGATGTTTTTTTTTCCTTTCTTTTATTTAACGTCGGTCTCTGTTCCGCAATCTAGTGCCAATCAGCGACGGACATCGATTGCCATCCATTGACGGCAATTGAATGTGCAGGAAGGCAGCTTCCACACCTGCGTAGGATATCGCACCCATTCATCAACACACATGGGCCGGGACGGGACCAACGGCTTTACTTCCCTTCCGAAGGAAGACGTGACCAGAGATTTTTATGCCTTAGAAAAATCCCACCGACCTCGGCTGGGATTGAACCCAGACCCATTGGGGTGAGAAAGCAGTCACGCTTACCAATACACCACCGGTCTAACCGCCGGCTAAAGGCAAAAAAGTTGGTATCAGCAAATTGTGTTATATTTAATCAAGTGTTTCTCCCGCAGGTGTGTAATTATTTTGCAAAATGTAATGAATATGTTGCTTGATATATCTTATCATTGTATTTGTATTTGTAAAATCGTTACAACACTTGGCTTCGTTGTCGTCGTTCTCCACTTCTCTATGATCTTTATGTCTTTTTCCTTCCTATCTGAATCGTTTCAACAACCCTGATCCTGAGTGTTTAGAATTCACTTCGGCCTATCGGATGAAGATAAAAATTGATGCGATCGGAGCGCTTCTTTTGTTTTTGGTAATAATGGGTGCAAACTTTCATTCGGTAGCTTATTAACTAAAGTATCGTACTAAACGCATAATTGATTGGTTAATTCTGAAATCATGGATTTATTTGAACTTTTCTGCTCGATAGGCCCAAAATGGCCGAAGTAGTTCTCTACCCTATGAGAAAAATCGACGATTCAGCACACCTCGGGTTTCCTCGTACCGGAGCGGAGATGAGCTCGACACCACCACGTCGAGCCAGACGACGAATGGCAGGCCCTGCACGGATAGAAATCTCCATATACCTTTTGGCAAATTTCTATTGCTGATTATTCATAAAATGTATAAGTCAACTAATAAGCAAACGCCTTGCAAAAAGTTAATGAAGATCATGTGTCAAATGAAATGTATAAGCGGTCACACATACCTTTGATGCATTCTTATAGGACCTATGTGGTTTGTCTTACGTAATGTATAAGGCTGATGTTTTGGCAAAAATGTATAAATGAAACACATGAATAAAATAATTGATTTTCGTTTCGTGTGGATGTTACCACACTGTGGATGTTATCACACGATGACACCGACACCGATGTTTACCGTTAAACGGGTGAATTGCAACTAATGCGAAGGCGCAGTTAGCTGCATTAGTTGCGATGCACCCGTTCAACGGTAAACAACGAGGAAACCCGAGGCAAATGTACGAGGAACCCCGAGGTGTGCTGAAGGTGTGCCGAGAAAATGTGATCCGTGATGCCGTCACTGAACATGCCAAGAGTAGACAGTTCTGGCCATGGATGTCATCTACGCATCATTATAACCAACAACCTAGTAACAAGACGGCCCTTTTCAGGGCCACCAAGTTCATTTAAGAAAAGAGTTAGAGTAGAATTTTTAAAGAACTACAAAAATAGTTTTCACCATTAAGTCAAGATTCAATTTCTCAATGATGGCACTGATCCATTGATAGTAAGTTAGAAATTTGGAAAAGTGGATGGAACGCTTTGGATGCATGGAAATTTTTGATAAATAGTATTTTCTTGCAGGCTTTCTTATTAAAAGGGAGGGAATTTTTATGTATTTTTTATGCAGAATATACAAAATGGGAGGGACTTCAAATGTTAATCCTCCCTCCCCCACCAAATGCTACAGAGTGTCATCAAAATACATGGAATGTTGAGATATTGAGATCGTGAGAGTGAATTTTCTCTTTTTAATTTGAATGTTTTGGCTCTCTGGGGTAGTAAAGGGATGGTAAAGCGGTTAAAATATGTATGTGAAAAAACCTTTTGACGTAAAATATGTATGTGAAAAAAACCTTTGTGAAAACCGAAAATGGAACATGTAACAAATTAAGAAAGATTTTGAACGTTAATAACTCAGCTGCCCCTGGTTCTTTTTCATTAATTTTATCACCAATCGATCAGAAATATGGCTACGCATCGATAACAATTAACGATCGATAACGATTTCGAATGTTGATTTTCAACATAAAACTATTGAAAAACTCGTAAACGTCCAGCATTGTCCAAATGCGGCGAATTAACTAACAAATCCACCAATTACCTACATGCATATGCTGCTTCCCCAGCACAGTCATCAGAGAGTAGTAAGTAGACGAAACAAGTCGAAGTGGCATTCGCCTCCGATCCTATGTATTACGCCAAGCGTAAGTGGCCATGGATGTCATCTACGTTTTGAAGTGACAGAGACGCACTCTGTTTGGTTTCGGAGGTTAAATCATCACCAACTTTGGCAACAAAACGGCACTTTTCAGGGCCACCAAGCTTATTACAGTAAAGAGTAGGAATAGAATTCATCTGCCTGTTTGTCCATATTCAGAACCAACGACCACGCTCATGTAATCAAACTGGAAGCAGGGGTACAAATTATTTTGATCAACCTTGATCAACTTTGAATCGCCACGACCGGATATTTTCGATGGAAGAAGCAACAATCCAGCATCTAATTCGACGAAGACGGCAGGAAACATTTGTGAAGCCGAGTTATTTCCGAAAGAGAGTGTCGATGAAGAGAATCGATCAATGTAGATAGAACCTATTGAAAAGTGACGCGAGATTTGTTTTCCGTACTGAGTACTGGCTTTTCTGGCTCTAATGCTACCGACGCCAGGGAGGCAGCTCCCACACCTGGACCCTACATATCGACCCATCAACTCATAAACAGGGGATCAACGGCTTTACTTCCCGGAGGAAGGTGGGATCAGATATGTTATGCCTCAGAACATGCCGGTGCGACTGAGATTGAACCCAGGCCTGCTGGGATGATAGGTAATCGCAGGGTGGCCAGTGAATTTTCATTTTGAAATTCCCGGTTTTTTCCCGGTTTTCCCGGTTTAAATCTTAAAAAATTCAAAAAAAAAAACGAAATTGAACGCATTTTTAAGAACGTGCTGAAAGGAATTTACTGAAGGGATAAATGTGATTTAAGAAGATTCCCAAGATTGTGGGGCTTTTAAATTTGTGTAGAGTCTGGAACTAGAACTTTTTTTTCAAAATCTGCCACCTTCGTTATGCAAGATTTGGAGAAAAATAATTAAAATGTGAGATTTAAAAAAAATTCAAGATCACAGATTTGAAGGGGCGTTTTAAGGGTTATAACAAATTACAGAACAATCTATAGAATCTAGTGGACAAACCCTGGAGTTTTTAGTAAGCTTTGAAAGAATTCAAGGTGTTGATTTCAAACATGAGAAGGATTCCCACACAGCTTTCGAATGAGAAGTTCTGAGCAGAATACCAGAATTATTCTGTTAAGATGTATTTGGAGGGATTTCTGTGGAGAAGAATGCATGTTCTAAATTAAATTGTTAGGTAATTTTAGAAGATTTCAAAAGGAGTTGTGAAAAACAAAACTTTGCGGAACTTTCTTACGTGAGGAGATTTGTATGGAGTTCGTGAGGAAAACAGATGAATTTTAAGAAGTATTCCAAGAGAATTATGATCAGAATTCAACAAGAAACAGAGTTCTAAGAGTGTTCTGGCACTAATTTCAACCCTTGTGCGAAAGATTCATCACAGAACTCCAACAAAATTGATTGCAAAAAATTTGCTGATAATTAGAAAGAAATTCTTTAAAATACTCCCAAGGGTTTCTAAATAAAATTTAAAAAGATTTCTGTTGTTTTGAATAAAGTTAAAAAAAATTCAAATGAATCGAAATCTCCAGATAGGCTCAAGAGAATAGACCTTTTTAATGCACTACCAATGTAGAGTGCGCCAAGCGAATTCGAGAGGAAACGTCAGCCAAACCATTTGTTTACATCAGAATGAGGATTTTTCACAACGCAAATTAGAGCATTTTTCATTCAACATCTCCAATTTCCATCAGTAATTGCCATATTTTACGATTTTTCACAGATCTGAACTGATTTGCAATGAACTATTCAAATACAAGAAATCCAGAATATAGAACTAAGGCACTTTTATAATTTTCCATTTTTCTGACCAAAAATATTCCTGGAAACTTTGCAGGATCCTTGCAAAAACGATACAGAATTAAATTTTTCAACTGTAAATAAAGTTTTGGAGCATCTCAGATGAATCAATTTATCAGGAAAAGTAAAAAAGTATTCCGCTTCCTATGTCTCACGACAAACATTTCTGTTCACAACACTCTTTTTGACGTTCTCCTATTTACCACCAGAGGTTGAATCGATCGTTTAGTTTCTATTAAAAGGGCGTATTTTAAGAAGGATTCCAATTAAATTATTAGAAGGGGTTGCAAGGAAATTCTAAAAAGAATTCACTGTTTATGATTACGCGGGGTGTTTTCTGGCTTATTTCAGAACAATTTCAAGATAATTCAGGGCAGAGTTCCAAGTTAATTCTGGAATTCATATCCTGAGAATTTAGAACAACGAAAAATTAAAACCCTGCAAAAGAATAATTCAATTTCGGTTTTTACAAATTTTTGTTTCCAAAATCCACCATATCCAATATTTTCTTTTAAGGACCAAGCACTTTACATCTGTAATTGAAACGACAAAAATCAATTTGCAATATTGCTGAGTGATTAAATTCTAAAAACAATAAGACGGGAAACTGAAGAAAATTATGCAGCAAATAGAGCAAGAAATTCATTTGGTAAAGGATTACTCTGTTTTAATGGTTTATTCTGAAATTTGTTCCTATGGTATGGTTAATTTATTTTTCCCAGTTCTCTCACCGAATTCCCGGGTTTTTCCCGGTTTTCCCGGTTACTTTTCAAATTCCCGGATATTTCCCGGTATTCCCGGTTTTCCCTGTTTGCTGTAACCCTTTAATCACGATAACCACCGGCGCCGATATCTTTCAAGGTGATATCACGACGAATGAGATCGACCCAAATTTGAGTTTAGTTCACTCATTTTCACTTCGGACGGCGTAGTGAACAGCAATAGTAGCAGTAGGAACAAGCAACAATTGACTGGTCGTGGCAAAGGAGGAAAAGGTCTTGGTTAAAGAGGCGCCAAGCGTCATCGCAAAGTTCTTCGAGATAACCGCTATCGGTCGTCTGGCTCGCCGTAGTGGTGTCAAACGTATCTCCGGTCTGAGGTGTGCTGAAGGTGTTCCTGGAAAATGAGGTCCGTGATGCTGTCACCTACACTGAACACGCCAAGCGTATGTGGCCATGGATGTCCTCTTCAATAAAACGGCCCTTTTCAGGGCCATCAAGCTTACATCAGTAAAGAGTTGGAATAGAATTTATCTGTGCTTGTTTGTCCATATTCAGAACCACAAGCCCCTAACGACCACACAAAATGCTCTCCAGAGTTGTAATCTTGTAACCAAACTTGGAAGCAGGGGTACAAGTGATTTTGATTGATTCTCTTAATCAACTTTCTCTTTGAAAAAAATTACTACAAATTTGGTACGCCTACAATTCAAAAACGGAAAGAGCTGAAATAATAGATAATTGATCAATTAAAAGAACTAAATGCTCTTCACATTTATTCCGTCCACTAGCGGTCCTACGTCAAGCTTCCAAACGTGCCAGAATTTTGCAGAATTCTGTTGATGGAAAAAGTTAGGGGCAAATGAATGTAAATAAATGCACGAAATGAATGCAAATGATTTTCCATGCCTGGCAGTAACACTTCCTTCAGCAAAAAGCAAATAGATCCGCACGGCAAGAGAACACGATGTGGACTGTATTTATAGGAGTTTGTACATCTTATTTCAAGTTCATAACATTGCCTTCAATCTTAATCTTATCTTAAAATTAAATCTCGTCAAAGGTTTTTTTACGAGGTCATCTCAAACCTTTTTTTTCAAACTGCCGTGGGGCTAAAGGGTGATACGGTCAAAATTTGGTCAATATCAACTTGACGTATTTCTTTCAATTTTGCATTTAAAAACCTGAACACCCCTCATTTTGAAGGTGTGTGTGTGTAGAATGTTGCTCCTATTTTGCTTTTGGAATTTACTCTTCAGTTGTCAAAATGCCATCCAAGCAAGAAGAGCAGCGTATCAAAATTTTGCTCGCGCATCGCGAAAATCCGAGCTACTCGCACGCAAAGTTGGCAAAATCGCTAAAAGTTGCCAAATCAACCTTTACAAATGTAATTAAAGTGTTTGGGGAACGTTTGTCGACAGCCAGGAAGTCTGGATCGGGGGGAAATCGAAAACCGGAAGCCGCTGAGACGACAAAGAGAGTTGCCGGTAGTTTCAAGCGAAACCCTAACCTCTCTCTCCGAGATGCCTACTAAGCTGGGTGTATCGTCTACAACCGTGCATCGAGCCAAAAAACGAGCCGGACTATCGACTTACAAGAAGGTAGTGACTCCAAATCGCGACGATAAACAAAATACGACGGCCAAAGCGCGATCCCGGAGGCCGTACACGACGATGCTGACGAAGTTTGACTGCGTGGTAATGGACGACGAAACCTACGTCAAAGCCGACTACAAGCAGCTTCCGGGACAGGAGTTTTATACGGCAAAAGGAAGGGGAAAGGTAGCAGATGTTTTCAAGCACATGAAACTGTCAAAGTTCGCAAAGAAATATCTGGTTTGGCAAGCCATCTGTACATGTGGCTTGAAAAGCAGCATTTTCATAGCTTCCGGGACTGTCAATCAAGAAATTTACGTGAAAGAGTGTTTGAATAAACGTCTGCTGCCTTTCCTGAAGAAACACGGTTGTTCCGTACTGTTTTGGCCGGATTTGGCATCTTGCCATTACGGTAAAAAGGCCATGGAGTGGTACGCCGCCAACAACGTGCAGGTGGTTCCCAAGGACAAGAACCCTCCCAACACGCCAGAGCTCCGCCCAATTGAGAAATACTGGGCTATTGTCAAGCGGAACCTAAAGAAGACCAAAAAAAACTGCTAAGGGCGAGCAGCAGTTCAAGGCAAACTGGCTTTCTGCGGCGAAGAAGGTGGACAAGGTGGCTGTACAAAATCTGATGGCAGGGGTCAAGCGTAAGGCCCGGCAATTCGGATTTGGAAAAGCGGAAGCCTAACTGAATATTTTTCCTGAATTTTATACTAATTGAACTTGAAAAAGAAATTTAATTTGATTTTTTAAATAAACGATTTCACCGATTTACACGCGTTTTCCCTTGACCAAATTTTGACCGTATCACCCTTTAGAGTACCACCAGTACTGTTATTGTTTACTCTATTTAACTATTGAATTTTGCAATATTAAGCAATACATAACAAGCAAACCATGTTTACCAATGAAATCAAACAAAAACTATTGTTACTGATATTTTTGTAGCTGGCTTTGCCAAATTTGGTGAAAACAAGCTTTCCGAAGACTTAAATGTTCAACGAAGCAATTTTTTTTACATTTTTGTATTATTTTATTTATAAATGAAGAGGTAGCACTCTTGTCCCGTGTGAAGTTCATTTTTAAGGAGGTGATTTTTGACTAATTAAAGAAAATATTTACCTATTCTTTATTATTAATGTTTCAATTATTCATTATTATTGATGCCTAAAAGCAGGCATTGTTGGAAAAATAGTTTTTATGTGTAATTTTAACCTCTGTAGCCGTCGAATTTTAACTTATTTTTTTTTTTTTTTTATTATTATAGTCACTTTAACACTCTTGGGTCATTCGCGACTTGTCCGGGGGTGAAATTTGAACTCGTGACTTTGGCGTGAGAGGTATGGATGTTAACCACTACGCCGGGGTCGCCCCCAATTTTAACTTAAGTTTATTTAAGTTTTAATTAATTCATTTTCAAAGACCGTAGTGCAAGGAGGGGCATAGTGAACAGATGGGGCATAGTGAGCTTCCTGTGCTTTAACATTGGATTTATTGTGGTTTGAAACAAATGAATTGGTCATGAATCATTGCAATGGTGATATTGAACCAACTACTACAAATTAATTTGTTTCGAATAATTAGAGGTTTATGACTATATGGCGGGATGCTCATTATGCCCCACCTGTTCACTATGCCCCTCTTACCCCTACTTACATTTTCACTAGAATAACAAATTTAGAACTAGGAATTTCAAATAACTGTGATAATTTTAATTAAACCTTCGAATTGAACTGACCGCAATTTGATGATGAACTTGATCTCGATCACTGACAGTCCAAATTTTTATTTTTCCCTATCTGTATGAGTCAAATCGGTCCGTCACTCTCTCGATCGCACTTTTCTCCAGGGGCAACCGGTAAGCCCACTGGTGTTGCGCCCAACAGTTTTCTTCAGATCATCCTTTTTTAATTTGTAAAAGATAATGTTAATTAAGAAAATCTTATATTCACTAATTTTATATGAAGGATTTCGAAGGGAATTTTAGAATACGTTGGAATAAGAAAAATATATATTTCAATGTAGAAAATTCTCTTCACTTACCGTTTAGAAACGACGTGTAGACGATTGTATGTTGATACTTTGTTTGAGATTATCCTCCGGAATACGTACATGGAGCATACTGAAAAGAAACATTTAAACAACCACATTTAATAAAAGAAGGGTTTGTTAGATCATATAACCATATAACCCAGAAAACCATTCCCATTCCCATTGTGTTAACCGTTCCCCAGAATGCACCAGAAAAGTATACCGTAATATAGATTGTATGATAATCGGTCATTTAACGTTGCGTCAATCCGACATGATTTAGGGGTAGTATCTAAAGACTTAATACTGTTGTATAGACGAAATTTCGGAAATTGTTTTTTTTTTTCTTTTTTATTATAGTCACTCTTGGGTCATTCGTGACTTGTCCGGGGGTGAGATTTGAACTCGTGACTTTGGCGTGAGAGATATGGATGCTACCACTACGCCGGAGTCGCCCCTTTCGGAAATTGATTTGTTATGCCAAATGTCTTAAAATGCATGAAACGTCAAGAAATAGTGTTAAAAAAATATATTTTTTATGCCGAATGACTTAAGGGCCACCATGCACAATGATACCGTTGATTAGCGTGGGTGGCTTTTGGTTTGCGGGGAAGGGGCTTACAGGGTTTTGTTTACAAATGCTGATAGGCCCTTTTCAGTTGTTGATTTTGAAATTTTCATAAGTTAGTCTAACAATTGTCTATAGCAATGACAAGCAGTAACCTTGAAATACAAAATGGTTGTATTTCGAGTAGTACTTTCTATGGGTTTCAGTGAGTAAACTGATCTCACAATAGATGTAAATCCGTTTAATTAAACAATATAGATTGAACGCTAGGTATTTCCCTTTTTTATTACTCTGGCCCATTTGGCATAATTGCCGTTTAGCATAATCTGGAAAATGATTTTTTGTGGCTGGTTTTTTATTAAGATGTGTTCTTCGAAAAATATGAAAAATAGCTAATGGTCAAAAAAAGGGAATATACCCATTGAATAATATTTATTCCTTCTTTTGATCATCAGCTGTTCACATTCCGTTGTACATCCTATTTTTTTTCTCGAGAGTTGACTAACTGTAGTCTTAATAGGCTAGCATCTCGGTTGGGTTCTCCATGCGATACACAATACTAACAGACGACTCAAGCTATGGTGCTCACTAGGTCACTGCAGCATTTAGGCTCGCATTGTGATCAAATGTGTGTATTAGATTACGACTATAAATATGTGATAAATCATGTAAATGTAAATGGAATACAGTAATGTCCCGATTTTGACAGCCCCCTCTTTTGAAAATGTTTTCCAATGTTCTACAAAACCCATGCCCTTTTTCAGTAATCTTGTTGAACCTATTGCACCAAAGTATATTTTAAATATCCCTCTTAACGATGAATGACAAAAATTTAGATTTATGATTATGAGAAATTATTGAAAGAAAAAAGTCTGAAGCGCGGAGGGGCTGACAAAATCGGGTCATTACTGTATTTAAAATAAATACTGTGTAGAATTTACATCATTATTCCTGAGCTCCATCGATTTTCGTTTCTGCGTGGTTTTTGTGATATAACCACTCTCGGCATATTACCCTGTAGTACGACTTGGGCGTGCACCATGCAAGTAACTCATCTCTCTCTCGATATTGGGTGATGGTTAAGGAATATAGAAAACGAATAAAAGAACAGATAGAAAGGTATTAACATTAACACCCCCCCCCCACACACACAACGAAAAAGAACCATAGATGCACAGACAAACAGAAATAACACATTTAATATTTATCTCCACAAAACATAGTCACTAAAACACTACCGCCATCTGTTCAGTATCATGTGATGGATAGTACGCTGAACAGATGGCGCTAGTGTGCAGACGTCAAACGCAAGGGAACCGACCGTGCGCGCCACCAACCAAAAACACTCAAATTGACCGTCAAATGCGTGTTCGATGAACAACCTGCGAGTGTTATGTCTGTTTGTCTGTGATAGATGGGTTATTAGGAAAGTTTGTTAGTATTGACCCGTATTCAGCCCTGTCGGCCCCTCGAACACTAGTCGCAGGCAGTTGTTGTTAGGACATGCTACACTGTCACTACTACTATGTTAGAGGTATGACCCGTCAAGTTTCGAAGTGCAAAAAAACTGTTAGAACTTTCTTATAAATTAACTTTACACTCAAAGCAAACTATTTACCTTAGCTTTACAAAAGCGAATTTAAAATTACTATTTTATTTTATGCTAATATTAAAATTATGGTAAAACTACAATTTACGGCTCCATGAAATTAACTCGCTTGAACCTTTCAAATCATTGAACCGGAGAAAAACTACAATTTTAACAAATAGCAAAAAAAATCATAGCAGCACTTGACAAATCATTAACAAGCCCCTCATCCTTAGACAGGGCACATTCCGTTGTACATCCTAAATGGCAAAATATGTATTTATCGATATAAGAAAAGGTTTTTCCCCAGTTACGCCAGATGGTCATTATGCTAAAAGACATTTTGTCAACTTGGGTAGCGAGAGCCTTGATACTAAGATACTGCTCATAGTTTGTAAGACATTCGGTTTTTTTTAACATTTTAGTTTGTCGTCCGTTACAGGGCAGGCTGAGGAGGTGCTGGGTAGGACGGCGATGGTGACTCGATTGCATATGTTGTAGTGCACATCCGAACGTTTGCAGCAGTGGCAGTTACAGTATCAGTATCGCCGGCGTGGGCAGCGGAGGAGGAGACTGGATAGACCAGACCATGGTGGGTATATAAATGGTGATACAGCTTTGTCACTATATAGGCGAGGAGGTCGCGGGGGGGAAAAGTGCGGTTTTAGAGCAAATTGTAAACAAACTCGGTCGCTGTCCCATATGTGGACCGTACACGATTGCTTTTATTGACAATAATCGTATTGTCAATACATTTTATATTGACGTCAATACATCGGTATTGACAATATTTCTGTATTCACATCATCAATATTATTGTCAATACTTGTAAGTATTGACAATATTTCTTACCGTGTGGGATTCGCTATACAAAAATCCAACATGGCTGAATCATGAATTTGACACATTAGAACACCTATATGTAGCCAATTTGGACCAGTCTAGTGTTGTCAGTCCTCTCCCTTTGTTGATTCGATGTATTGTTTTGTTCCGTGTAGGGGCTCGACTGTGTTTGCGCATTTCCTAGTAGTGATTTTGCGTACTCCAAGCACTTCATTGTATAGTGCACACGGCGTCCTCAGGTGTCGGCATGTGAGTATTTGGTTTCTGTAAGTTACCAAAATCATTTCACCAGCCACCATAAGATATGAAGGATTCGACTTAACAATACGTATTCGGAGAATTCTCACACCATTTGGAAAAACTTTGAAGAGAGTTTTCCAGTTATTATGCTTGATGGATAACGCTTCACCGTACTGGGTCATTTATTCGGCAATAGTAAGTTTTGGCGTATCGAACGGCAAATCATGTAGTTTTACATCGACGGCACCATTAACAACGAAAAAAGGAATTTTGTATACTTTCCCTTTGTACTCCATGTGTTTTTCCTTTTATTATCGTGATTTTTAGCCGTACGCTAGTTTATCACGTAGTGTACTCCATGCTGTATTTCAGTGAGTCCATCTTCACAAATACGTACGGCATGATGTTGTTGAGCTGTAGACCTTTCACCCGCGACCAGTCCAGTTGTAGCATTTTTAGACCAAATTCAACAATACTTGGGTTTTGCCGACATGGCACTGAAGTCCATGACCACACAATTCTGACGATTGTTCATGTTGTTGGTTTGATGAGCATTTTCTTTTCGGACAAGATTAGAGAAATTCATCGGGCAAGTGTCCGAATAGAACAAAAATAACACTCTTCACTCCAGTTGACGATCTGATTTTCTAGTAGAAAGACGCTTTGTTTGCTTGCTGTGCTGTTGTTTCGCGCTAGTGGTAATAATTCGTGCACAGAAAAAGAAAAATGTCGAGTGGTATTTCGGTTACAAACACCCTTGGTTTCCTTTTTCCGGACAATGCTGCGCAGCCAAAACTGGCTGAGATGGTCCGCTTTGTAAAAGGACTTGCGGTAACCAGGGAACGATGGATAGAGCCTACAAAAATGCAGAGGAGAGAATGGTTTATATAAAATACAACTCTGAGGAGGGCATGAGAGAAGCCCTTGCGCTCAATGAAAAGAAGCTGCCGTTCCATTATTCTAATGGAAAAAAAGTGGATGTCTACATGTCAGTAGCCGGTAGTAACATTCAATATGTACGAGTGTTTGACCTACCGCCGGAGGTATCCGATCACGATCTGTCGCTGGCACTAATCAAGTACGGAAAAATCAAACGCTGTGTTCGAGAGAAGTATCCCCCAGAATATCAGCTTGATTTATTTACTGGTGTCCGTGGAATCTACATGGATGTAGAAAATGAAATCCCATCGGTGTTGTACTTCCACAATAGACGGGGGAGAATTTTTTATAATGGAAACAAACTTAAATGTTTCGCTTGTGGACAGGAGGGGCACCAAAAAAATGCATGCGGAAAGAGGAAGAACAAATCGACAGGAGAAACAGAAGAAGGTGCTGGGCAAAAAAACAACACATTTGCTGCCGTTCTAGCAGGCACGAGTACTTCGGACAAGCAGACAGTAAAACTCGAAATAGAGATGCTAGAAGAAGAAAAAGAAGCAGAAGAAGAAAAGGATGCAGTTGTAGCTCCAACTACGACCATGGACTTAGAAGTGGATAACAGAGGGCAGCAGAATAATCAGCAGAAACAGACGGTCCTACACTACCAGCAGCGACACAAACAAACAGTTGGAAATTGGACAGAGCACGTGAAAATACACACCAAACTGATCAAAGAACAACAAAAACTATAGAAGCACGCCAGTGAAAATTCACCACCGAGAAAAACTTTACGCCCCAACTCTCCACGCTCCGGCCCTGAATCCGAATAACTTTTAATTCTAATGAATTGTAAACTTATTCCCTAGACTATTGGCTCCGTAGAGTTGATTTCGACAGTTGAGCCTTAAAAATAAATAAAAGGAATAAAAAAAAAAAAAAAACACTCTTACACGCAGAGAAATGGATTGCACGTTCAACAAAATATTGGGTCAAAATCAACAAACATGTTTGTTATCTGAGGGCTAACAAACAATTTTGTTGATTTCAACCCGGTATGTTTATTGATTCTACAATCGTGATAGTTATCACCACCACTAGATATGATTGTCGTTACAACAATCTTTTTTGATTGGGTCCACAATCATGTTTGTTAAATCAATTATATTGTTTAGTTGAACTGACAATGGTAGATTAGTTGAATTAACAAACATTTTGTTAACTTAATAATGTTCGGTAAGGACTTTTTTGCTCACAAAGAAAAGTTCATGTTTTGTTTTTTATTGATTTTTTATTGTTATTCTATATTTACATTCAAATTACTTTGCTGCCTTGTCCTTACGTGACAGAAGCTTGAGGTCGTACTTTTCGATGATCGATCTTCATTTTGCAGAATGAGTGAGTAGATAGGTTGCCGTACACTCTTCTCGAGATACTGAGGTTTTCTCAACGTGTGCGACAGGAGCTGACATGTGTGACAGGGTTGGAAGACCCTGAAACATGAAAAAATATACCTGTTACTACGGTGAATAGGAATTGAGGGGGAATTGCAATAACAGTTTTCAAGCGATGTAAACAATGGATTTAAATTGACGAGTTGGAGTACATGTTTGGCAATACATGTTTATTCCATCCACTTTATGCTACGTTATAAGCGAGGTTATAAGTGGTTAAAAGTCTTAAGTTATCTGTTAACACATACCTGATTATATCGCCACTGGTTCAGTCCGTGGATAACCTTAGCACTTTCAGCTAGGAACGGCGCATGGATTAGCTCTTCACCTCCTTCCTCTCTATAATCCGGAGCGTAGGCAAAAAGTATTTATTTGCTGATAAAAAAAAGCGTCGCCCATTTTTTAATTTGTTTTTGTTTTTTTGTGGATTTTTTTTTTGGGTGATACTTACTGATGAATGCGATAATAACCTCCAAACACAAGTCGAATTGCTTCAACAGCTTAACCACCTCCAGCTCTTCAGGGTCCAGTTGATCAAACTGTAATTCCTCAAGGAATTCCTCGACGAGCGATTCCGCATCCGCTTCTTCAATTTCTGAATTTTCGTTCATTTTGCGACAAAATGGTGCCAATATTTACACTCTACATTTTTTGTACACGCTTCGAAAAACATACTCACTATCAACAAAATAATTTATAACATCATTGTCGGTTATACAAAATACGTTTGTTGAAACGGTAAAATGGGATTGTTGATTTAACAAACCAGAGGGGTTGAATTCAACAAATAATTTTGTAGATCCAACTTTGCAAAATTTCTGTGCGTGTTCACTAAGCTATTTAACCTGAAGGGTGAAGCGTGACCAGGCATGGAAAATCATTTGCATTCATTTCATACATTCATTTACATTCATTTGCCCCTAACTTTTTTCATCAACAGAATTCCGCAAAACGATGTATGGATTATACCTATGTAGGTTTTGTTATTAGCTACAAGCTTGCTCATAACTCAAACCTGTATCTCTTATGCATCACGAACTAGAGCGGGCAGAACTTGTTACTGTTTTTCAGTGAATGTAAAATACATTCACTGAAAAACAGTAGTGGCTTCTGTCCGCTCTGCTTCGTCATGCATAAGAGATACGGATTTGACTTGTTAACAAAAGTTGTAGTTAATAACAAAACGAATAAAAGTTTTATACATCACTTTGCGGAATGCTGTTGAAGAAAAAAGTTAGAAGCAAGTTAATGTAAATGAATGCACGAAATGAATGCAAATGATTTTCCATGCCTCAGTGTGACTAATAGTTTCTAAGACATTTCTGGTAGCGTTAGGTCAACCATGCATACAATTTACAGATCCAGTTGAATTAACGGAATTCGAAAGAACAGCATGTACAGCATGTAATATTATAAGGGCTAATACCCACAGCACTGTGTACATACACATGGAAGGAACTGCACGTGTTCTAAAAAAATATAGAATAAATAATTAAGTGGAATTAAATGGAAGATAACCTTTTTTTGCTGTTTTACTTAAGCATTCCGCTAACAACCCAATTTCATTGCTTCATTAATTCATAGAGAAAATATGTTTCTTCTTTCATTTACTCATAACACAAAAAGATTAATTCTGAATGGATAAAGAGAGATTGTAAGAAATTATGAGGTCTACCAGGCCCAGGTCCAGGTCTTTCTACGAATAGTTAATAAAGAAATGAATATTTGTTACTGTGAACATACAATAAAGAAGGAACCCTTCTTTGAATACATAATATGGAAAGAAATTATTATTTTATAACTGAGCGGAATAATCCCTTCTTGGAATATTTAATATGACGATAATCTTTATAATCAACAAAAAAATAGGAAAGTTTAAACTCGGGGTATGGGCCATGTGTGGTAATTTCATTGAGTTATATTTTTACGTAATTATTACTAATAATATCAGATAAAATTAAAAGCGTTTTATCAGCACCTACTCCCATCCTATCATTTTGAATTTGATTCTATTTTCGATGAATTTCAAATTCTGATTACTTACACGACATGCAGCATTCAGTGAAAAAAAACAGCATGTGATAATAAGAAGGGATAATACTCATTGGATAAGCCTTACCCAATAATCATTCGAGGTCAATAAAAAATGAGAATTGTTTCAGTCATATAGCTAGTAAAAAAATTGGGCTTGAGATATTGCAAACTCATGGGCCTTTACCCCGAATATTCAGACGATTCCCGAGATCGTTAATCTTCGTCGTTTTTCGTGTGTTTCCGTTTTCAAACGCACAAATTAAAAGATCTCAATTAAGCCTCTACTGTGGAATCGCAACAAGAAGGGATCGAGACGCGGAACGCGAGCTTGCTACACGGAGAAAGTATTACATGCGATTCATTATTTTTATTCCTTGTTGATTTTTTCATTGTTTGTGTAATTGATACATCGTTACATTATCCCCTACTAACGGTAAAAAAATAAATGAAGTTTTCTGATTTTTTTCAGAAAAATAAACCAGTAAGTTATATATATACAGCAATTCCATAGAAAAAAGTTATAGTGGGTCTCAGAATTTCATGAAAATTGGTATAGTTCTTCCTTATCAAAAAATATTAGACTCGTATTTTTTTTATTGCGCCATTAGGGTGACCATTTCCGTGTTAGGGTGGTCCAAAAAATCATTTTTTTTCGAAAATGTCTTTTTTCAAAAATTTATAACTTCTGAACCTTTTGACCGATTTTTAAGATTGACCCTTTAAATGAAAGATGTTTTAATTTAGTTTTAAGAAAAATTATGAAACACTCAGAGATATTTGATTTTGTAGGAAAAAAAATATGTTACAAATGCTTTTTCTTGATTTTCACTGCGAGGGTCTTCAACAACTTCTTATTTTAGTATTTTTAATTGAAAGATCATTTAATTTTACTTAACATTTAAAAAAAATAGCGATGTCGGAGAAACAGTTTTGGAGATACAATTTTTTTAAAATAAAAAATTATTGTTCCGCAATATATGCACACACTTATTTTTTTCTACCGAGCTCGGCTGTGCAAATCTCGGCAAAAAAAGTTTTACTGAGATCTCAGCAAACATTTCATTTGTTTTCTGAGATTCAGCTAAGCATTATCCGAGACTCAGCAATCAAATGTCACTTTTGCTGAGATCTCAGTGAAACTTATTTTGCCGAGATTTGCACAGCTGAGCTCGGTGGAAAAATTTAAGTGTGCACCACACGTGCATGGAAACGATGAAGACGCAAGGTAGTTCACAATGCGTCTCCATCGAGTCACAGCAGCTGTGACTAATGAAATCTATGAGTAACTTACAAGCTGGGTGCAACATTCAGTTCAACCTGCGGGGGCCGTCCATAAACCACGTACACCAATTTTAAACATTGCAGATCCTACCTCCCCCTCCTGTATACTTTACTAAATTATTAAAATATTTTTACGAGCGTATACTGTGGCTGGACTCCCCTCCCACATTGAAGTCTTCGTGGCTTTAAAACAGGCCCCAGTTTGACATTATTAATTTTGGTATCAAAATTCTGGGAGAAGTACTTAAATGCTACAAATAATGACGAGGTCGAAGAAAAATAAGTAAAACATGAAGCATTTATTTTCTTTAATTACAATTTCACACATTTTTCTTCCGTTGAAAATGAATACCGTTTGACAATAATATACTTTTCGTTTTGAGGCTTAAAACTATGGGAATGACTGTGTCCCCGAAAATTTGGTTCACATGTATATAACGGTTTTTCAATTTTCTTTCCATTTTATTGTAATCGGATTCTGAAAAAAAACTGATAGTGTATTTTTGAATCTGGCTTAGAAATAGCCCATGAGTAAAGTTCTTGGGCCGTTGTTATATGGTGGCCTTGCAAACTCGCTTTCGCAGCGTTTCGTTTTAATACTCCTGGTCCTGCCAAAGCATCACAAGGGCCCTTTCCATGACAAGTTGCGAAAAAATTCCACTCGGCAGCAATGCCAAAATCTTTTTGCATGTTGCATAAATTAAAAGCGGTCATCTTATTTTTATATTGGCTTCCTGATCCATCTGAGAAAAAGTAAATCTGTTGTAAGCTTGGCAATTTACATTTTTTGCTTTTGCTTGGTTGGCCATATGTTGGGAAACATTGAACTCCTTCATAATTCTATATGTAGACCAACTTTTGGGAAGTGTGGTTAAAATCCTGTATCGCTCATTGCTGTCTCTTGTTTCTTTATATTTATCCTTAAGTTTCACTAAACATAATCATGTCGCAGTTCGTTTATTTCTTACGCATTGTCTAGCGTTCATAAAATGTAAATGGCCAAGCTTACAACAGATTTACTTTTTCTCAGATGGATCAGGAAGCCAATATAAAAATAAGATGACCGCTTTTAATTTATGCAACATGCAAAAAGATTTTGGCATTGCTGCCGAGTGGAATTTTTTCGCAACTTGTCATGGAAAGGGCCCTTGTGATGCTTTGGCAGGAGTATTAAAACGAAACGCTGCGAAAGCGAGTTTGCAAGGCCACCATATAACAACGGCCCAAGAACTTTACTCATGGGCTATTTCTAAGCCAGATTCAAAAATACACTATCAGTTTTTTTTCGGAATCCGATTACAATAAAATGGAAAGAAAATTGAAAAACCGTTATATACATGTGAACCAAATTTCGGGGACACAGTCATTCCGTAGTTTTAAGCCTCAAAACGAAAAGTATATTATTGTCAAACGGTATTCATTTTCAACGGAAGAAAAATGTGTGAAATTGTAATTAAAGAAAATGAATGCTTCATGTTTTACTTATTTTTCTTCGACCTCGTCATTATTTGTAGCATTTAAGTACTTCTCCCAGAATTTTGATACCAAAATTAATAATGTCAAACTGGGGCCTGTTTTAAAGCCACGAAGACTTCAATGTGGGAGGGGAGTCCAGCCACAGTATACGCTCGGTAAAAATATTTTAAAATTTTAGTAAAGTATACGAGGGGGGAGGTAGGATCTGCAATGTTTAAAAATTGGTCTACGTGGTTTATGGACGGCCCGCAGGTTGAACTGAATGTTGCACCCAGCTTGTAAGTTACTCATAGATTTCATTAGTCACAGCTGCTGTGACTCGATGGAGACGCATTGTGAACTACCTTGCGTCTTCATCGTTTCCCATGCACGTGTGGTGCATATATTGCGGAACAATAATTTTTTATTTTAAAAAAATTGTATCTCCAAAACTGCTTCTCCGACATCGCTAATTTTTTAAATGTTAAGTAAAATTAAATGATCTTTCAATTAAAAATACTAAAATAAGAAGTTGTTGAAGACCCTCGCAGTGAAAATCAAGAAAAAGCATTTGTAACATATTTTTTTTCCTACAAAATCAAATATCTCTGAGTGTTTCATAATTTTTCTTAAAACTAAATTAAAACATCTTTCATTTGAAGGGTCAATCGTAAAAATCGGTCAAGAGGTTCAGAAGTTATAAATTTTGAAAAAGACATTTTTGAAAAAAAATGATTTTTGGACCACCCTAACACGGAAATGGTCACCCTAATGGCGCAATAAAAAAATACGAGTCTAATATTTTTTGATAAGGAAGAACTATACCAATTTTCATGAAATTCTGAGACCCACTATAACTTTTTTCTATGAAATTGCTGTATATATAGTTCTATTATTGTTAGTTGAATTGCTAATTGCTTTCAACAAACCAAAATAGTTACTGAAATTGCTTTTCAACTTTTTGCTGCATTAATACTTGAAATTACTTAAAATTCTTAACATTTTGACTATTCTAGAATTATTATATATATTTTATTTATTGTATGAAATTTATTTACGTGCAACGTAAAGAACGTACGTATACGATTAAATATAAAGCATTCATTATTTTTGGATACCATTGAGATCAAAAATACAAATACCAAACACTCCTGTTTGTCCTACTTAAGTCTTAATTGGACCCGTTCTAGATCTACCAGAACATAAACCTGCGTGCCTATGCATCGCTATTTCCTCTATTTTGAGGTATACTCGAGAATTGTCCCAACAAAAAAAAAACTAAATCCTAATGCTTGTACCATCCGGAGCTTTTCCGAATAAATTACTACCGAAAATCATAATTCAATGACCAACATTATTTGGTACTATCCAGTTCCTAAAATAAAGAACCTTAAATGGTATCCCTAATGAACGCACTCTACTGTGAACACACGATACGAATGGTGAACGCGCACTACAAATAACAATTTTAAATTGGCTCACTACTTGACTAGCCTATTGGGCCCAAGCAAACGATTAATGTAGCCCATTCTAGTCGAAATTCTAGTACTACACTATGTTTGTTTTGATTCGCTATGAAAGTTTGACAGATAAAATGAGGAGTTCGTGGATTTTTCTATGTTTCGAGGGGTGTATCGATTAGCCTGGGACCGAAGAGCGTACCAGAGCTGAGCCAAAAAATTGAGCACGTTTTTTCGGGACCTTCTGGTCTTAGAGTTACCTCTATGCTACAAACGTACCCAACGATAAGTTGAATTTTAAGTTTCTTACCAGGGTGGCCATACCTACCGATTTATCGGTAGTCCTACCAATTTTCGGGATGCCTACCGATTCACAGACGAAAGGTTCAAAACTACCAATTTTTCACTTTTTTTTACCGAGAATCACAGATTTTAAGTAATCTTGAAAAATTTTCAATACCTATATTTTGGTTTCCATGTAGTCAGTCAATTTGATCAAACGCGGTACGTTTTGCAACTTCAATCCAAACGCATGAGTTTTTTTTACGTTTAATCGACTTTCTCTGTCTGTCTCATAGCGGAGATGCTATTTTCTGTTTATCCCTTTATTGGTTTCATCATCCCTTTTAAACTATTGACAAAAGGGATGATGAAAAATAAAAGAAAATCAGTTCAGCTTCGAACCTCTTCGGATACGGTTGTGTATAAGTTTGTTTCTGTTTTGTGCGTGCGTTCGCTGATTTTGCCAGATTAGCGCTGGCACTCTGCCTCCCGGACGGTTATACGTGTGTGATTGGTGGTTTTCTCGCTTTCCGAGAAGTTTTGGAATCGAAAAAGAAAACGTGATGCATCATGTTTGCAGGCATCAGAAGAGATGTCGCAATCTGCGTTGGTTGTTTTTTTCTTCGCTTGTGCTCCCGGTACAGAAATTTGTTGCGTCGCGAGTGATAGTTTTTGATTTCAGTTTGTTTACGCGATGTATGATTTTGTAAGCGGTCGCTTCGTGTTCGCGTCATGGAACAATCGACTACATTCGACCAGAGGATTGATCCCCGTAGGGCGGGTCTATGATCGGAGCTACTACACCAAGCGTGACATAGCTGCTTGCAAGGGATTCAGTTGGACTGAATTGGTGAGATTGTTCCTTTTTTCTACTTTTGTCTATTTAAACTGAATTTCTATGAATGCGTATCGTTTGGAATCATTTGATTCGGATGAGACTCTTAACTTTTATTTGTTTACATTGTGTTTCAATCGGTATTCTTAAGAACTTCACAAAATAAAGTTTCAATATTTAAATTGAGCAGCTCGACTAGTCTGGTGGCTGCCGCTTTTGCTTACTGAGTAGAAGACCTTGGGGGATCCACATTGTAAAGATTCCCTATTTTCAGCTTTTTTACAGGTTGGAGTTGTTGTTTGAACCATTTAGTTTATCAATTTAATTTATCTGTATAACAATTATTCACAAGCATTCTTCCAGGTCAATTCAAGAATAGTTTGATGATGATAAATCTTTCTAATATTCACATTACAGTTATGACCCGATCCTGTCAACCTCTCCGCGCATCAGACTGTTATTTTTCAATAATTCCACATAATTGTAATTTCATACCTTCCTCCTTCAAGATGAATGTTTAAGATACACATACTTTGCTAGCTGACAAAATGGGGTCATTGCTGTATAATTATTCTCTTTTTGCAGCCTTCATTCAGACTGGATCTATTGATTTAAATTATTTGAGTTTTCTTCCAGCTCTTTGATGACGGAACATCATTAGATTTATACTGTAATGATTCACTCTTACAGCTTTCACCCTAGTTTTGTCTGTTGATTTGATTTGTTTGAATTGGTTTTCAGCTCTTTGGTGTTGGCAGTCGCGGGCGATCAATTTTGCTCATGCTATGCTCTAAGTTTATTTTCAGCATTTCGATGATGGAACGTCTTCAGATTTATATTATAATGGGGCTTATTAAGGGTGTCACATCACGGTGAAAAGTTGTCACTTGTCGTCACGGTGAAGTGATTCCCATTTGATTTGTACGGCAATCACGGCTCTTATTCTGAGTATCACTTGCTTATCACCGTGTAGTGACACCCGAAATAAGGCCCAAGGATACACCATTTTGTTTTGGCTTCGGGCAAATCCAAGTATAATGCACTGATTCATTTAAAACCATGGTCGCATCACTTATCAAGGTGAATCCTGATCCAACGAACCCAACTTACTAACAAAATCTCCTTTTCTGTGTCTTTTGTTGGAGTGCAGAGGTAAACACGGCCCACAAACAACAAAGGTCACTCTAATATTCCTTCCCTACTCCCACCTGATTGCAAGGACGTGGCCGGCGCCGTTATTGATCTACAACATATAGAGTCACTGAAACTTGTACAATGAGAATGGACGGTCACTCCCAGCCCCATTCAGTTGATTCATTGTACAATTTCACTGATTCTGATCAATCACGGAGTAGCAACCATTGATATGTGCAGTCAATCTAAGCTAAGCTAGCTATTGGTTATCGTATATGTATAGTGTTTATAGTACTACATATCTTTCATTATTAACTTTACATCATTTAATATTATTGTAAATTACATTTTATTATACTTAATTCTTAATGTTAGCTATTATGAGCGGCTCCAGGGAAGCATAGTGCCAGCTTGAGAAGAAATCTGAATCGTTCATTATCTGTTTTGTAAAAATCTTGTGTTTATTGTATCTTGTTACATGGCATTATAACGCATTTTCAATATTACATTACATTTAAATAAGTATTAACCCGGTTACACACATTTCAGATAAGATGGGATCCGTTCCTTTTATCAACAGTTGTGATATTGCATCATATGCTGAAACTATATGAATTATCGCGTATTTCTGTTGTTTATTACCAGATGAGGGCTTAATCATGTTTTGCCGTGGAGTGTTTTGGTTTTGAGATGCTCGATAACCTTAGAGGGGTCGGTTTTGCTTAATGAGCAGAATATCATGGGTTTAATCCCAAGCTCTCCCACAACATAACACAACACAAACATATCATGTATCATTCTAGCTAAAAATATTTATTTGCATAATATAACCTGGAAATTTCAGGGTTACATCTTCCTTATTGGGAGCTGAGGAGACATAGAGCTGCATCATATTGTATGTAAAATAATTATTATTTTCATTGCGGAATACCAGTTTTTTTTATCCATATAAATGTATTTTCATTATTACGTATTTTAATGTTCTGATATATTTCATTTCTCCATTACATATGTTTACTATATATATATATATAAATAAATACTGGGTTGGAAGGGAGCATCAGGGTATCATTTGACCTGGAACTGGACGATTGAAGTGGTATGACAACCGGAGTCTAGGAGGGAATAAACACTATCATTTTCTTTATCCTACCGATTCGATTGTGATGGTGTGAATTCTACTCCAACAGTTTCATGGAGATTGACGCGCCCTTCTTAACAAACCATCCTGTAGGAAGCTTATTAAGTATTGCGAATTGCGTTATTCGATTTGTTGGATCGTATCGTTGGAAGGAGATTCTTAAATTCCCGTGGATTTCGCGTAAGTGCCTCTGCTTACGGGTCCACCCCACCGTTTTTGGCCCTTCATACAGCGATATTGTGAATTCAGATCGGTAGCTCAAATTGATCTTGCTATTAAGTGGAGCTGCATACAAGACAAGATCTTCGAAGGGATGGTGGCTACCTTACATACATACATCCCTTTATTGGTTTCGTATTCCGTTCGTCCTACTCACACTTACTTGTTATGATTAGACTAGAGTCGGTGTATAATGAGTCACGCCAAGAGAAAAACAGTTGAACGCGCATCACGGTTTTCGAAAGATTCCCTTTCTTTTCACTTGGCAACAGAGGACTTCTACATCAACTTCAAATAACGTCTAGCGAGAAAAAAAATAGCGGCTGTAGTAAACCATTATATCAGTGATTTTGTCAAATTATCTTTAAAAAAAATAGTAGAAATTTTCATTACTAATCATTATCAAACGTATTCCATGACAATTGAATGCTCACTGCGTGTTTATGATCATTTCGTCGATTATATTTTATATTTTATTGCAATACCTTTCGTGAACCTTTCATAGCATCGTAATGTTTGTTTTACTTTGCACGATAGGTAGCTGGTTTGACAGTTTAATAGGTAGACTTAGCTTCACTCTTGGCGTGACTCATTATACAGAGATTCTAGATTAGACTAACCAATGTGTGAGGTTGAAGGACTGATGGCTCGGTGCGAAAGTTCAAAGTTGCGCGTGATTTGTTTTCATCCTTTCCCCGTTCACAAAGGTTTTAAGTTTCGGGAAGCCTTCTTAAGACGGCCTACACTAAAAAAATATTGAAATCTAAATAGTATAAAAGTTACGCTAAATCGCAACTCTCCGTACCGACGCAAAGGTAGGTATAAAGGGAGAGAATGCAAACTTAGAATAAAAATGGTGCCATAGTATAAAATCGAAATATACTTTCAATACATAGATTAGATACGGTTTATTCGAGAGAATGTATTTTTCGCTTCTTTATTTTATTTATGGTAAATATTATTGTTTTCAAATAAAAATCAAAATTGTCTCAGGAAGCTTTTTTAATTAGTTTATTTTTTATGAATATCATTTTAAAAAATACTTACAATTTCGATGTTGCCCAGCAGATCACAGGCGCAGTAGAAATCCGCCGGGACAAAGCAAAGCGAAATCAATTCACCAGCAAGAAGCTCCGAAGGGAATCCAGATGTTCTTTTTCCTGTCATTTTAGTAAACACTGATCGAATTCCACTCCGTTATTCGGACTTAGTATAATTTTGACGAAAATTTTAATCGAACCAATGTATAAATTTTGACAAATCATAAAATGTATAAAATTTAATTTAATTATTTAATTATAAAAATCATAAAATGTATAATATTAAATATATTCGTTTTGTAATATTTTTGAGTGTACTTAGTTTTGAGAAGCTATCGATAATGAAAAAAATGATCTGGCCACCCTGTTTCTTACTGTCAGATGCTGAGCGATGAACTGACCAGAAAAAAAATGAGAAAAATGTGTTTTGTGCTGCAGTGAAAGAAAAATTCCAAAAATTTTATGAAATTTGCAGTGTTACTGATGGCTTAATGCGAAGAAAATAGTTAATCCAATCAGATTGGCTGTTGGGACAGTCTAAGCGAAGATGAATTTTGCAGAAAAGTGAGTAATTGGTGCTAAATTATCAACCGGTTCAACCGAATCAAAACAAACCGAAGGATAACTACTTACTCAATAAATTCACAGTGCTTGTTATGAAAAGTAATTTTAATGTTGAACGCATCCTTCTCCTTCTTCTTCTTTTCCGCATTTCAAGCTTATTGCTTAGCGCATATTAGCTTATTGCGTGCTCTCAACTTAGTGTTCTAAATGCACTTCCACAGTTATTAATTGAGAGCTTTCGATGCCAATACCAATGCATGAATTTGCATATTGTGTGGCAAGCACAATGATACTTTATGCCCAGGGAAATCGAGAAAATTTCCAAACCGAAAGATTCCCTCGACTGGACCGGGAATCGAACCCGCCGCCTCCGGCTTGGTAATACCGTGCCTTTACTGACTAGGCTAAGAGGCCCTTAGGTTGAACGCATCCAGTGAAGTGATTAATCGATAATTACATGCCTATTTACAGTTTTATATACAGTTACTTAAAGCGGATGTGGTTACCTACATTGATTTTTATGCATCTTGTTTGTTTACAAGCTTGTAATATTGTGAAAATCAGTTTATGTTTCAAGTGTTTTATGTTCTGCAACTTTGTATTGACCTCTGAAGAAGGATAGTTTTTTGGTCGAATCTCAGCCTGGTCATTGTCTGGCCCTTCAGACTCGCACTGACTTCCAGCGTACTCTCCCTTCTCTGCGCACCTCGGTGAGCTCCAGGCTTGTGTGGTTAAGCTGGCTGACGATTCATAGGGCTGAAAATTACTCTTGCTCAATCTCTTTTACATAGCTGTACGTAAACAATTCCACCAAAACTCAACACGTTTTATATTTTTTTAACACACCTTTCGTAAAACTTCACTTATTCGTAAGCGCCTGATTGAAGATATGAGTGCTATTGACATTGCCTGTAATTAACAAATATACTAAATAGAATGATTTATTATACAACTCTAAAGGCTAGTTGCCTCCCTAAGCGGACCCCCCTCGTCCTATCTCTTATATTAATTAACTTTCTGAATTCTCTAATTGAAGTTCATTTGATGATTATTTAGTCTTATCTAATAAATAACTGAAATCTCTAATCTACCTACACAATCATAACCCATGCTTTTAAACTAAAATTTAACGTGTTTCAAGTACTTCTGGCTTTAGCATATATTAATTATATCTTTGTTCGTCCCAGGTGACACCTTCAAGTGACTAAATGCTTCACTTTGAAGTTATTTTCCAAGCTAATTTTAAATTGTATATCGTATAGGGTAAATGTTCCAATTACGCTCTCACGTTTCCACTCTGTCCACTATGTTAGGTAAACGACCATGGGTATCCATGTAGGGTTTTTGATCTAATTTCCGTCCTACTAAGCCAACCCGCGCTTTACCTCTCTTTTCTGAACGAGCTTAAACAAAAAATGGAATATTTCTGTCAAAAATGACTTGTAAATTTATTCACTTTTCCATACGTACTGTTGGATTTGATAAAGAGTGTTACAAATTGTTGAGATATTGTTTAAAATCTGATACTGCTTCTTGATTCTAAATTCGTTCTACGAGTTTCAGTTCCGTCCAAACGCATTGAAACGCCATTAGATTTTCTTAGAGATGAACTAGCCTAAGGCTAAAAATCTCTTTAATAAAGCTTTAAAAAAAAACACATTAGATTTTCTTCGTCCTACGGATAAACTACGATAGGCCGAATCACAAAAGGCCGAATCACAGAAGGTCCAATAACAAAAGGCCGAAATACATAAAAGGCCGAATCACAGAAGACCGAATCACAAAAGGCCGAAGAAGCTCGGGAAACCGACAAAGTGGACACAAAGGCGGACCACTTTGTCGTTTTCCCGATTCGGACTTTTGTTAATTTGTTTTTAATAAATTAAATTACATTATTAAAGTAAAGTTACAATAATTATTTTATTATTCTGCATCTTCAAAATAAAATGTAATAGAAGCTACTTAATGGCCATTCGATTTCCGTAATGAAAAAAAAACTTAAAATTTGGGTAGCTTTAGTTTTATGGCTTCGTTCAAGATGAAATTCAATATGGGAGGAATTCTCAAATCGAAAATCGTCATTAGCAGCGATAGTTCTCTTGGTCCGTTTTGCTGAACGTTCTAGTTACACACATTCAACTGCTTGCGCAACTCGCTACCCAATCAGAATGTTGCGTAAATAAACCGTTTACCTCTATCGCATCTCTCATTTTCTTACCGTTCTCTTACCCGCAGCTTACCACTTACTGGTTTTTCCAAAAAAGTCAGCAAGTGAGAACACCTCTGTAGCAGAAAGGCTAACAGATTGTTTGGATGCGGTTTTTAACAAATTCGGTTCGTGATAAATTTTCGGCCTTTTTGGTTTTCGGCTTTTTTGGTTTTCGGCCTTTTTGGTTTTCGACCTTTTGTGGTACCTCATAATATTTTCGGCCTTTTGTGTTTCGGCCTTTTGTGCTTCGGCCTTCTGTGCGGGTCCCGTAGAAAAAGGGGATTCGGTAGGAGCGCTTCTTTTGTTTTGAGAACAATGAGCGTAAATATTCATACAATGCGCTCTAACAGGATTTATGTTGTAGCTAAGGAACTAACGCATCGAAACAAACCTATTATTGATTTGTGCACGGTGAAATCATTGATATTATTGATCTTTTCTGATCTATAGAAGTAGTGCTCTACCCTATTTGAAAAAAAAAATGATGGAGACAACAAAAAAAATCAGGGTTTATTATTATTTTTGAGCTCATCACGTACCGATTGGAACCCGTTGGTTACAAACTTTAGAGCTTCGAGTGAGAACTTTATAAGAAAAAAAAAAAAAAAAATAGGAATAATAGTATGTATGTGTAATGGTTTGGTTATACTGTGAGTTTATACGAATTTCAGATGTTTGAAGGGGGTGCCCAATTTGAAAAATCACCCAAAGAGGGGTAAGACGGCGAGATATCGTTTTCAAATATTATAGAAAAATGTTCCTCTAATCGCTTCCTGCAAAAAAACTTTTGGACAGCAATATCGTAACAAGCTCAAGTTAGGCAGCATGCGACCATCATCGGGAGAACATACCATATTAATAAAGAGGGAGGTACCAAAAAATTAAGACGTGTTAGGGTATAAGTATGTTCTAGATTTTTACTCAGGGGACAACAAGAAAGTCAAATATGGTCAATTTTCTCAGTGCTAGAAATTGTTGTTGCACAGTTTAATAATAAAACGTATACAGTGAGCGGTGAATGGCGACCTTATGTTATATGACATTTGGGCGTTTGTAAAATTCGGGCGAATGTCTTTCGGGTATGAGTGACATTCAGGCAAATGTAATAGAACCGAAAAATATGTAATTAATTAATAATTTCATCAAATTTTCTGGGGAATGCATTCTAGGAAATTATTTTCTGGGGAATAGTGCATTCTAAGGAATGGTTTTCGGGGTTATTTTATAGAAAAGTTTGTCAATATACGATCTTCTTACCTCTTAGGTCCTGTAGCCCAAATAATACCATTTTGATCGATGACACAAGCCTCTAGCGTAACTTGCCATTGACCACCGACCGATACAGATGAGCCTGGATAGGGTTGGATGGTGTTTTGAAGCGATAGCAGAAAATTTCCGCTAAGAAAATCGCGATGCGGCTTCACTACTTGGGTCAAAACTACGTTATCTGAACTGACCTGTAGCAGTAAGATGGAGAGAACAGTTATTAGTCGGAGATATTTTGTGATGTCAGCATTAGGGGTACCTTTATGTCGTTCAATCTAGCGGTCATAAGCTGTGATGACAATGTCAATTGGATGGATTCAATCGACCGAAACAGTGATGGTTTCTTCCCGTAGTGTTGAATTACACCTGGATAAAAATAAGAAAGCAGTTTTCACGATAATTATGTTAACACATTATGAATTATTATTACCTTCCACTTTGACAACTAAATTGCTGTTGGGTTGAACAAATATGGGCTCCCCAGAAATTCGAGGCTGAGGCGTCAATGCAAGTTTCACAGAAGTGTTTTGCAGAACTTGGAAAAAGAATCTTGGCACGCATAATGACGATTTAACCACAATTTCAACCTGCTTGAGCAAAACGTCCATGTGCTTGTTCGTGATTGATTTCGTGGAACCAATTTCGTTTGGCAGTGTTTGCAGCTGCTTGGAAACTGTTTGACAAATGTAGAGCAAATACTTCGTTTCCGGGTAGGTGCAGTTTGGAGCATGCTTGAATGTTTCGGTAGGGGTTGTGAAGGATATAATTTCGATAGATGATTGTAGAATGGAGCATAAATACTGAACGCTGAAAAGAGATATTCATGTTACGATTGATAATAACAAAAAATATTCCCACTGAAAGTATCAATACCGTGTCGGACGGACAGTAGAGTAATAAAATAAATAACAAGCTTGTTGGAGAATCGCGCCAAAACACATATGAGAAATTATTAGGAACCGCGCAAAGTATGATATAGTCAGGGTAAAGGGTGATACGCTCAAAATTTGGTCAATATCAACTTGACGTATTTCTTTCAATTTTGCATTTAAAAAACCTGAACACCCCTCATTTTGAAGGTGTGTGTGTGTAGAATGTTGCTCCTATTTTGATTTTGGAATTCACTCTTCAGTTGTCAAAATGCCGTCCAAGCAAGAAGAGCAGCGTATCAAAATTTTGCTCGCGCATCGCGAAAATCCGAGCTACTCGCACGCAAAGTTGGCAAAATCGCTAAAAGTTGCCAAATCAACCGTTACAAATGTAATTAAAGTGTTTGGGGAACGTTTGTCGACAGCCAGGAAGTCTGGATCGGGGGGAAATCGAAAACCGGAAGCCGCTGAGACGACAAAGAGAGTTGCCGGTAGTTTCAAGCGAAACCCTAACCTCTCTCTCCGAGATGCCGCAAATAAGCTGGGTGTATCGTCTACAACCGTGCATCGAGCCAAAAAACGAGCCGGACTATCGACTTACAAGAAGGTAGTGACTCCAAATCGCGATGATAAACAAAATACGACGGCCAAAGCGCGATCCCGGAGGCTGTACACGACGATGCTGACGAAGTTTGACTGCGTGGTAATGGACGACGAAACCTACGTCAAAGCCGACTACAAGCAGCTTCCGGGACAGGAGTTTTATACGGTAAAAGGAAGGGGAAAGGTAGCAGATGTTTTCAAGCACATGAAACTGTCAAAGTTCGCAAAGAAATATCTGGTTTGGCAAGCCATCTGTACCTGTGGCTTGAAAAGCAGCATTTTCATAGCTTCCGGGACTGTCAACCAAGAAATTTACGTGAAAGAGTGTTTGAATAAACGTCTGCTGCCTTTCCTGAAGAAACACGGTTGTTCCGTACTGTTTTGGCCGGATTTGGCATCTTGCCATTACGGTAAAAAGGCCATGGAGTGGTACGCCGCCAACAACGTGCAGGTGGTTCCCAAGGACAAGAACCCTCCCAACATGCCAGAGCTCCGCCCAATTGAGAAATACTGGGCTATTGTCAAGCGGAACCTAAAGAAGACCAAAAAAACTGCTAAGGGCGAGCAGCAGTTCAAGGCAAACTGGCTTTCTGCGGCGAAGAAGGTGGACAAGGTGGCTGTACAAAATCTGATGGCAGGGGTCAAGCGTAAGGCCCGGCAATTCGGATTTGGAAAAGCGGAAGCCTAACTGAATATTTTTCCTGAATTTTATACTAATTGAACTTGCAAAAGAAATTTAATTTGATTTTTTAAATAAACGATTTCACCGATTTACACGCGTTTTCCCTTGACCAAATTTTGACCGTATCACCCTTTATTAAAAATTTAAGCTGATCTTTAACTTACGTATTCAAATATTCCAGAGTACACGGATCGGCGTCAAAGGAACTTTTATATAGCTTAGCGTAGGCTTCTTCGCACGACTTAAGAATCTTGATATCCTTTCGCAAATGGTTCGTCACATGTCCAAATTTTTGTAGGGGATCCCGTAGATTCTGCGCCAAAGTGTTAGATATAGCCGATGGTGGGGTAATGCATAAAGTGTTCCTTGACACCACAATACTGTGTAACATTTGCAGAAACTGACACCGTAGATTAACGACTTCCGACTGGAATGTCATCGGATGCTGAGGAGAGGAAGTAGCCTGTGCGAATAAAATGATTAATAAGTATCTGATCAGCAGTTTCGAGCAATCTAATCACCTTGAGTGTTGACAAAGCCATGCAGTATAAATTAATTGCCCTGTCCAAACGGTCTAACAACGAAAGTTGAGGAGCATCGAATTGAACAGAATCGGGGAAAGTTTGCATCAATTGCTCATACGTCAAGCCATAATTCAAAACACATTCGGCCTTGGAAATTTGGCTCATTGCGATTAGATAAAAATGAAGTTTTTCGTGTGACACATGCTTGGATAATTTCTGATAGATTATAGCGGCGAGGAAGTGTTGTCCGTATCTGTAAATAAAAAAATAAATAAATAAATAAATATAAATCGCAAGTGCTAAAACCCTGAACATCGAGGCGTCGATGCCATACCTTGACGCAGAACGAGCAATCCGGTACTGTGTCCAATAGTTGCATATTGCCAACAAATTGTTGAATGCTTTCATTAATCTGTGAGGCATAAACGATCCAAGTACCGCTTGAAGACAAATCGATGCTAGCAATTCGACGACAGTTGTTTCGCTACGGTCAAGTGTCGGAAGCTCAGTGTACGATTCCAACTTTTTCAAAATAGGTAGCAATATTGCTTGAAAAGGATGCTTCGATTCGTGTGCGTTTTGGGTCTGATTAGCTTCGTAATTCGTAGTAAAACTAGAGCAAATTGCACCCAATGCTTCACAAATAAGCTTAATATGCGGAGCCGAGTGAGCTAGGGAAGATAAGAAAAACAAAACAAAATGTGTTGGAATCAATAAAATTCTGGCAACCCACCAAAAACGTAGCCAGTTTTATAAATAGGGGTAGGAGAAGGGGAGGGTAGTCAAAATGAGTTTGGTGGTAGAAAATAAGGCCATATGTCAAAAAGTTGCAAATGAGTTCGTGGAGAAAACGACGAAACGTTTGGTTGTACAATTTTAGCCGAGAAGAATGCAGCGCGGACGCAGCTAAAGATCCGTCAGAATGTGGAGCAATAAAAACAGAAATGACGACAACAACTTTTCAGTGAAAAGAAGCACCGCCTGGAAAAGTTAGAGTGCGAATAAATAGAGCAGCTGCATCGTTCTTAAGGGACGCTTAAGTTCTACAAGAAACTCAACGCACCCTGCCGCGAGCCGGAATGTGTCGGGATAAGGATGGAGGTATCTTAACGGATGAACGTGAGGTGATCGAAAAATGGAAGCAGCATTACGATGAACACTTGAATGGCGGAGAACCAAGACAGTACTAAATAATAACAAGGAAAATGAGCCCGAACGTGATGGCTCCTTGTCTGCACCGACTGATAGTCAGGATCTGAGCTACCCGAGGAGTGGAAAGATGGAGTAATAGAATACCCAATATACAAAAAGGATGACAAATTAGAATGTGATTCTTACGCAGCCTACAAAATGTTTACCCAGTGTCGGATTTCTCGCCTCTCAAATACAGATGATCGCTGCTAGCAAGCAGATTTGTTGGATGTTATCAAACCGACATCGATCCCAAAGCCGCTTACAATATGTCTCTCCTTGCTGGCTTTTGACGCTCTTATACGAGCTTGTGTCTGCCCTCAACTTGGTGCTCAAACCCCACACGCATCAATATATTGACGCGAAGGGGAATTATTGACAATAATATTAATGATGTGAATTCAGAAATATTGTCAATCTCGATATATTGACGTCAATATAGAATGTATTGACAATACGATTATTGTCAATAAAAGTAATCGTGTCCACTTTTGACGCATTTCAACAGTTTCTAATTGAGAGCTTTCTATGCCAACCAATCCATGAATGAACATGAGGCAAATTTACTCATCGCTCGTCGCTAAGTTCCTGCGTTTATGCGATTTATGAGTTTAGTTACTCAAATTTGCGTCGTTCTCATTCACCGTGCAGAATTTTACGGAGGATCAAGGTGACTACATATACACTCAAAAAATATTGGAAGCTAAATAGTATAAAAGTTACGCTAAATCGCAACTCTCCGTGCCGACGCAAAGGTCGGTATAAAGGGAGAGAATACAGACTTAGTATAAAAATGATTTATGCCTGCCATTAGGTTTTGCACCGTCGGGGTTAACCTCAATCTGATGACAGTTCAGTGGTACTGTTTACGTGGACTTAGCCGATTTTTTCTTGGGTGGATTTTCTCGATAATTTTTCAGGCTGCAGTGAGATGTAAACCACATTTCTGCAATGTTCACGAGCAACATCCTTGCAATGCGCTGTTCCTCGACAATTTTCAAGTTAAAATTCGGAAATTTTAGAATTTTTTTTTTTCGAAAAAACGACTAAGTGCTTGTAAACAGTACCACTGAACTGTCAAAAAGGTTCAGCCGATTAACACTGAGTTCATTCGTGACGTCACGCTGCAGAACCTAATTAGTAAGTTATGTAAAACTCAATTTTGAATAGTTTGAACTTGACGTTGAGCGAAAACAACTTAAAAGTAAGTAATCCTGTATACATGCGAGTGAATGACAACAACTCAAAATTGAGTTGGCGCACGGAACTGCCATCCTTAGTGAAAAGAACTCAAAATTAGGTACTTTTTTATTTCCGTGTAGTAATAACGGACGTCGAGAACTCATCATCCTGACCAATCAACTAGTTGAGCAAAAGTTTGTTTCTTTGAAAAACTCGAACAGCTGGTACAATTTGGATCTTTTGCGTCTTAAACGGAAAAGGGACAAATTGTACAAAAAGTTTTGTAGATCTAATAATGACAATCATTGGACTAGGTACACAATCGCGCGTAATAAGTATTCACAATCGATAAAGAAAACTCGTTGTGAATATGTTCAAAGGAAGATTGATCAGCATCAAAACAACAGCAAAGAGTTATGGAAAATTTTGAAATCTTTATTAAAACCTAGTAATTGCAAACCGCGGTCCATAACTTTTAATGGCACATTAGAACAGTCAGAACAAGTAATTGCAGCTAAGTTTAATGATTATTTCGTAGATAGCGTTTCATTGATTAATCAATCCATTGAATTGGTCGATGAACCTGACGAAATAAAACAGCCAGTTAATAGTAGTTGTAGATTTGAAGTTTTTCACCCAATCACATTAGATGAACTTAGAGTTATTTGTTTTTCATTAGGAAAATCGGCTGGAGTAGATAATGTTAATGCTAGAGTTATTCAAGATTGCTTTCATGTCATTGGCCACATCTTGCTGGACCTTATTAATGAATCATTACAAACTGGACATGTGCCACAAATTTGGAAGGAATCCTTAGTGGTCCCTATTCAAAAAGTTGCTGGAACGATTAAAGCCGAAGAGTTTCGTCCCATCAACATGTTGCACACATTAGAGAAAATTTTAGAACTTGTTGTTAAAGGTCAGCTGTTGGAGTATTTAAATAGTAATAGTTTGTTGATACCAGAACAATCGGGATATCGGGAAGGTCATTCTTGTGAAACCGCGTTGAATTTGGTATTAGCGAAGTGGAAAAATAACTTGGAGTGTAAAGATACGATTGTTGCTGTTTTTTTTGGATCTTAAACGCGCTTTTGAAACAATTTCTAGACCCTTATTGTTAAGATCAATCAAGCGCTTTGGAATTACGAGTACTGCATATAAATGGTTTGAAAGCTATTTGTCTGACAAAACTCAACGGAATGTTTTTAATGATTCTGTTTCCAGTCCCGTGGGGAATAACCTTGGAGTGCCCCAGGGAAGTGTATTAGGGCCCCTGTTATTTATTATGTATATTAATGACTTGCGACGTGTTTTACGATTTTGCGACATTAATCTTTTTGCAGATGATACTGTGTTATTCATTGCAGCTAAGGATTTAGATGATGCCGTTTTACACTTGAATGAAGATTTGCGTTCTCTAAGTAGATGGTTGAAGTATAAGCAGTTAAAATTGAATACAAGTAAAACTAAATTTATGGTAATTTCGCGGAATCGAGTAAATGAGAACGTCTCTGTTGTAATTGATGATGAGACTATTGATCGCGTTCGGGAGATTAAATATCTTGGCGTGATTATTGATGACACACTTAAGTTCAACTCTCACATTGACAATGTCATCAAGAAAATTGCCAAGAAGTATGGAATTCTATGTCGACTGAAAAACGATTTAACTATTGCCAGTAAAATACAGCTATACAAATCAATCATCTCTCCTCATCTTGACTTTTGCCCTTCCATTTTATTTCTGGCCAATGCAACACAAATATCGAGATTACAGCGCTTGCAGAATAAAATAATGCGTTTGATTTTGAGATGTAATAGATTCACTTCCTCAACTTTGATGTTAGACGCCTTACAATGGTTGTCAGTGAAGCAAAGAATTGTATATTTGACTATGGTGTTCATTTTTAAAGTAGTTAACGGTTTGCTGCCTCGATATTTGTGTGATCGAATTGAAAGAGGAAGTGACTTTCATAGATATAATACTAGAAACGCGGTTGAAATAAGAACACCACATTTCTTGACTTGTGCTTCACAAAATTCATTATATTATAAAGGAATAAATGTTTTCAATTCGATGCCTAGACATATCAAACGTTTAGCAACACTTACAGAATTTAAAAGACACTGCATTTCACACGTTAAAACTGTCTTTTGAACAGTTATCCAGTGATTTTTTATGAATTGACAAATTATGTATCTTGACGAAGTTATCTCTAACGGATTATTTTATATGGATAGCTGTCATAACGACTTTTTAATAATTATTGTAGCACTGCAAAAACTATTTCTGTTCGACACGAGGGTGATGATGGATTTTTAATATTTGATTTTATAGTAGATTAATTAAAAAAAAAAGTAGTCTACAAAGGTTTGAGCCTCGCACGCGTATTACGGATATAGAGGACTGAATTTAACATTTGATAAAAAAAAAATGCAATTTTGAAGCTTATTTGAAAGATACCTTGAGTTAGTAGTAAGTTTTCTGGCAAATGTTAGGGGTTCGTGAGCATTCCTGACATTGCTGAAAATTATGATAGCATCAGATTGCGGGGTTACTAGTGTAATAGGATGCTTTGTTGATTGTTCATTAACTCTTGATTGCTTGTAATACTTATGAATATTTTAGGTGGACAAAAAGGCGAACTAAGAGGTGGACGCCTGAGCTTTTCCACATTTATATCGCTGTGAAGCAACTGTAAACTTTAGAGGGAATCTATATCTGTAACTGAAACCAGTTCGATTTTGTTTGCCAACCTGGTTAAAATGTCATATTCAATTATCTTAAAGATAAATCGTCCAGCTCAAACCTTTGTAGGGGTAAGAGGTGGGACCATCATCATCAACATGGCGCACGGAACTGTCGAGTTGGGTGAATAGAACTCAATTTTGGGTTGTTGTGCTCTTTTAGTTTTTGACAACAACAAAAGAGCAAGTGAGAGACAGCAACTCAGAAGTATTTTTTATTTATTTTATTTATTTATTTATTTCGTCAACCAACGTAAACTAGTACATATTAGAATACAGTTTTGTTTTCTTAAATTTATTTATTTAGTTCGTCAACTTTGGACATAAGGTTAAAAGTATAATTTTTTCTTTAATAAAAATTAAGCAGTGTCAGCTTTCCTATTTTCTATGAGTTATAATGCCTTATGGAGTAAAAATATTGTTTTAGTTTATGCCGAGACATTGTAAAGTCAATGGTTTCGCAGTATTGATTGTAAGAGGCCATCATGCGGTTTAATGGCCCATATTTTGCATAATTCGTGCGATGATGTTTTATGGCAAATAAATTTCGATTTCGGAGTTGCCGAGTAGGTGCATGGAAATTTAATTTTGATAAAAGTTCTGTGGAGTCAATGCGTTGCGAAACGATATCGTTTACAAATGAAACCATTGCATATTCACGACGCTCTTTTAATGTTTGTATGTTTATAAGCATGCAGCGTGCTTCATATGATGGAAGAGGAAATGATGTCCAACCTAATTTACGAAGAGCGTATAATAGAAATTGTTTTTGTACGGATTCTAATCTTTCTTCGTGCGTGATTGAAAAAGGAGACCATACAATGCTGCAATATTCCAGTATTGACCTCACATAGGCGATATATAGTGTTTTAATTGTGTATGGGTCCTGAAAGTTATAGCAAAAGCGCTTGATAAAGCCTAGCATGTTATTTGCCCTGTGAATAATTGTGTTGTAATGGTCTATAAAAGTTAGTTTAGAGTCTAAGATAATTCCTAAATCCCTAACTCTTTCACATTTTTCTACATTTTGATTTCCTAGTGTAATTGAAATATTTGAAGTTGTTCTTTTCCTGCTAAATGATATTAAGTTACATTTTTTTACATTCAATTGTAGTAGACTTTTTTTGCACCATATGTAGAATATGTGTATTTCATTCCGGAATATATTGATGTCTTCTTCATTTCTTATTTCCAAAAAGAGCTTCATGTCGTCGGCATAAATAAGCAATTTAAGTTTTTTGAGAATGAAAGAAACGTCGTTTACGTATAGAATAAAAAGGAGAGGTCCCAAATGAGAGCCTTGGGGGACGCTTGAAGTGACTTGAATTGGACTCGATTTCTTTCCGTTGAATTTAATTATTTGCTGGCGGTTAGTTAAATATGATTCAAGCCATTTTAGGAGCCCTGACTCAATTCCAATTTTTTGCAATTTAAAAAGTAGCATTGGTATGTCTATGCGGTCAAATGCCTTGCTAAAGTCTGTATAGAGAGCTTCTACGTGGTTTCCATTATCCATTGCATTCAATGAATAGTCTATAAATTCAAGTAAATTTGTCGAGGTCGAGCGACCCTTGAAAAAGCCGTGTTGCATGTCAGTAATTCTATTTTTGATTTGGAGAAATAATTTTTCGTTGACAATTGCCTCGAAAAGTTTAGGAATGCAAGAGATGATGGCAATGCCACGATAATTACGTACGTCAGATTTTCGGCCAGATTTAAAGATAGGCAATAGGAATGAGCTTTTCCAAGTTTTTGGAAAGGTTCCAGATTCCAGGGACATATTAAAAATCCAGAACAATGGAGTAGTGAGTTCCATTGCTAGACATTTAATAAATACTGGAGGAATTCCGTCAGGTTCAGGACCTTTTGAGGCATCTAATTTTTTTAAAGCCTGCAAAATATCCTGCACTTGAAGTTGATTGAGGCCAATGTCCCTTGACAATTCTGGAAAAAATGCAAAATAATCGCGGTCGCGATCTTCTTCAGAAAATGTCGTATCGATTTCTTGAAAATTTTTTGCAAATAGATTGCAGTTTTTTTTTCCGAGCTATCACCGACATTTTCGTCGAGTTGCATTATTGAAGGAAAATTGTCAGATTTTAATTTGGTTTTTACGTAATTAAAAAAGTTCGTTGGACAGGACTTTATTTCATGTTCTGTTTTTGCATTATATTCTTCAAATGCAATACTGATAGCTAACCCTAATAAAAAATTACCATAAACGAACGATAACCCAAATGATTGAACTATTCCACAAATGGTTTGGATGATACCCAGAACACGTCGTTAAGCAAATTAACCATTACATTTTTATTAGGGAAATTCAGTTGATCGCATATATCCAAATAAATTAATAAATTATTACTACTATTGTGATTTTTATAAATTTTATGTGCTTTTTGCTTTCGATTTTTCAAGTTTTTTATTTGTCTGTTATACCAGACTGGATTTTGTGTGTTTCTGTTTCGTCTTTTTTTCTTCAAAGGAGTTTCTTCCGAAATTATTTCTGTTAAAATTTTGTAGAACACGTCTATACCAATTTCGGCATTTCCTACATTCCTTAAAATCAATTGCCAATTGACACTGTTTAATTTAAATTTTATTTTTTCGTATTCTGCTCATTTGTATTCAAATACTTTTTCGTATTCGCAGTCGTTGGGTCTTTGGTTTTCATGCACAAATAAAGAATATTCAATTGCTGTATGAAACGCTTCATTTTTCCACAGTGGCTTTTATGATTCGGTCACACAGAAATCTTCATAAATATTCGTTAGTAAAAAGATCAAATAGCAATTTTGTTGGCTTTTGATGTGGTTAATTTGGTTCAGTCCTAAATTAGCATTTTTGTCAAAAATGAACTGCAATGTTTCATTATCCCCAACGACTGCGAGTAAGATACATTCATTTTCAGAGTCCAGAATGAAGTCAGCATGGGTTGATTAAAGTCTCCATAGATGTGAACTTAAACCTCAGGAGGAAGCTCAGATAGAATTTGTTCAGCACTTTGGAAGAAGGCTTCATAAGTGCTTTTATGAGCATGGTCTGGTGGAAAATACACTGAGGCGGACACGTGCGTTTCACCGGCTATGTGTGATTTCACCCAAATATGCTCAAATTCTGTAAATTTTGGTGTAATGATGAGTTCTGAGTTAAAATTGATCGAAAGAGCTATAAGGACTCCACCGCTTGACTTCTTCTGAGTTGCATGAAAATTTGTCGTCTCTGAATACATTAAAGGCATTTCCAAAGATTTCTTCACTTTTCACGCTTTCTTCCCAGCTTGTTTCAGTTGCCAGAATGACCGAGAAGGATGAGCATAATAAATTTTGATAGATTTCCTTCATTTTAGCTGGGCTTTTCATGCGATTGAAATTTTGACAGTAAATCAAAATTTCAGTCGCATTCTGTTTATGTGAAGAAATTGTTGGAAGTACGTCGGTTGATAAAATATTTTCATTATTATTATTATTTACACTTACATTTCCATTTTCTTCAGAAAGTGTCCGAAGAGTGTTGTCGTTTGATGAAAAGGTTTCTTCCGAAGTGTGCGTCAATGTCGATGAAAATTTTGGGTGCTGTAGAATTTATATGCGGCTTCCCGTGTGTGCTGCAGTCGTTGTGTGCGTTCACTAGGTAAGAACGCACGGTGTGATTCCAGGTCTGCCAGGGCGTCAATGTGTGGGATTCTTCGTGGACGTCCAGGAAAATTTCGCGCAAAAGTTGTGTGTCCGTTGGTAATCCTTCAGCTGCTAGCATTAAAGTTGAACTTGTTTTCGTTATTCCGCGGACACATACTGAAGGCGGTTGGTTATGCAGGAAAGCCAGATAGGTTCGCACAGTATCCATGATTTTAGGGTACCGCAGGCGTGCCTTCAAAAAGCGTCTGTCGCCGGCTGCAGATTGTTCCGTAAGCCTTACGACAGGCGGGCGCATAGGGTCTAGGAGTGGTGGGTCAGGTTTTTCTATGCGGTAGTTTCCCCTTTTTGAAAATTTATAAATTTCGGTGTACTGTCTTTACTTGGTGGTCCAGAAAATTGTATGCGTGCTGCGGCTAATAATTCTTTGTCCAGGGGTAATGATGTCCATGTGATATTTCCATTTCCGTTGTTGCTGATGTTGTTGTTGTTGTTGTTGTTGTTGTTGTTGTTGTTGTTGTTGTTGTTGTTGTTGTTGTTGTTGTTGTTGTTGTCGTTGTTGCTTTTGTTGTTGTTATTGGTGTTGTTATTGGTGTTGTTGTTATTGTTGATGTGTTGTTGTCGGAGGTGGTGTTGTTGTAGCGGCTGTATTCATTTCCTTGGATGATGTTTTTGGTACTGCTGGTGTGGATTTGTTGTTGTTTTCGTCGTTTTCTGCAGCTTTTTCCTGCAACCTGCAAGTGTGTTGTTTTGCGTCAAATTTAGACCAGTCCTGCTTCCAGTGCCAGTTGTTGCCTAAAAACCGCCATCCAGGAGATGAATGGTCAGTTTTTGGAGATATTGTATTTTTGTGTACTGGAGGACTTTCAGCTAATTCTTCCTCCAAGGTCTTCTGATGAGGTTCTGCAGCATTTATCTGAAGACTAGAAACAGCCCCAGATACAAATTTCACTTCCTCAAGAATTTCCAGAAGTTTTGGCTCTGGATGATGATGATGAGGTGATGATTCGGCCCCTTTTATTGAAAGTGCCATGTCATTTGATAAGCTTGATAGCCGTTCGTCAAGTAATTTTGTAATTTTTTGTGACATCAACGAATTTGATTCGTTGATGCCGGTTATTGTCGCGTGCGCTTGTGAATCACACGTTTTCATATGCTGGCCGACCGCGCTGCACATGTTATTATTATTTTTATTTATTACTGCCAACGTTTCTTTTACGTCATTGAGCAGGTGCTCAATGCTGTCGAATAATTCTGATACTAAGCAGAGTTTTTTTTAGGTCAGCAGCAATGCGGTGATTCGCGTCCGTTTGAGAGTGGATTGCTTCCACAAGTTGCTCCTGTTGATGAAGCAGCTTCCTCACGTCGGCTTCCTTCAGTAAAATGTGCTGGCAGTCAGCACACATTGGCACCATGAAAGCGGTCGTCGTTGATGCTGCATGATATTACACCGCACGGCATAACTGCTTATGTTGTAAATATTCGACGAGATACTATAAGGGACAAATGGCCAGCGAGACCCACACGCGTCGTTGTCGAAGTGTAAAAAAAATATTTATATAGGGTAAAGAACTACTTCGGCCTAATCGCCCATTTTGGGCCTATCGAGCAGAAAACTTCAAATAAAACCATGATTTTAGAGTTAACAAGTCAATTATGATTTTGGTACGATACTTTAGTTAATAAGCTACCGAACGAAGTCAATGAAAACGCGTGATATGAAGGTTTGCACCCATAATTCCCAAAAACAAAAGAAGCACTCCGACCGAATCAATTTTTCTCTTCATCCGATAGGCCGAAGTGAATTAATTGGCGTTTCAATGGAGTTTCAATGCGTTAGGCCGAGTTTAGAATCCGTAGGCCGAGTTTGGCGTCAAGAAACAATGTTAGACGTTTGACAATATCTCAACGATTGGTTTCTCTTTATCAAATCTTACAGTATGTACGGAAAGGTAAATAAATTTGAAAGCTATCAGTAATAATAACATTCCGGTTGGTGCTAAACTGCGCTAGATTAAGAAAGACTAAGTGCGGGTTGTGCTTAATAGGCCGGAAATGGGGTAGTTAACCCTATATACAAATTACTTGCGGACCAAAATGCAAATGCGTCCGCGCCCGAAGACAGCTCGTGGCGAAACCGTTGGATAGTTTTGGTTCTCCGTGTAGAGACCGAAGTATACACCTCTGCATTAAAGAGACTGAATTTGGTAAAGAGGCGACATCTTATCCATTTGACAGGTTTTCTGCTCGATTGGAATAACTTTCCTTTTCTTATTTTTCCTCCCTTTTTATGACACAGACCTGTTGGTCCATATTAAATAACTTTTCTTATGACTTTGACAGATAATCCATTGTTCCAATTTTGACATGTCGTTCGTCTCTTTATAAATTCAGGCTCTGTACTCTGCATGTCCTCGACTGTCACGGGAAGGATAGTTGTTGTATTTTATGTACTACGAAAGGCCAAAACACAAAAGGCCGAATCACGAAAGACCGAAAACACAAAAGACCGAAAAAGCTCGGGAAAGCGACAAAGTGGTCCATTTTGTCGCATTCCCGACTCGGGCATTTGTTAATTTGTTTTTAATAAATTAAATTTCATTATTAAAGTACAGTTACAATAATTATTATTCTGCATTCGCCATTCGATTTCCGTAATGAAAAAAAAAAAACTTAAAATTTGTGTAGCTTTATTTTTGTGTTTGTTTGAGTGTTTAACGGCGATTTAATGACAAGATGGCTTCGTTTTTGTGAATGCGGACCATTCAACGAGGTGACTCAGTTGTAAGAGCAGAAATACTTCCGATGCTGAATGAGAGAGAAAGTGATAGTATTCAATGACGATAATTCGACGTTCAAGATGAAATTCAATATGGGAAGTAATCTCAAATCGAAAATAGTCATTAGCAGCGATATTGCTCTTGGTCCGTTTTGCTGAACGTTCAAGTTCACACATTAAACTGCCTGCGGAACTCGCTACCCAATCAGAATGTTGTTGATGCGTAAATAAACCGTTCACCTCTATCGCATCTCTAATTTCCTTACCCTTCTCTTATCCGCAGCTTACCACTTACTGGTTTTTCCCAAAAAGTCAGCAAGTGAGAACACCTCTATATATAATTTCATCTTGGCTTATTTTTTTTTTGTGAATGCAAACCATTTAACTAACCGAGTCAGTTGTGCGAGCAGAAAGGCTAACAGATTGTTTGGATGCGGCTTTCAACAAATTCAGTTTTTGATAAATTTTCGGACTTTTTGGTTTTCGGCCTTTCTGGTTTTCGGCCTTTCTGGTTTTCGGACTTCTTGGTTTTCGGCCTTTTGTGATACCTTAGAATATTTTCGACCTTTTGTGTTTCGGCCTTTTGTGCTTCGACCTTTTGTGATTCGGCCTTCTGTGTTAGCCGTGTGTTAGCGAGGTACACGGCGAATGAGAACGACTCAAATTTGAGTTTAGTTCACTCATAATCGCCAAAAGTGCAGGAACTCAGCGATGAGTTAATTTGCCTCATGTTTTCCCAGGTTTTTCCAGGATTTTCCAGGGAAAAATTCCCAAATTTGAGAAAAAAAAGATTGGATTCACTCAGTCTATTGGTACTACTCCGAGACTGAATTAAATTTTCGTCAATTTCCTCATTTTCCGGCAGATTTTTTAGGTTTTCCACAGGAGTTCTGAGTTCCTGCACTTTTGGCGATTATGAGTGAACTAAACTCAAATTTGGGTTGTTCTCATTCGCCGTGTATGGATTATTTTTAGATTAAGATTCACTGTGGTAAGTGGATGCGATCGGTTAAAGTAGATTTTTATTTTTCGTTTTTAAATGTATTGTGTAGAATAAGGCATAGTGACAAATGTGAGGAAAGGGACGGACCTAGGATTGAACTCCAGACATTTGCTCAGTAAGCAGAAACGGTTACAACCACAGAGCTACCGAACCTCGTCTTCAACCATACCTTATGTTGGTAAATTATTTCCAGCAACAATCTTACCTGAGTCTTCTACCAACAGTTCCGCTACTGTTTCAGCAAAATTCTCTCCGAAAACCTGATTCACTCGGGACAGCTGAATACCGCATCTCAGGTAAATTCGAAAATCCTTCAACGGTGCTTTATTATGCAATGCAGAGTGGATTAAATATTCTAGGTTCATGTTCAGGTGCTCTACAAAACACGTCGGTGGAGCGATGTTTTCGGTACAACTGGAAGTACAGGAAGCTGAAGAACTTGGTCATGGCTAGCAATATCGATAACTTACCAATAGGAAACCAATTTAGTAAGAATAGTTAGGGCTTTTCCTCCGACATTGTGTTCCAGCAACAGACAACTTTTACACATATCCAATATCTGATTCCTCTCCTCATTTAGCATGGTATGGCACGTTGTAGGGCAACCGGTAAGTGTAATCACCACATCTAATGCCATGTTAGTGTAGCTGCATTGCATAGTTAACGTGAGGAGTTTATTGATTGCACTTTTGGGCCACAAATAAGCACCTTTTCCAGCCAGCTTGTTTAATGATTGTAACACAGCTAGTTGAACCTTTTTTCGGGGATCCTTCAAATACACAAGCAGCAAATCCACTTGATCCGGTATGTCCACGGATGTAACGTATGAGAGATGTGATAAGGATTGTATGATAGCTATAACAAACTGTTCCGAAGGATATTTTGGTAGTAAATTGAGACATAGTGTTCGCACTAGAGCAGCAGTATTGGCATCATGATACATATGGCGCAGCACCGGGATGAGTAATATTTTCATACTAACAGGTGTTTGCAAGGATTCAATCATAGATGCCACCTTCGAGCACATCCCTATAGCGAAGGATCTTATACCAAAATCAGAAAATAAGCTTGTTTAAAAGATAATAATAAGAAGACACTCACTTCGATTGTGCAGCGAATTGGACGCTTGCATAAATTGCTGCTTCAACTTCCACTGTATCATGGCTGTCTAAAGCGTTACGAATCGCGTGATGAACCTGCTGCTTCTCAGGAATGACGCATGCCACAGCACCTAAGGTTCTAAAAGACATTCATGTTAAGATAGTTTACACTCCAGTTCGTAATAACGATATTGAGCAAACATACCTCAATGTGAGAGCTCGGGCCACGGGGTCGTTGGAATGAATAACCATGAAAATGCGCTTAACAAATTCATCGACGTTCAAAATTTTTTCCAAGTGTTTTTCGCTTTGTTGGCACACTCGTAGCACCCATAGTCGGGACAAGTTGGAACTGAAACAACAATTAATATGTTTATCATTAAAGATAATTGTTTATCTACAAGTGTTCCGTCTACGTGAATGAAAAACTTAATTGAAAACCCCAGTGTAGGCGACGATCGGTGACGGTCTTGGGACCATAGGGAAAGTGATTCGAACATTGCTTACCTATACAATAGCACAATGCCTTGTTCAATGTTTTGTGTAGATACCATGTTCAAATTTCCTGTTAATAAATTATATTATGAAGACACAAACATCCAATATTAAATGGGGCAAGATGAGCACCATCAATTTATAATGGTAACAATGGTAAAAATGCCTAAAATTCATTCCATAAACAACAATACTACGACCAGTTCGCTCTTAGCTGTCGACACAAGCAGCGGTGTTTTTTTCGGTACGAGTCAGGCGATAGTCTGTTTTTCGATAGCAACTCATTGTTGCGGTGCTTGCTCATTGTTTGGAAGTTCGTTCGCTTTTGCCGTTGTCCCGTCAAGCAAACAACTAGTGTAGATGTCGGTGGAAATAAATCAGACGATTAGATTTACCACACATGTGCGAAACCATCTATGGAAGAAATTGCGAATTTAGGTAAATCGACGCGGATCCCACTCAGATAATCGCTACATATCGCATAACGGAGGAAATATCATGAACGAGTTCATGTGGACAATTAATTTTTCACTATTCCGATGGATAGTTAGTCAAGGTACGCATGTCGCCTGCTGGGGCACCGTTCTATACGTAAGAGTGTACAACCTCCCTCCAGAAGCGAATAGCGATCTAGCATTGGAGCTAGGGAAATACGGTGATGTAAAGCGTGTAGTTCGGGAGAAATTTCCAGCCGTCTTGCACCTCGATATGCGTATAGGTGTGCGGGGTATATATATGGATGTAAAAAAGGATATCCCCATTTCCTCAATCGAAAGGGGAACATATTCTTCAAGGGAGCATAATTGTGTGTTTCCTTTGTAAGACGGAGGGGCATCGGATGAATACCTGCCCCAAGCGGAAGGATCGGAAGCAGCCAGTACAACAACGAGCGGAACAAGAAGAGGCCATTACGTACAGAAACATATGTTTGAATCACCAACCGGTTGTAGAGTCAATATTCTGTTTGTTGACTTCAAAAACCATTTTGTTGATTCAAAAATATGTTTTGTTGAAATAGTGATACAATATGTTTGAATCAATAACAAATTACAATAAGCCCTGAAACAAAAATCCATTTTTTCTGCGTGTACGCTGAGGTAGTGACTGGAGGTGCTTCGCCAAACGAGGAAGCGTTTGAGGTCCTGGAAGAAGAGGTGGTGATGGTCGATGTGACGTCCCCGGACGCCGAGAAGAACAGTGAAGAGGAAGCAAGCGCTGCTTATAATCACTATGTTTATAGTCTGGCGGATACAAAATCCTTTCGTGTTATGCAACATTATTTTCGTTTATGCAACGTTTCGTTACGTTTTCGTTTTATGTAACATATTTTTTATCTGTGCAAAACCAATATCAGTGCATACCTACAATTTTCTACGGAATAGGAGGAAATTTGTTAAAAGAATATCGATCAACTTACGCTTTTCAACGCATGCCTACAAAATGACTATTCCATCCAGGATTTATTCCGTAAAAAATCTATAAAAAAAAAATAGATTTTGTCGTCTAAGCATTTGCCGCTGCGATTTTCCTAATGAAAAACGTTAAAATAGCACATAGAAACGAATTGATAAATTACCACCTAATTTGATTTACTTTGTGTAAATCATGCACACGTGCATGTAGACAGAAATCGCTTTTACATCCACGGATGTAATATTGCATCTGCTTTTTGCTATAGCATCAATATTTCATACAATAGCTTGAATTAAGTTTACATATTTCAATATATTACACACGATATTAATTTTTTTTTCGTGCTGTGTAGTTATCTAATTTTAGACAAAAAAAAAGCTATTTATGCCTATGATCTGGTGCTCTTTTGGACCCATAAAACTGTTTCTATGGTAGAAAATTGTGCCTGATGAATTAATTTTTTTTTAAAGTTTGTCGAAACGATGATGTGCATGTAGGATTATGAAGCTTCTGTAGGGTTATAGAAAGAATTATTTTCTGGTCAAAATTGTGGAATTTTATAAGAGTTTCGTTAATGTGACCATCTTGCTCCACTTTCCTTACCAATTAAACAGTCTACTCAGGGGAAGATGGGTCTAACATCTCTAAAAAATGGTTAGGGGCTACATTCTCCTAATGTCGCTTCCCAAAAGTCACTATCTCGAATGAAATTCTGCCTTCTTTTGATTGCTATTATGTTCGCCTAGAAACTTACCCAATACGAAAAAATTCCGCCAGTTTGAGGAAGGAGGAATTGATCAGAATTGGAAACGGATACTTTTCAAACAGCTTCGGGAATCTTATGATCGCCTCGCATTGTTCTCCTGTTTTTGTAGATCTCAGACCTGAAAAACATTTCAATAGATAGGTATCTAGGTAATTTTTCGGGATAACGTCCTGCTTACCTTTGTCCAGCTCTATCAACACCGAGTTTGCATCCTGGTCAGTTTCATTCAGAAAGTTTTCGTTGAATATATTGGTACGCATGCCCATCATAATGACTGAATTGAATATTTCCAACTATATTTCACAAAAACTGGTGAAAATCGTTAAAATTAACAATAATTTCACTTGAACTGAACGACTACTCGGCACGCTTGGCACTTGATAAATACATAAATATTGACCAATGCACGGAATGACCTTCATGAATAAATTTGACGTTTGAGCGGTGCCCTGTGTACTAAAAATGAACACATGAATAATACTCGCGTAACATTTAAAAATGTCCTATCAAATTATGTACACAAAACTTGTTAGACATTTTTCACGCGAACCGAAGTACGCCCATGCAAACCAACAACACCATCGGATAGGGTGAATTCTCCCCTTTCCGATAGTGGTTTGGTTTTTGTGGGTGTTCTTCAGCTCGTGAGAAAAGGGCCTAACAAGTTTTTTTTATAAAAGTTGATAGAACCTTTTCTAAAGATACGCGAGCATTACATCATGTGTTCATTTTTAGTAAACACGGCACCGCTCAAAAGTCAAATTTTTTCGTGAGTTCATTCGGTGCATTGGTCAATTCAGTGCCAACATTTCAAAGGGGCGTAATTGCATTTGTAAACAATGGCTTTAGCCATAGATTTCTCGTAAATAAAAGCTCACTCATGAAAAATAATAACACCACCAGGTAGATGAATGTTTCCTCTACCAGCTAGCATTGTAATTTTGGAGAGGTAAGATATCATTCGCGAGAAATTGACGACTAAAGTCATTGTTTACAAAAGCAATTACGCCCTTTTGAAATGTTGACACTGAATTAGGTTTTGCACCGTCGGGGTTAACCTCAATCTGATGACAGTTCAGTGGTACTGTTTACGTGGACTTAGTCGATTTTTTCTTGGGTGGATTTTCTCGATAATTTTTTAGACTGCAGTGAGATGTAAACAGCATTTCTGCAATGTTCACGAGCAACATCCTTGCAACGCGCTGTTCCTCGACAATTTTCAAGTTAAAATTCAGAAACTTTAGCAAAAAAATTTCTCGAAAAAACGACTATGTGCTTGTAAACAGTACCACTGAACTGTCAAAAAGGTTCAGCCGTTTAACACTGAGTTCATTTGTGACGTCACGCTGCAGAACCTAATTTATATTGTCTTCATCTTCACGGAAAAACGCGTCTTTGCATTAATGAATATTTCTTAACCACTTTTAAGCAGTGAACCATGCTACACGAATCTCGCAAAATACCCAATAATGACTACTTAAGTAAGAATTTTTGAGGGAGACTGGGACTAGCCATTAAATGAGTAAAAATATTACCCATTTATGAGTATTTGTTATTCAAAAATGAATACTCACTACTTGTTTTTGTAGTTGTAATTACTTTAAATGGGTAAAATTTTACTCATTTAATGGGCAGTCCGAGTTTCCCTTGAAAATGCTTACTTTGTAGTCATTATTGAGTATTTTGCGGTTACCGTGTATACACGCTAACTTGAAAGTACCCATTAATGAGTAAAATTTTACCCATTTTGAGGAAAAGTGGCTTAACTCATGAAATGAGTAATAGTACGTTCAGCGTACAGCGCTATCTTGATGGTGGTTTCTGTGTTGCAATTATTTGACAACCGTTATAACATGTTATAACTGCTTAGTCTACACAGCGCATAAAACTGACTTTACTCATTAATGAGTATTCGCCGAATACTTCAAAAATGGGTATTTTTACCCCTTCATTTTTTCTGTACATGAGTAAAAAGAACCCATTTTATCGAAAATTTTGTTTCATGGGGCTCCTTGTCATCAAAGATATTTCTAAGTTCATTTTAAAATCATTGATTGGAGTTTTTCAAATAAAATCCTAAAACACTAAGTTTTGTTTATTCAGCAATTAAATAAAAACCGATCATAGCCAAATCACATCCCAACTTCGAGGCAGCTGATTCAAGTTTGCATGAGGTCTTCTTTTGTCAACATGCTCCCATAAAGGAATTTTCAACTCCTCAGCCGTATCCACCTCCTACACCTGCTTTACGTTCATTGATGCGACAGCTGGTAAAGGGGCATTATCCAGGACAGGTTTCTGGGGGTAATAAATTATAAGATGTGAGCGTTCAATCGGTAAATAAAATAAGCTGCATGAAGTCTTTCGTGGAACGGGAAAAAATCCTTACCTTCCAGTTTTTCGAATCCTTTTGAAGTATCTTGGATCATCTATTTTCACAATACCACACCGAAAAGATTTGTTCCATACTTTAGTTATCCGAAATTAGCACTGTTTACTTCGATCGAGACTTCGATGCAGCTCAAACATGGCGTCACGTTTTGCATTGAATTATTAATGAATATTTTTAACCATTTTAATTTTCCGAAGATATTTTCAAAAATGAGGAAAAAGTACACAGTTCAGACTGAATTCAAAAAGTGAGTAGAAGATACTCATTTAATGGGTACTTTCAAGTTAGCGTGTAGTATCTATAGTTCTAGACACGCTAACTTGAAAGTACTCATTAATGAGTAAAAAAAGGCCCATTTTGAAGAAAAGTGGCTTAACTCATTAATGATTAAACAATTTTACCCATTAATGAGTATCTGTTACCCATTAATGATTAACAATTACTCATTAATGGGTAACAGATACTCATTAATGGGTAAAAAATTTACTGAGTTAAGCCACTTTTCTTCAAAATGGGTCTTTTTCAACCATTAATGGGTACTTTCAAGTTAGCGTGGATAGAGCTGGAATAAGGGCGTAACAGCTTTTGCAAACAATGACAAAAAGTAGAAGGGTCTGTGCCTAGGGGCACGAACGGAAGCTTGACGTAGGACCGCTAGTGGACGGAATAAATGTGAAGAGCATTTAGTTCTTTTAATTGATCAATTATCTATTATCTCAACTCTTTCCGTTTTTAAATTGTAGGTGTACCAAATTTGTAGTATTTTTTTTTCAAAGAGAAAGTTGATTAAAATCACTTGCACCCCTGCTTCCAAGTTTGGTTACAAGATTACAACTCTGGACAGCATTTTGTGTGGTCGTTAAGGGCGAGGTTAAGGGCTTGTGGTTCTGAATATGGACAAACATGCACAGATAAATTCTATTCCAACTATTTACTGATGTAAAACGCTGTCCAGACTGGAGAGTTATAACATGTTATAACGGTTGTCAAATAATTACAACACAGAAACCACCATCAAGATAGCGCTATAACATGTTATAACTCTGTAGTCTGAACGTACTATAAGCTTGATGGCCCTGAAAAGGGCCGTTTTATTGAAGAGGACATCCATGGCCACTTACGCTTGGCGTGTTAAGTGTAGGTGACAGCATCACGGACCTCATTTTCCAGGAACACCTTCAGCACACCTCGTAGATCAGGCCGGAGATACTTTTGACACCCCCACGGCGAGCCAGACGACTTGTTGCTTGTTAGGTGTGAAGGAGTGGACTTGCCACCACCTTGCTGTTCACCACGTCGTCCGAAGCGAAAATTAGCTAAGGTCATACAGCAGCGCTCTTTTATATCTTTTCAGGTTAAAGCAGAATGATGTGCAACAAAGTGGTATAAAAGCTACAAAGGCTCCTCCCATTATGAGTAGTTTGCTATCAAGTAGCGACACTGGATCTTTTCCTTATGCGTACACGGCGAATGAAAACGACCCAAATTTGAGTTCAGTTCACTCATAATCGCCAAAAGTGCAGGAACTCAGCGATGAGTAAATTTGTCTCATGGTTTCCTGTGGAAAACCTAAAAAATCTGCCAGAAAATGAGGAAATTGACGAAAATTTTATTCAGTCTCGGAGTAGTACCAACAATCAATACGAAACTAACGATTTTAAATTGGCTCACCACTTTAGTAGCCTATTGGTCCCAAGCAAACGATTAACGTACCCTATTCTAGTTGAAATTCTATTACTACACTATGTTTGTTTTGATTCGCTATGAAAGTTTGACAGATAACATCAGGGGTGTGTGGATTCATGCAGAACATGCAGGGGTGAGCTCAGGGGTGAGTGAAATAGCTTGGGACTGCTTGGGACCGTTGTTCTGGTACTGAGTGAGCCAAAAATAATAATGATTTTCTTCGGGACCCAGTGGTCTTCGAGTTACCTTATGGTAGTACCAATAGACTGAGTGAATCCAATCTTTACTTTTCTAAAATTTGGGAATTTTTCCCTGGAAAATCATGGAAAAATCTGGGAAAACATGAGGCAAATTTACTCATCGCTGAGTTCCTGCGCTTTATTTCTTATTTCTGAGATAACTAAACTCAAATTTGGGTCGATCTCATTCGCCGTGATATCACCTTGAAATATATCGGCGCCGGTGGTTTTGCCTTGATTACCTCTCACTCCAGCAGGCCTGGGTCCAATCTCAGTCGGAGCCACCGGCATGTTCTAAGGCATAACATCTATGATCATGCCTTCCTTCGGGAAGTAAAGCCATTGGTACCCGGTTGAGCTGATGGGTCGATTGATAGGGTCCAGATATGGGAGCTGCCTCCCTGGCGTCGGTAGCATTAGAGCTCAGTACGGAAAACATATCTCGCGTCACTTTTTAAAAGGTTCTATCTATATTGATCGATTCTCTTCATCGACACTCTCTTTCGTAAATAACTCGGCTTCACAAATGTTTCCTGCCGTCTTCGTCGAATTAGATGCTAGATTGTTGCTTCTTCCATCGAAAATATCCGGCCGTAGCGATTCAAAGTTGATCAAGGTTGATCAAAATAATTTGTACCCCTACTTCCAGTTTGATTACATGAGCTTTTTTTGTGGTCGTTGGTTCTGAATATGGACAAACAGGCAGATGAATTCTATTCCTACTCTTTACTGTAATAAGCTTGGTGGCCCTGAAAAGAGCCGTTTTGTTGCCAAAGTTGGTGATGATTTAACCTCGGAAACCAAACAGAGTGCGTCTCTGTCACTTCAAAACGTAGATGAAATCCATGGCCGCTTACGCTTGACGTGTTTAGTGTAGGTGACAGCATCACGGATCTCATTTTTCAGGAACACCTTCAGCACACTTCGTAAATCAGACCTAAGATACGTCACACACCGCCACGGCGAGCCAGACGACGGATGGTGGTTATCTCGAAGAATTTGTGTTTGTTTCTGAATAAGGCGATGAGTGTGCAAAATATTACGCAATTCCATCCTCCCTATTCGCACGCGCCCGACGATCGGAGGCGAATGCCACTTTGACTTGTTTCGTCTACTTACTACTCTCTGACGACTGTGCTGGGGAAGCAGCATATGCATGTAGGTAATTGGTGGATTTGTTAGTTAATTCGACGCTTTTGGACAATGCTGGACATTTACCAGTTTTGCAATAGTTTCTTGTTATAAATCAACATTCGAAAGCATTGTTATCGATGCGTAGCCATATTTCTGATCGATTGGTGATAAAACTATTGAAATTTAACCAGGGGCAGCTGAGTTTTTTTTTTTTTTTTTGTTGGGTACATTACCACTGCGACCATTTATTTGATCTATTGTAGTATATTCCCCGGTTTTTTGTTAACCTTATTAGGGTGAAAAACTACTATTAGCTGTAGTAGTCCCTTATCAAAGAACTTTTCCCTTCTGTTAAGAAGTGCTGCACAGTTGCACAATAAATGTTCGGAGGTTTCTGTTTCCTCGTTACAAAACCGACAAATATCATCATCAACTTTTTTAATTAGTCTTAGATGATATTTGGCTGGACAGTGCCCTGTAATTACACGCAGAAAAATGGATTTTTGTTTCAGGGCCTAATGTATTTTGTTATTGATTCAAACATACTGTATCACTATTTCAACAAAACATATTTTTGAATCAACAAAATGATTTTTAGATTCAACAAACAGATTATTGACTCTACAACCGGTTTGTTGATTCGAAAATATTTTTCTTTGAATTAACCTAATAATATATTTGAAACAATATCAAAAAAATATTAGGCCCTGAGTCAAAAATATATCCATTTGAATTTAAAAACCATTTCTCTGCGTGTAGTCCTATGTAAGTACATAGGTCTTTCTTTGAGAGGCTAAGGAGTTTTTGGGTGTTTGATGCATTTGGCATCACAAACTTTCTTGATTGTCGGGCTGTGACAGTATTATTCCAATTACAATCTATCATCATCTTTTTCCAGTTCCTTAATTCCATCTTGATGGAGCTTGGAGAGACCCCACAGAATGGTTCAGGTCCTAGAAATTGTTTAGATGATCCTTGCCTGGCTAGTTCATCAGCCTTTTCATTACCTTCTACTCCACAGTGTCCTGGCACCCAGTAGAGATTTACTGTATTGTTATTAGACAACTGTTGAAGTAACTGAATGCATTCCCATACTAACTTGGAAGTACATGTAAATGATTTTAAAGCATTCAAAGCTGCTTGGCTATCAGAAAAGATGCATAGATTTGCATGTTTATATTTTCGCTTTAAACACACAATAGTGCATTCTAATATGGCTTGAATTTCAGCCTGAAAAACGGTTGGCCATCCACCCATGGAAACTGAAATATTAACACCAGGACCTGTCACACCAGCTCCCACTTTATCATTTTGTTTTGATCCATCAGTAAAGAATACAACTGATCCTGGGCGGATTTGTGGTCCTCCCGCACTCCAGAGAGAGCGGTCTGGTTGTACCACATTGAACAGTCGACTAAAATTGAATTTTGTCTCCATCCAATCATTACTGACTGTAACTAATGGATTGATTCGAATTAGTTTTAATATATGTAAGTGTCCCTTAATGTTCCCTTCAAACAAGGTTTTAGTTCGCTTAAGTCTTAGTGCGCTCTTTTCAGCATCTAATTGCACAAATTGGTGTAGTGGAAGAAGATTTAGTATCGCATCTAAGGCTTTCGTAGGTGTGCTACGCATCGCACCTGTTGTAGATACCGTAGCCAGTCGTTGCAACTTTTCTAGTTTGTTTATTGCACACTTTTCCTTAGTTTTTGGCCACCATACTAATGAGGCATATGTAATTCTGGGTCGTATTATAGCCGTGTATATCCAATGGATCATTGCTGGCCGGGCAGCTGAGTTATTAACGTTCAAAATCTTTCTTAATTTGTTACATGTTCCATTTTCGGTTTTCACAAAGTGTACCCCCATATAGAAATCAAAGACGTAGTCCTACGTCAAAAAAACAATGACTTCTCTCGATGATGTCTCGGAAGCCATAGCTCTCCCTGTCAAATCGACATCACCATCGAGTAGAGAAAGACTACTCCTACCCGATGGATATGTTGTTTTGTGTAGGCGTGCCTTGAATTCCGAGAAATCCACGAGAGAAGTCATTGTTTACAAAGGCTGTTACGCCCTAATTCCAGCTCTATCTAGAGTTTTGACTTACTCTGCGCGAGAACGTCGTTTACTCAAAAGTGAGTAAAGGTGCGCCTACTCACTTTTGAATAGCCATACTTCCCGCTGAAAGGGCATGTTCGACTCAATTTTGAGTTGATGCGAGTTACCGTGTTGAAATCCTTGAATGTACACGGTAAGAAAAAAGTACCCAAAAGTAAGTTCTTTTCGCTCATCTCGGCACTATTGATCAGTTCACGAAGATTTGCCGCACTCTTCTCTCACCCGTAAGTTTTGACAGTTTTGGGTGGTTTGTTTTGGCTCCCATTCGTTGCTATCTCTTTTACTCAGAAGCAAAATGATAGGGAGCAAAAAGTGAGGTTAGGGACCGTGCACTGATCTATTGGCGTTGACGGCGACTCTGTAGCTCTTTACTCCTATGAGAAAATCCATTAGCAAACGTCAGACTGTGCGTGAAACATGGCGGACTTTGTAATATCCTTTCACTCCACCGAAAATTCCCATAAGAAACTGTCTATATTTGCTGGAAGAGCAAATTTGAGGACGGTGCCGTCAACGCTAATAGTGCAGGAACCCAAAAGTAGGTATAGCGGACCAACGTAGTTTTCATTTACTTGTGTGCAATTCGTATGGAATTTTCAACTCGCTTTATACCCAATAGTAAGGCTGTGTTCCATTTGGTGAATTTTCACTTAAATTTGACAGATGGAAAATTTTCAAATAAACCCAGGACCAGACTTATTTCTAACAGACGACGAATAAATTTTGACAAACACCTTCTCGAAAATAGGAAGATCAACAACAGAGGGATTTTCGAACATCTTAATTTATTTTCGAAGTGTCAAATTTAAGAAAAAATTCACCAAATGGAACACAGCCTAAGGCTCTGAACCATTTGGTGGATTATTTTAACTTCTGGTTAAAATTTGACAGATGGAAAGTTATCGATTAACCCTGCTATCCGAGCGTGGTTACTTCTGACAGACAAGAAGTTAAATTTTGACAACCGTGGCTGAGTTCTTCTCGGAAACCGGTCGATCGACAGCACGGGGATTTTCGAACATAGAATATAACTTTCGAAATGTCACTTTTAACTACGAGATAAATTTAACTCGGCAAATGGTTCACAGCCTAAGTTAGTTGTACCCAAAAGTAGGTAAATATGATTATACTCAACGTTCACTGATAAATTAAACTATTCCCATTTTGCTTGAAATTTAATCAATTTGACATTATACTCAGTTTAATCATATATGGAATGATTAAAAATTGATCCTCTCTTTCTTAAAAATAAGCATCTGATATTAATCCCAGTTTAATCATGGGTGATTAGATTGCAGATTATCTTTTTACCCTTCATACAAAGAAGGGTATAGATATCACTTGAAAAACCGACTATCGATCCGAGGCCCGGAGGGCCGAGTGTCATATACCATTCGAAAAAACATGTCTATGTGTGTGTGTGTGTACGTGTGTATGTGTGTATGTGTGTGTGTATGTAACGAAATGAATGCGCTCACGTTTCTCAGCTCAACCGATTTGGACAAACTCGGCGCCAAATGATAGGTCTTGGGGTCCCATTGAACGCTATTGAACGGTTTTGCAATCGGTGAACCGGTTCCGGAGATATGGCCGGAATAAGATCCGGTGAATATGGGCCTTCACGCTGGATTTAACGGAAAACGTATCAAAACCATCATGCGACACATCAAATTACTACAGAATTCAAAAATAAGATCAATGCAAGTCGTGTTAAGTGTTCCAGACCACATTGGACACACTTGGACATGTTCCGGGTACCCCGGGGAAGTTGCTTGAATATGAATTGAATTAAAACCCATTAAATCACATTAAAATACGATGATAAGGTGATTGGTAGCCTCACCAAATAGACTACACCCGGATATATTCCGGGTACCCCCAGGCAGTGGCGTAGCGTCACTGGATGACACGGGGGTGGGGGGCTTGGTCACTGATAATGACAATAAAATAAATAAACTTGAATAAGTAAGAAGGGTCTGATCACACCAAATGATTCAAATTTAATAAATTTTGATTGAATTTTAATCTTTTTTGTTTAAATATCAGTATTGAAAAAGAATAAAATTTAATACTGGCAAGATTATTTCGATTTTAATCATTCATGACTACTGCCGAAGTAATCATGGCTCGGACTCAATAAGGTGAAGCGGAAATCTGCATACTTTTTAAGCTTTTTTGATTTAATTTATCTCTGAGTGTTGGGTTCCCAATGACGTTTATATAAGGTCTGGGCCAAAGGGCTTATTGGTGTTAGTGAAATGTGCAAATGTTTAGTGGTGTTTGTATTTTATTGCAATGTTTATCTTTTTACACGAAACAGCTGTTGGCAGTGACGTATTTCTATCTGTTCTCAGTATGTTGGCAGTGACGTATTTCTATCTGTTCGGAGATGTTCAGCAATGTTTACAACATTTTTACTTCTAACACCAGCAAACTGCCTGTTGGCCCAGACCTTATATAAATTCTATTGGTTTTGCTCCACCATTTTTGACAACACGGTGTTGTGAAAACCCATTAATGGGTAAAAAAAATACCCATTTTCAAACCACACAGCAAAAAAAGTTGTTGAATATTACATCGAAACTGATGCAACCAGGTCAATCCATCGGTTGTGTAATATCACATTGTACGATGTACATCGATTTTGCGAACAAAATTACATCCATTGATGTAATATTGTATCTGCTTTTTGCTATTACATCATTATTTCATACATCAGCTTGAATTACGTTGATCGATATTACATTTTTTTTTGCTGTGCATGTATGCAGCTGTCAAAAAATGGGGGAATTTTGAAATCATAAAATGGGTGAAAAAATACCCATTTAAAGAATCAGTTCAGTGCCAACATTTCAAAGGGGCGTAATTGCTTTTGTAAACAATGACTTTAGCCGTCAATTTCTCGCGAATGAAATCTTACCTCTCCAAAATAACAATGCTAGCTGGTAGAGGAAACATTCATCTACCTGCTGGTGTCATTATTTTTCATGAGTGAGCTGTTATTCGTGAGAAATCGACGGCTAAAGCCATTGTTTACAAATGCAATTACGCCCCTTTGAAATGTTGGCACTGAGTTCACGGTTGAATAATGGGTATATTTTTTACCAACTAATGGGTGAAAAAACACTGAAATTTTTTCGTTTCATTTCTGTCACCGATTCATTGGTGTCCGCAGCTTTTTAGCAAAAATGGGAGATCTCCGGAAAAGATTAGAATCCGGAAGGTTGGAGACCCGCATAAACGCGAACCATAAATTGACCTTACCTAAAATGGTTAAAAAAAATTATAATCCCTGCTAAACTTTAACTGAAATGGTTATGGAACTTTACATGAACGTTTAATGATAAAGTTTCAACCTTATGCATTATGGTTTTTTGGAACTGGACCTTACAAATAATGGGTTGTTAAGAACCATTACCGTTCCAAATTCTTGTTTTCTCCATACATTTTCGGAAAGAGAACTATATCAGAACCTTTTAACTTATGGTTTGAGAACTTTAATGGTAATGGTTATGGTAGTCAGTAGGGTCCACGAATGGTTTTGTAACATCGATCAACTTTATGTGGAATATATCGCGAATTGGTTGCCCGTAATTTACTGATTACCAATTCACGATATATTCCACGTAAAGTTGAGCGATAATACAAAACCATTAATGGACCTTACTGACTACCATAACCATTACCATTAATGTTCTCAAATCATAAGTAAAAACGTTCTTATATAGTTGTCTTTCTGAAAATGTATGGAGAAAACAAGAATTTGGAATGGTAATGGTTCTTAACAACCCATTATTTGTAAGGTCCAGTTCCAAAAAACCATAATGCATAAGGTTGAAACTTTATCATTAAACGTTCATGTAAAGTTCCATAACCATTTCAGTTAAAGTTTAGCAGGGATTATAACCAATTTTTAACCATTTTAGGCAAGGTCAATTTATGGTTCGCGTTTATGCGGGGAGGCTTACGTATGAGTAAATACGATTTCATCCACCATAGTGTATCATAATATTTTGGGTACTAAAATTTGATCGGAACACCTGCATTTATTTTCAATGTATTAGAAAGTTTTTAATATCAACGAGGACAAAGAACCAAGCGCTTGCATTCTCCTTTTGAAAAAATAGGTATTTTTCACCCATTCTACGGTAAACACAATTTAAGAAAATGGGTAAAAAACACCCATAGTTTACCCATTAAATGAGGAGGGGAACTTTTAGCAGAAATGGGTGTTTTTTACCCATTAATGGGTTTTTGCGAAACACCGTGAATATTAGAAGGAGAAGAGGAGACAAACTAGTCAAAAGTAGGTCAAAGTGAACTGGCCGCTGGGTACTTTTTTCTTACCGTGTCGAAAATTCTGCTCCCATCAACTCAACATCAACAGAGCAAAACTGCGAATTTTATATTGAAAACATCAAATCAACTTGGTCCGATTAAGATAAAGCAGCTTAAATAGACACGTATGGAAATATTAGTATTTTAATGAATAAAATGTTTTTCACAACATTGTTTTACAATTTCAGAAAATGTCTTCCCAGGACTCCGAATCCGAAAGTTCGCCTACACCGTATTATGGCAGCTTTAACTCAGGATCTCAATACGATGCAAAGTCAAGTTCAAGCGATGAAGATGCATCAAGCGACAGCGAACAACCGGAAAAACGGAGAGCCAGTTTGGGCGACAATGATCTGTACCGGAAGAAAGCTAAATTTAGCGATTCCGTGCCAACATATTCCGCTGCAGGATCGGAAAATGCTATTTATTCCGAACAATCCCGAAGAATGATGGATCGAATGAACTACGATAAAAACAAAGGTCTCGGAAAAAGTGGCCAAGGTCGTCTAGATATCGTCGAAATTGCATCTCAGAAAGGCCGCAGAGGATTGGGTAAGTGCTTCAGGAAATACATACCTATGTGGCGTGAACAACCCAAAATGTATTAACATAACCGAGGATATCCGAAAAGATAATCGATCAATGCAGATTGCAGATTGGACCTTTGAAATGTACCTACATCTGTAGATTTGTGTGTGATCAAGTTCTCATATAACAACTACTGTGGGAGAGCTTAGACTTGCGACTTATAATGCGTTTATTTTTCCAGGCTGATTTGCTGTAGCTTTGCGGAGCCGATATTCATTGTTTAGGTTACAAAATTACTTAAAACTATCGTTAGTAAAGCGGGGCCGATTACTTGCGGCTATCTCGAGGTTAGGAATAACAAATTGTTACAAATGGATGGCAGGGTAGGGATTAAGAACACAAGGTCTGGAGAGCAATGTACTCTTGATCTCGAACTAAGCGACATACCAGCCCAGTGGCAGGCGCGTAGGCAACATGTTATACAGTGACAGCGGACCCAGCACAGCAAAATAAATGATTTGAGCCCGGGACATGCTGCCTACTGTCAAATGCTACTGTTGGTATAGGCCTTGTCACTGGCCTGCGACATACTGATCAAAAAGACATACATGGGGGTACACCGATGGGCAGCTAACAACTTGGGAGAACACAAGATGACACTAACTACTAAATCCTTAGATCTATCCGTTTTAAAAACACAAATTAATTTCAAATAGTCGAGATCTCGGCTAACCAAGACATCTCTAACGGGTATCGCGGGTTGTTTTTCTCGGGCCCTGAGAAATATGGATAACTCAGATCTGGCAACACGGTGTAGGGTACATGACCAAACAACATGCTCGATATCGTGATAACCACTGCCACACGCACATAAATTGCTGCCTGAGAGCCCAATTCGATAGAAGTGCGAGTCTAACGAACAGCGATTGGACATAAGCCTTAACATAACTCGTATAAAGTCGCGGCTCATGTCCAACCCTTTGAACCATGGTTTGGGAGAATAGAATTAAACCATCTTTCCATTTTTGTTGCCAACTGATGAGGACTTGCTGACGAGCAATGGAGAAAAATCGTTGAAGGCAATTTGTCGCTCAAAAATATCGCCTTCCGTAGCGTAGCGCCCACCTTAGCCAACGAGTCCGCTTTCTCATTACCCGGAATTGAGCAATGAGAGGCGACCCAAACTAAGGTGATAGCCGTACTTGCTAGGGAGTGCATCCACTCCATTTTCATTCTTTACTTTGAAAGATGTGAAAAGTTCGTCGACCTCTTGTATCCAGGCCGACAATTCCTTTTTCTTCCAGAAAATTTTGAGAGGAATTTGAATGGGTCTGGGAGACAAAATCCGTCCCCAGGGCGGGGGCACGAAGCTCTGCCATTTCGGCTTTGAGCTGCTCAATTTCCTCATTTTCTTGAGGTGCAGGATTTCTCGGCATTTTACTATGTTCACTGTTCACTTAGGCAGTGAACCATTTGCCGAGTTAAATTTAACTCGTGGTTTAAAGTGACATTTGGAAAGTTATTCACCTCTATTCCCGTTTTCATACGAACCAGATTCGTTCGAAACGAAAGCAATTTCCCATTCCCGTTTTCGTTCGAAGCAATTCTAGCTTTCGAACATCGCACGTTCGAACGATTTTGTGCTATTCCCATTTTCGTACGAAAGCGTTTTTTTGTCCGCATGTCAAACGTCACTCCAAACTCGCGAATCGCGAGACAGCCAGGGGATAAAAACTTTGAAATTTTTTGTAATCCCTAATAAAAATGTTAATTTGCTTAACGACTTGTTCGGGGTTGATTGATTGATTTATCTTTATTAAGGAGGCTTTCAGCCTGAGGCTGGTTCGCCACCAACGTGTTTGGGGTATCATCCAAACTATTTGTGGAATAGTTCAATCATTTGGGTTATCGTTTGTGTATGGTATTTTTTTATAAGGGATGGCCTTAGTGTACAAAAATATCTACAACCAAATTTTTGGTGTTTGATTGTAATAATTTTACTTAAAATTGCGTGAAGTTAAAGATCTCATATGGAAATTGATTGAAAAATCATGCAATAAAAATATAATTTAGATTAAAAAAAGGATCGAAACAGCTAGAAAATTTTGGACAAAGGCATTTTTGTAACAGCTTACATAACAAATATTTATGTATTTAATAATGACCCCAAAACATTGCCATAGCCATATACAGTCAAGATTTCTATAGTGCGGATTCGTTCTTGCCGGATTCCTATAGTACTGATGCCAGTGGATTCCTACACCGAAAATAGTTTTCATGTAGCTTCCATTGGAAACGCACATGATTTTCATCCATAATCAAAATTAATGGAATTCATCTGAATTTCACATAACATTTATGCGATCACATTAATTTTATATGATTTTTCATATGAATTTCATGGACCTCATAATATTCATGTAATTTTGTGGTGGGATTTGCTGCTATGTGATCACAGGAAAGCTACACAGCAAAAAAAGTTGTTGAATATTACATCGAAACTGCTGCAACCAGGTCAATCCATCGGTTGTGTAATATCACATTGTACGATGTACATCGATTTTGCGAACAAAATTACATCCATTGATGTAATATTGTATCTGCTTTTTGCTATTACATCATTATTTCATACGTCAGCTTGAATTACGTTGATCGATATTACATTTTTTTTTGCTGTGTATGTGAAAATCACATGGATTTCATCCATTAGATATGTGATAAATTTTTTGAGTGTATAGTACGGTCGATCCGGCATTAACGAATACACGTAGCATATGGGATTAGAGCTAATTGGGACCAAACACTGATTGTACGGCAATTTGAAGAGATAACTTCCTGATGTCTCTTGAGAAGTTGTTAAGCAGAAAGTTGGCCACCTTTTGGGACGATTCAGTTTCTGGTAGGACACAAGTCTGATCCTGTGGAAGGTCCGGAATATCCGTAAAAGTGGCCAATTCATGAAAATGATCCTAGAGCTCCACGGCTTTTTCGAAACCACTCATAAATGTCTTATCAGAATGAATTCGGAGTTGTGACTGGAATATGGGCCCTGGGGACCACGGGATGGTTCACCGGAAGATCCGGAACATCCGTAAAAGTGGTCAATTCATGAAATTGATCCTAGAGCTCCGCGGATTTTTTGAAACCACTCATAGACGTCTTATCAGAATGAGTTCGGAGTTATGACCGAAAAATTGACCCTGGGGACTACAGAATGGTCCACTATAATATCCGGAACATCCGTAAAAGTGTTCAATTCATGAAACTGATCCTAGAGCTCCACGGATTTTTTGAAACCACTTATAGACGTCTTATCACAATAAATTCGGAGTTGTGTTCGGAAAATGTACTCTGGGGACCATGGAATGGTTCACCGGAAGATCCGGAACATCCTGAAAAGTGGTTAATTCATAAAACTGTTCCTAGAGCTCCGTGTTTTTGTTTATACCTTTCATAAACGTCTTATTACAATTAATTCGGAGTTTTGACTAGAATTTGGACTCTAGGGACTACAGGATGGTCCACCGAAAGATCTGGAACATCCGCAAAAGTTGTCAATTCATGAGACTGATCCATGAGTTTGCGAAACCACTCATAAACGTTTTATCAGAATGAATTTGGAGTTGTGACCTTTGGGACCACGAGATGGTACACCAGGAAGATCCTGAACATCCATAAAAGCCGTTTTTATGAAGACAAAAATATTAGCACCGAAACCATCATTTTTAGGTAGGGGAATTTACGTATTCTCGGCAACCTAAGCAGCGACCTTCTTTCTATAGCCTTTTTCTCTAAGGAACGCACACATATGCAGTATGGGTTTGTTTACAATCTTTTGCTGCCAGCTGCTCTAACAATTTCAGTCGAAAGAATTGTCAAAAACTGTTTTGAAACGCTTTTACAAAGCTCCAATCTTCTCTAGTGAGAGCGAGTATTGTCGGCAACCAGTTTTTCTTCGGCAACCGTTCCATTTGAACTGCATGTAAATCTGCTGTTCTATTATCGGCAACTCGAAATCAGCTACAATTTGTAGTACGTGTGTTGCATTTCAAGAAAACCTTGCTAGATTGCTTTTTCTCAGTGGTAAAAATATAGTCAAATTGAAGCTGAAAGCATAAAGAATCGTTTGCATGCACTCAGCGAAGTGTTTTCATTAGAAAATCCAGTGAAAATAGTGTTTCAATTTGGGTTGCCGAAAATAGTCTGTCATGCCGAAGCCGTCATTTCCCCTATATGGTGTCTTGGGGAAAGCTTATTCGTATTTTTAGCCGATTTGAAATTAGGGTGGTCCTTAAAATTGGTGAATTGAAAATTCAACCTTTTTTATTACTTGAGATAGACTAATGCAGTTTTTTTTTTAAAGTTGTAGAACAATCAATTTGAACCAACTTTGCTCACGGCATCAAATTTTTATCTCTTATGGTTCATGACTTATGGCTATTTTAAACAAGTAGGTTGGAGTGGCCTCTAGAAAATATTTCTTTAAATATTTTTATTGGTGATCAACGTATAAACAATATTTAAAGAAACCCGATTTTCTATGGGCCACCCTAACCTCTCGTAAAAACATTACTCTAAATACTTTTAGAACTTTTTATGACGCATATTTTTGCAGAAGTCACTAATTTGCATCTCCTTTATTTAAAAGTTATGGCTAGTTTTTGATAAAAAAAAGATTTTTCTTTAATTAAATTAAATACTTTAAACAAAAAATGCTCTCACAGTTTTTCCACAAATACTGAAAAAAATTAAAGGGTTGTGTCCTAGACACGACCGCAGTATGACGTAGAACCACACAAAATTGATGTTTGTTGGAAGAATAGTTGCGGATGTCGCCTGAATTTGCCGAATTCATTAACGTTTATTACCGAGTAATAGGGAGGTTATAAATTCCTAGAGGAATTAATTAACAAATTAGACATATGCGAAATTAATTACCCTAATCAACCTACTTTTAGCAATTCAACTTCTCTTCCACATAATACTCCGAATGCGTCTTGAGCATCCCTAGCTATGCGCAGCTTTAGCGTTCACTTGTGTAGATCTAGCAGTAGTTTGTAGTATTTATAGTATAGCACTAATTTCTCCTTAGTTTCTAGCCGTAGTTGTAACCTATTTGTAAGAACACTAATCTGTAAGCAAATCGATCTTTTCCCATACACTACACCTCACCTTATCTTGAATTTAGTATTTACGGTCAAGGTATAAACACTAGATAGATTAACTTAGGTTTTAGCACTAGATTATAGGACGAATTTAGATTTTAATAATAGACCTTCACTATATCATGTAATTAGTATCTTCTTTTGTCTGATTGGTTTGTTGTCTATCCTTGGTATCGCAGCCGATCCCTTCGCCAGCGCCAGGTGTGGCGCGCAGTGATGTGGCGTCGAGTGGGGGCACCGACGCTCTAGTTACCGACGGGCGTAGACAACACTCCCCCCGGAATGCGCGAAGGATCATCCGATAGCGTATTCGTCCTAACGCCTACGTCGAGCACAGCCAACGAAACTGCCGGGCGCTCGTATATTCCACCAGACGCTGTTTGTACTGTCGCCCACCGTACCTGTCCGTCTGGAGCCTGATGCGTAGCGATAACTCTGCCCTTAGGCCAGCAGTTTCTGGATAGCTTCGCGTCAACGATCACCACAGTATCACCGACAGTAATTGGAGTCGCTGGAGTGAACCACTTCGTTCTTCGCGTAAGACAGGGTAGATAGTCTCGTACCCACTGCTTCCAGAACTTGTCAGCCATAATTTGTGACTGGATCCAGCAGTTCCTCCGTAGCACGGGACTATCGTTGAACGGAACCCATGATCTGAGGCCGTTTGCTGACCCTAGCAAGAAGTGGTTGGGTGTCAATACGGGTGACTCATCACCGTCTACGGGAAGGTCCGTCAATGGTCGAGAGTTGACGATGTTTTCAACCTCCACCATCGCATTCTGCAACACTTCGTCGGTCGGTAGTCTGCTAGGTTGTACCTTAGCTAGGTTTTGCTTCACGCTACGGATCAGCCGTTCCCATGCTCCACCCATGTGTGGTGAAACCGGTGGAATAAATGTCCACTGGGTACGACTCGTAGTGAACTCGCTGGCCAGTCTATTTTGATCGAGTAGCTCGATTGCCGCCTTTAGTTCCTTGCTGGTAGCCTGGAAGTTGGTCCCACGGTCACTGTAGATCACAGCAGGAACTCCTCTCCTAGCCATGACGTTTCGAATTGCCATTACGCAGGAGTCGGTGGTCAGTGTGTGAGCGATCTGCAAGTGGATGGCGCGTGTGGTCAGACAGGTCGCGAGAACCCCCCACCGTTTTTCAGAATGTCGGCCCACCGATACTAATATTGGACCGAAATAATCCACCCCCATGTAGGTGAAGGGACGACTGAATGCAGCCAGGCGTGACTGCGGAAGATCACCCATCATCGGAGGAAGTGGTTTTGCTAGGTCATTCTTGCACTGCTGACAGTATTTCCGAACAGCGTTGTAGGTCGCTTTCAGTCGAGGAATGCGGTACCGTTGCAGGAGCTCGTTGACAATCGTTGCGTGGTTCTGGTGGTTGAACCGCTCATGGGCCTCAGCTATAATTAGTCGGGTGACTTGATGACGACGAGGAAGAATAATGGGTTCAGCAGCATCACGATCGACGAATGCGCACGCCTTCGTTCGACCTCGGAATCGGGCAACTCCGTTTTCGTCGAGGAAGGCACTTCGAAAGAGTGGGTTGTTCCGAATGATCCTTCCTTGTGGACTCGTTTGGTGATATCCCGCTGCCAGCGTGGCGATCTCGTCCGCGTAACCTTCGGACTGTGCTAGGCGGAACAAGTAGTTTTCAGCTCTAACCAGTTCCTGCTGAGTTAGCGACCCATTGACACGTTGTTCCTTTCTTGTGGACCGCTTCAGGTTCTGAACGTACCGGAGAACATACGTTGTGCGACGAAGCAGAGGACTCCAGCGAGAGAAGTATTGTGGATCGATAACTGGTTTTGTTGTTGATTCGTGGAATAGCAAGTGTGGGCGCAGCTCTTCGTCGGTAGTTTTTCCGAAGCCTGTCGAGACAGGCCACTCCTGTTGTTCTCGCCAAAGGAATTCTGGCCCCCTGAACCAGCGACTTTGTGCAGATAAATCTGGAGTTCGTGCCCACTTTGTTCCATCATCGGCCACGTTCAGCTTCGTTGGAACCCACTGCCATTCACTAATCTCCGTCGACTCTAGGATCTCGCTGACCCGGAAGGCGACAAATTGGCTGTATCGCCGATGGTCAGATCCTAACCAGCAGAGCACGTCCTTGGAGTCCGTCCAGAAAAACCGCTTCGAGACCTTGATGGACAGAGACGACAGTATAGTGTCTGCAAGCCGCGCACCAAGAAGAGCCGCTTGGAGCTCAGATCGCGGGATTGACAGGAACTTCAGTGGAGCTACCCTAGTTTTAGCTCCCGCCAAGGCACATTCGATCGTGTCTCCCTCATTGAATCGAAGGTAGACGACCGCTGCAAACCCATTCTCACTGGCGTCGACGAACGTATGCATCTCAATATCTGCTTCAACGGATGTCAAGGATCGGTAGCATCGGGGAACCTCGATGGAACTCATCTGTGGAAACACTGCCAGCCATGTCAACCATTTTTCGAACTGCTTATCTTGAATCGGATCATCCCAGCCGATCGCTGTCCTCCAAATCTCCTGCAGCAACACCTTCAGGAACATCAGTAGATGTGAGATAAATCCCAACGGATCGTAGACCATCATCAACATTCGAAGAACTTCTCGCTTTGTTGGTCGACGGCTTCCGGTTAACAAGGCTTGTTCGTATCGGGATGATACTTTGTAAGTGTAACGATCTGTCATGGTGTTCCACCACATCCCTAGCACCTTCTCCGTTGTAGGTTCCTCACCGATGTTCAGGTTTTTCTCCTCCGTTGCTTCACCTTTAAGTGTTGCCTGAACCCTTTTGGAGTTCGAAATCCAGTTTCGTATCTCGAATCCGCCACGCTCATGAATTTCTTTCACCTCTTGCGCCAGTTTCACAGCTTCCTGTTCCGTTTCCGTGCTTACCAGCATGTCATCGACGTAGTGTCGCTTGATGATGGCGTCGACTGCTTCCGGGTGATCCTGTTCAAAACGTTTCGCATTAGCGTTCTTGACGTGTTGCGCGATGCTCGGTGAACAGCAGGCTCCGAAGGTCATTACCTGAACGACATACAAGCTGGGTTCTATTTCGTTTTCGTCTAACCAGAAGAAGCGTTGGCAGTGTTGATCCATATACCGCATCAGAATCTGATGGAACATCTCCCTGATATCCCCACATACGGCCACCTTGAACTCTCTGAAGCGAATTAATACGGACAGAAGCGATGCCAGCTCATCGGGACCCTTTAGAAGGACCGAGTTGAGAGAAATGCCGTGGACCTTGGCTGCAGCATCCCATACCATGCGTATCTTTCCAGGTTTGTTAGGGTTTTCTACGACGAATATCGGAAGGTACCAGACTCGTGGATGTGGCTCTCGGAGTTCTTCAGCGGTCAGCTTCCTAACATAACCCTTGCTGATGTGTTCCTGCATCTTCGTCTTCAGCGCGTCCGCAAAGGCTGGATCCTTTATCATCCGATTTTCCAGACACTTCCACCGCCGGAGGGCCATCGCTTTACTGTCCGGGAGTCGGACATTCTCGTACTTCCATAGAAGACCACATTCGTAACGGTTATCTCCTAAGCGGGTTAGAGAATCCAACAGGGATCGAGCTCGCTGTTCTTCCTGCGAGAGCAGTAGCTTGTTTGGTTTGACAACCCCGAGGCTGTCAAGCGCGAAGTATGATTTCATCGCTTTGTGGAGATCATCATCATTCTCCCGATTGCAATCGCAGGTTTGGACACTGTGGTAGTTCAGATATCCGGCCGCCTCTTCCTTTCCGGTACAGTTGCCGTACACCATCCAGCCTAAGCGAGACTTCACTGCGATTGGCTCATTCTGCTTTCCCTCCCGGCTTTTGATTCCATGTCCGAGTTTGGCGTTGTTTAAACCGATGAGGATTCGAGGACTGATGTCTTCGTACGCTTCGAGTGGTAGTCCAGCCAGGTGCGGATATTTGTTCTGCATCTCGGTAAGTAGCAGCGTTTGCGGACGAATTTGAAGGGAAGACATGGTGTACACTCCCGACAGGTCGTACTTCTTCGAGCTTCGTACACCGGATATTTGCAGATTCACCTGCTGCGACTCGTTTTCCACCCTACGGGTTCCGCCGGTCCATTTTAGGCACAACGATTTTCTCGGCCCTTCGACGCCTAGTTCATTAGCTAAGTCTTGTTCCATCAGGGTTAGCTCGGATCCATCATCGATGAACGCGTAGGTCTGCACTGCCTTTTCCGGTCCGTATAGTACGACAGGAACAATGCGGAATAACACTGCCGACTGACCTTGGTGGACGTTGCAGCTCGGCTCCGGTCCTTTCGGTCCAGACGGAAAGATCGTAGATGATTGCGACGTTGATGACTTAGGGTCGTGGTACTTTTCCAGATTGTGGAGCAGAGGATGATGCAGGAATGTACATCCGTTAGTACCGCACTTTTTCTGTTGCTTGCATGTTCCGTTATGCTTTCGCAGACACTTGCGACAAAGCTTGCACTCTTTCACCGTCGCCCACTTCGAATCGTAGCTCAATCCCTCGAACCTGGTACATTTTGCAACTGACGGACAGCTCCCTTTGCACACCGCGCACTGCTCCTTGATCGGATCCTTCAGTATGGACGGCTTTGGCTTGCTATACGTTTCGATTGGTTTTGCGGCACTCGTTTCTGGCTCGGAGTGGAAGTTCAGGAACCCATCCTTCTTGGTACTCCGCCTTTGTTGATCGCGTCCTGTATCCACCATAACAGCACTTGCATCTTCCGCTACTGCATACAACCAAGCACTGAACGTGGCGAGATTCGGGTTCGGGTTGTTACGAGCATACCTCGCCCAGTCTAGCTTTAAAGATGACGGCAGCCGCTCTACTAGCTCGTATCGGAGAGATGCGTTGAAGATAAAGTCGTCGACCTCACATGCTCTGATTGTTGCGACCATATTCTTCACCGTTAACGCAAAATTCACCACTGTCTCAAGCTTTTCCGTGTTTGGTGGAGGCAGGTTCCTTATCTTCTTGACGATCGACTGTACTATCGCTTCTGGGCGCCCGTAGAGCATCTTTAGCGTTCCCAATACGTCTGCTACGTTTGAAGGAAAAAGTAGCTCGCACCTCACTGCCTCCAGCGCCTTCCCTTTCAAACACTTCCGTAGTCTCAGCATGTTCTCCTCATTTGTGAATCCACACATCTGCGTGGACGACGTGAACACGGAGTAGAATAAAGGCCACTCTTCCAACGTTCCACTGAATTCAGGTAGATCCTTGGACACCGCCTGGCGAGCTGCAATTTGGCTCCGATTTAGAATACAGACCTGCTCCTCTGGAATTGTAACTGGTGTGCCTGGTCTCGGATTGCCCGATCGAATCGGTGTCGAGCGCTGGCCAGGAACGAACTGGTTGGCTTCCTCCAGGGTACCCAAATTCATCGAAGGGACGAAAGATGGTCTGGAACAGCTCTGTGGCTGCATCTGCTGGCGGTAGAACAAGTCATGGCGCTGGTCGTCACTTCGTGTGCTTGGATTTAATTCCGGAACGTAGGAAGATCTCGCACCAGCTGCTGGCTCCCGAATCCCTTGACCACGATGGCTACGGCACATATCCGGTATCGTTCCTGGCATGAACACTGTTCCATCCTGGGGATGTGAAGCACGACGTTCATTCACCGAAAATTGCTCAAACTGTATTCGTTGCGCGGTCGGAATGGATTGCGGTTGTCCAATATTAGGGTGATGAGAGCTTTGCCAGAAGCGGTTGCATTGAGCACCTAGATCCAACGGTTGCATGAATGGCTGCTTTGTATGTCGTACAGACTGTGACAGACAACTCTGATGCGGCTGACCGAGCTGAACATTGCGAAGAATTGGTGGATTTCGCTGACGCTGGACGGCATCCGGAGCTCGGTGCTCCTCGGGTCTCTCCGATGTGTTCGGTGTTTGCCCATCTGCCTCCTCTACTGCTAATCCAGAATCTTCACCGTGGAGTTCGGTTTCGACTAACCACTGCTCGATCTTGGACATGTTGTCTTCGACGTCATCAGCCTCCGTAGATGTCTCGCTTCCATAAGCCTTCATTAGTTGGTACTTCCGTTCGAGGAACCGCCTTTCCAACTCGAACTCCTCCTCGAGTTTCTTCAACTCGAGTTCTTTCATCCTTCTCGATCCACTGGTGTTGGAGCTGACCTTGCTCTTTGACCGTAGCGATGTAGTTTTCTTCGGGGGTGGATTTACTTGCTGTTGTGCGGTCGTTGTATTGGTGAAACTAGTGGGGGGAATGCGTGGGACCTTACAGTTCGGACAGACCCAACTGACATTGGCAATTTCTTCCGAAACTTCCACACATATGAAGTGGAACCACCGATCGCAACCATCACACTGCACCATTTCTTCGTTATCACGCTCTTCACACAACTGACACTGGTAATCCCGGTTTCTTCGAGCGCCGCGGATTGGATTGCGCCTGACTCCGATCGCGGTACCGATGGCGGTATTGCCGACATTGACAGCGTTAGGTACCGTTGACCCAGTTAAATGGGGATTTTTATTATTGGAAACGTCAGCATTTACGTGGCCTTCGGTGCTAGGAGGGGAAACGATGACAACGGGTGGACCTGCCTGCCCAGAATCTTTTCCAGTTTCTCCTACCATCCCTGGTGTTGGCATTCCAAGGGCGCTGCCTGCAGGGCTGGACGACTTCTTCGACATTATAAAAGAATTTATAAAATGTTGGAAGAATAGTTGCGGATGTCGCCTGAATTTGCCGAATTCATTAACGTTTATTACCGAGTAATAGGGAGGTTATAAATTCCTAGAGGAATTAATTAACAAATTAGACATATGCGAAATTAATTACCCTAATCAACCTACTTTTAGCAATTCAACTTCTCTTCCACATAATACTCCGAATGCGTCTTGAGCATCCCTAGCTATGCGCAGCTTTAGCGTTCACTTGTGTAGATCTAGCAGTAGTTTGTAGTATTTATAGTATAGCACTAATTTCTCCTTAGTTTCTAGCCGTAGTTGTAACCTATTTGTAAGAACACTAATCTGTAAGCAAATCGATCTTTTCCCATACACTACACCTCACCTTATCTTGAATTTAGTATTTACGGTCAAGGTATAAACACTAGATAGATTAACTTAGGTTTTAGCACTAGATTATAGGACGAATTTAGATTTTAATAATAGACCTTCACTATATCATGTAATTAGTATCTTCTTTTGTCTGATTGGTTTGTTGTCTATCCTTGGTATCGCAGCCGATCCCTTCGCCAGCGCCAGGTGTGGCGCGCAGTGATGTGGCGTCGAGTGGGGGCACCGACGCTCTAGTTACCGACGGGCGTAGACAACAATGTTTTTCATGCATTTTTCACTATTATACTTTATCTTAAAATTTTCAAGTATTTCAATGTTTCGGTTATGGTTAACTCAAAACAATTTACACATTTTTCTTGACAAATATCCATGTGAAATTCCACATGATTTTTATTTAACCACACATAAACAGAATCCACTCAGAAGTACGCATGAAATTTATACGCAAATGAATAGTATGTGTGGTCACGCATGGTTTTTATATGTACCGTAAAACGGGGTATCTTTGATAATACGGGTAACTTAGATAATATAATTTAGAGATTAAATTTACTCGCTACGCTTTTTCCAAATTAGAAACATTGGTTCCATATTATAGCTTAGGGTATTTCCGTTGATATCATAATATAGTTTTATATAGTTTTTATATAGTATGTCTTACATATTTTACAAACATATTAAAAAACAATTTTCGTGTTTTTCGCCTGTTTGAAAAACCACTCTAACCATCACTTATGAAATGTATTTCAAATATAGCCATCACAAATTCACTGTTGTATTCTTATTGCTTATGATGTTTTCTGATTATATACTCATACAAAGTTTCATATTTAAAGAACTAAATTGTTTGAGTTTCATCCATTTTTTTCTACATCCATCGAGCATTATGAAAGTAATCCCAAATCAAAAAACTGAAGTTCGGTCACAAATCTAAAAAAAATAGTGCGAATGCTTTAAGTTCCGTTAAACATATTACTAAGGAATTGACTATTGGATCCTCAGTACTTGTTTTAAAAATATAAAATTTGAAAAACATTCATTGCTGTAAAAATTATTTGGAATATACTTTAAACAACTATCAATTTTACCCCGTTTTACGGTACATATATTAAGTATGTGGCCGACACATACACACTTAGAAATTATCGCCGACTTCGGTAATTTTTACCGAAATCTGAACAGCTGAACTTTTCGGTAAAATTTATGCAATTCAATTCAATTGCTTTTGCTTTTTTTTATAGGAGAAGTTGTTGAGGGGGGGGGGGAGATTGTTGTGAAGGGGGGAGGGGGAGAGGTTGTTGTGAAAGGGGGAAGGTATTTACATACATTACGCCGTGATCCACCTTTAGCCGCTGATTTGGTCCTGCTTACTGCAGGACCAAGTGCCACGCCGTCCGAAGCGACAATGAGCAAAAGCATGACAGCTGTTTTATATCTTTTCCGGTTCAGAACCTGATAGGATTTCCCGCAGTTTTTTATGAATGCGGCGGAGCAGAAAGTTTCTTTTGTGCAGAATATGTAAAATAGGATGGATTTTGGATCTTAATATAATTGCATTAATAGAGGCACCAGATATGTTTCACCGTCAGTTGTGTGTAATTCACCAACTGAATGTCATCGAACATGTTTTTCAAGCAATTTGTGTTCGAATTTGAAAGTTTCGGTGTGGGAAAAAATTAAGGGAAAAACTGTTGGGGTTTGTTTAAACTTTATTTTCCGGAAAAAAGTGATCGTCAAGTCCATGTCTTTTTCGGGTTATTGTTGAGGGGGGGGGGCTTAGGAGAGGTATTTGAGGGGCGGGCGGGGGTGGGTGGTTGGGGGTAGGAAAGATTGTTGATGAGTGGGGGGGGATTAGAAGAGGTTGTTTTGAAGGGGGGAGGGGGAGATTGTTGTGAAGGGGGGAGGGGGAGATTGTTGTGAAGGGGGGGAGGGGGAGATTGTTGTGAACGGGGGAGGGGGAGAGGTTATTGTGACAGGGGGAGGGTGTTTACATACATTACGCCGTGATCCACCTTTAGCCGCTGACCAGGACCGCTGACTGCAGGACCAAGTGCCACGCCGTCCGAAGCGACAATGAGCAAAAGCATGACAGCAGCGCTGTTTTATATCTTTTCAGGTGATTTGTGATTGTGATCAGTGATTTGATTCAGAACCTGATAGGATTTCCCGCCGTTTTTTATGAATGGGGCGGAGCCAAAAGTTTCTTTTGTGCAGAATATGTAAAAAAGGATGGACTTTGGATGTTAATATAATTGCATATATAGAGGTACCAGATATGTTTTACAGTCAGTTGTTGGTAATGCATCGTACATTTTTTTTATAATGTTGGCTCTGCATGTAAAAAATAAATTGTTCATACATTATTAGGGTTTGCTTCAAATTTATTTCCCGAAAAAAAAAGATCGTCATAGTCCATGTCTTTCTCGGGTTATTGTTAAGGGGAGGGGGAGGGGATTGTTAAGCGGGACGGGGTTTTACATGCACGTTTTTTCAAGTCTCATTCCTTTACATGCACGTTTTTCCAAGTCTCATTCCTCATTGTGGTGGACACGCCGTGATCCACCTTTAGCCGCTGACCTAGTCCTGCTTGATGCAGGACCTAGTGCCACGCCGTCCGAAGCCGTAATGAGCAGAGGCATGAGAGCACCGCTGATTTATATCTTTTCAGGTTCAAGCAGAATGATGTGCAACCAAGTGGTATTCGTTTATGATGACTGGGTTTGGGAAAAAGGCTTATTTCATGAAATCAGTGATAAAATTATCATTTGTACATTTTCAAAAGTTTAATTACAGAAAAATTGGAAAAATATTTATTTTAACAGGTTTGTAATGTAATATCCTATCGATTGGCGTAATTGGATTTTAATTTCATCTATAAATGACAAAGTTACAAGCGTTCAAAACCTAACACTCCTTCACCACACATATTTTTTGATTTGCACCCCAGTATAGTCGACAAAGACGTAGTTCTACGTCAAAAACACAATCTTTTAAATGAAATCGAAAGTTTGAAAATCGGTTTGCTCCATTTAGAGACATTGTCATTTTAATAGAACCATTTTTTCGAAGAAAATCTCCATTAATTTAAAAAAAAATAAAAAAAATGGCAGCCTGGTTGCTTCAGCAAAAATATGCGCCATCATAAGTTCTAAATGTAACCAAAACAAGGTTTTAACGAGAAATGAACTAATGAAAAGATAAAAAAATCATAACTCATGAACCTTAAGAGATAAAAATTTGGTGTCTTGAGCAAAATTGCTTCGAATTGATTGCTCTACAAGTTTTAGAAAATTGCATTGGTCTATCTCAAATAATTAAAAAAAACGATATGTATTTTCAAAGCTCCAATTTTGTGGACCACCCTAATTTCACTAACATAAAAAGATCGGCCAAACAATATGAAGAAACTTTCCCGAAGACACTATATACCTAATGCTGACGGTTTGGGCGCAAACATTTTTGTCTTCCTAAATACGGCTTTGGGACCATTGTGCAGTGGATGGTCCTCCGAAAGATCAGAAACATCCGTAAAAAGGCTCAATCGATGGAACTGATACAAGAACTCCGTTTTTTTCGTAAACTCTCATAGACGTCTTATAATTATGAATTCTGAGTTATGATTGGAAAACAGATCCTGGAGACCATGAACGCTCCTCTGGAAAATAATAGACAACTCATCAGAATGAACTCGGAGTTGTGACTGGAAAATGGACCCCAGGGTCCATTGGATGGTCCTTCGGAATATCCGGAACATCCATTAAAGTGGATAAGTCAAGAAAACTGATCTAAGCACTCTATGGTTTTTTAGAACTGCTCATAGACACATTTTTTTTTTATTTATTATCATGGATGATTTCTAGGTGGTATTTAAGTAATTAATAACTTCTAGACACTTTTAACGGAATTTTTGATGATCTTCCGGATCTTTTAATGGACCATCACGACCATCACGATTATGCTGGGGACATACAGTATGACCCATAAAAAAATGCGACATTGATTACAGCTTATTTTTGGGTTTATTTTAAAACTGTTTTTACCACTATTTTATATGCGTGTATTCGTTAGAATCTCTACTGTCAAGTGATGTAAACAAAACAGTGATTTTCGTTTTAAAAGTTTGCAAAAATGTACGCAAAAGAAATTGTTACCAGTTTGCTTCTCGCCCAAAAGTCAGTGAAAGAGATAACAAAGATCGTAGGATGCCACCGGTCCACTGTTCATCGAATTAAACGTTCTCTCCTTGCTGGACCACATCCACGGAAGACAGGAAGTGGACGTCCGCGATCGGCACGCACTCCAGGGGTCATCAGATCGGTCAAAAGAAAAATAACGGTGAATCCGGTAAGATCGATCCGGAAATTGGCAAAACAAGCCAATATCTCCAACACCTCGATGCAACGGTTGGTCAAAGATGACTTGAAGGCTTCGTCTAGGGCTAGAGTGAAGCGCCACCTGATAACGAACCGGATTAAGGGACTGCGGCTTGAGAGATCTAAGCGGCTTCTCTCCATCTTGAAGAAGAAAAAACCAATAATCGTGTTCTCTGACGAAAAACTTTTCAACATCGATCCGGTGTCCAACACGCGCACTGACCGGTTTATTTCGCCGAAGAAGATCGAGGAGGTTCCTGAGAACATAAAATTTAAGTTTACCACCAAGCATCCCGCAGGAGTTATGGTTTTCGGAGCAGTCGCGTCCAACGGCTTGAAAATGCCTCCGGTATTCATCAAAGAGAGTCTAAAAGTGAATACGGAGGTCTACATCGGCATTTTGAAGGACCATCTGATGCCATGGATTAAGGTCAACTTTGGAGAAGACCAATTAGTCGTTTTCCAGCAGGATGGAGCGCCCTGCCATACTTCTAACAGGACCCAAGCTTGGCTCACCGAGAACCTGAATTTTTGGTCGAAGGAGCTTTGGCCCCCCAGCAGCCCGGACTTGAATCCATTGGATTATTCAATATGGGCCTATGTTCAGGCTAAGGCCTGTGAAACCCCCCATCCCAGTGTGGATTCGCTCAAGTCATCCATTCGCAAGGCATGGAACTCGATGCCAGCGTCATATATTACGACCGTGTGTTCCAGATTTCGACCCCGCCTGGAGCAGGTGATCGAGAACCAGGGAGGACACATTGAATAAATGTATTCAAAACATGTCAAATAAACATGGGAAAGCAAAAATATATTTGTTTCAATCAGCAGTTTAGAAGGAATCACATTTAATTGGAAAAAATGTCCCATGTCGCATTTTTTTATGGGTCATACTGTAAACTGTCTGGTCAAAACTCCGATTTTATTGTGATAAGATGTCTATGAGTGCCTTCTAAAAAATCGTGGAGCTCAAGGATCAATTTCATGAATTGAGCACTTTTAGGGATGTTCCGGATCTTCCGGTGGATCATTCTGTAGTCTCCATATTCTGAAGGAAGTGTTACTACTACAACAAATTTAAACAGCACTTTTCAGTGCTCAACCTGTAAAAATTTTCTACCTTGTTCAACTCTTATTCCTCTTCGATCCTTGTTTGGACCCTACCCGAGGTAATCCTTCTTGGATATCGATTTGGAAAATTCCTCTTCGATCCTTCAGATTCTTATAGTAATCTGCTTGGAAGTCGATTTGGATAAAAATTTACTGCCGCCATGGCGCCTAAACGCAAAAGAAAGGGGCAAACTCTTGACCCCCCTTCTGATGAAATTAATTTGAGTAATCAATTTGATTTGCTCACGGATGATGAGAATGATCCTTTTGAATTTCGTGAAAGTTAAGTTTTCACTACAAACTGGACGTCGGGGAGAATGCCGTGTATTGGCTGAAACCTTGGACGGATTTAAATGTCTTCTCAAGTATCTTACTGAGAAGAAACACACATTTTTTACTTACGACACCAAAACTGAACGTGTGTTCAAGGTTGTCATGAAAGGACTGCCCAGTGGTGAATCCCTGGATCAGATCAAAGATGAACTGGCTAAATTACTTGGAGTTGTGCCACTTCAAGTAATCAAAATGAAAATGAAATCCCGTCCTGGCGATTCGCGCAACGGGATTTCTAATGATTTTTATTTAGTTCACTTCAAGTCTAGTGAACTAAACAACCTTAAGGCCTTAGAAAAAGCTAGCCTTATGCTCCATGTCCGAGTGAAGTGGGAACACTTCAGGAAGACTGGAGGAAATTTCCAAAACCTCACCCAGTGCCGTAAGTGCCAGGGATGGGGTCACGGAACTAAAAATTGCTACATGCCAGCTAAATGCATGAATTGTGGTGATTCCTCTCACGCAAAGGACGACTGTCCTGTGAAAGAAGATCCTAAGAAATTTAAATGTTCAAATTGTGGTGAAAACCACAAATCCAATTTTTGGGAATGTAAGACTCGCAAAGCGATCCTACAATCTCGTTCTAACCGTCAGGTAGGAAACGCTCCACGGTTCCGACCAGGTACAAATTCCTCTGCTGTTAACAACGGTCAGCGAGGAACAAATTCTACATTCGTACCCGTAGGTACAAATATCACCCCTGCTTCAAATTTTTCATCTGTACCTACTCCCCTCGCTGCTAACAATGTTCAGCGAGTTAATGGAGCTACCTATGCTGCTATTGCAACGGGTAGAAATCCAAATACTAACCAAAGTAATTCTAACGGAAATTTTGACAATTTTGACTTAGGAAGCATTACTCACATCTATGACACAAACGTCATTCCCATATACTTTGCGTGAAGCCGAAAAATCCTGGTTCTCTGGTTCGATCGAACCAGAGAACCAGGATTTTTCGGCTTCACGCAAAGTATATGGGAATGACGTTTGTGTCATAGATGTGGCATTACTGCCCCTAAAATGAAATTTGCAAATAATATTGTCATGACTTTAAAATTCAGTAATGGATTTTAAAGCATTAAATATTGTAAATTGGAATGCTCGATCTCTTAAAGATAATGAAGACGAGCTATTTAACTTTTTGAGAGTTCATAACGTGCATATTGCCGTTATAACTGAAACGTTCCTTAAACCTGACCATAAGGTTAAGAAGGACGCAAATTACTTGATTTATAGAAATGATCGTCTTGATGGACCCTGTGGTGGCGTTGCCATCATTATTCATAGACGAATCAAACATAAAATTCTTTCTTCATTTGAAACCAAAGTTTTTGAAACTTTGGGAGTTTCTGTTGAAACAAAATTTGGACAACTTACGTTTATAGCTGCCTATTTGCCATTCCAATGCGTAGGCCAGCAAAAGAATTTTCTCACGGGTGACCTCCAGAAACTTACCCGTCATAGGTCTAAATTCTTCATTATTGGTGATTTTAATGCAAAACACCGCTCATGGAATAATGCTCAAAGCAATTCCAATGGTAATATTCTGTTTGATGATTGTTCTGCAGGTTATTACACTATTCAATATCCAAACAGCCCAACATGCTTTTCTTCTGCAAGAAATCCCTCCACTATTGATTTGGTCCTAACTGATTCATGTCAACTTTGTAGCCAATTGGTTACCCATGCTGACTTCGGTTCTGATCACCTTCCAGTAACTTTTGAAATATCCCAAGAAATAATTTGTAATCCCAACAGCTCTACTTTCAATTACCATAGAGCTGATTGGGAGCAGTATCGAACATTTATGGAATATAACTTCGATCCAAACATTCCTTTGCAAACCAAAGATGAAATTAATTATGCTCTTGAATCTCTGACTACTTCTATAGTTGAAGCAAGAGCTGCCTCAGTACCAAAATGCGAGGTTAAATTCGATTCAATTATAATAGACGATGATCTTCAGCTCTTGATCCGTCTTAAAAATGTCCGTAGGAGACAATTTCAAAGAACACGCGATCCTGCCATGAAAGTTATCTGGCGGGATTTGCAAAAACAAATTAAAAAACGATTCTCTGCCCTGAGGAACAAAACTTTTGAAAATAATATTTCTAAATTAGACCCGAGTTCCAAACCCTTTTGGAAACTCCCAAAAATTTTGAAAAAACCTCAAAAGCCTATTCCAGCGCTTAAAGAAGGTGGTAAAATTTTGATCACAAATTTGGAAAAAGCTCAGAAACTTGCTAAGCAATTCGAGAGTTCCCATAATTTCAGTTTGGGTCTTACTAGTCCTATTGAGAATCCGGTTGCTCGGGATTTTCTGAATATTTTCTCTCGGGAAAATATTTTTGATAATTCCTGGGGGACTGATTTGGACGAAGTAAGGTCTATAACTAAAAAGTTTCAAAATATGAAAGCTCCAGGTGATGATGGAATTTTCTATATCCTCATCAAAAAACTCCCAGAGACCTTGTCTTTCTTGGTAAAATTATTTAACAGATGTTTCCATTTGGCATACTTTCCTGATAAATGGAAAAATGCAAAAGTTGTTCCAATTTTAAAGCCGGATAAAAATCCAGCTGAAGCTTCTAGCTACCGTCCAATAAGTTTGCTTTCTGCAATAAGTAAACTTTTTGAAAAGATAATTTTGAATAGAATGATGCTTCACATCAATACGAACTCAATTTTTGCAGATGAGCAGTTTGGATTTCGCCATGGGCATTCAACTACTCATCAACTCTTAAGAGTTACCAATTTAATTCGTTCAAACAAATCTGAAGGCCACTCAACTGGAGTTGCTCTTCTAGACAAAGAAAATGCATTCGACAGTGTTTGGCATGAAGGTTTGATTGCTAAATTGAAAAAGTTTAATTTTCCACTTTATATTATGAAATTAGTTCAAAATTATTTAACTGACAGAACTCTTCAAGTAAATTATCAAAATTCCAAATCTAATCGACTACCTGTTAGGGCAGGAGTTCCTAAGGGTAGCATTCTTGGGCCTATATTGTATAACATTTTCACTTCGGACCTCCCTGATTTGCCTCAGGGTTGCCACAAATCTTTGTTCGCTGATGACACAGGCATTTCCGCTAAAGGAAGAAGTCTTCGTGTTATTTGCAGCAGACTGCAGAAAAGTTTAGATATTTTCTCTTCTTATTTACAAAAATGGAAGATTTCTCCCAACGCTTCCAAAACTCAACTTATAATATTTCCACATAAGCCTAGAGCTTCGTAGCTAGTAGTAGTCACATAGTCACTATGAACGGAGTTCCAGTTTCCTGGTCAAACCAAGTGAAATATCTTGGATTAATACTTGACCAAAAATTAACTTTTAAAGATCACATTGAGGGCATTCAAGCCAAATGTAACAAATATATAAAATGTTTGTATCCTCTTATAAACAGGAAATCCAAACTTTGCCTGACGAATAAACTTTTAATATTTAAACAAGTTTTTAGACCGGCCATGCTTTACGCTGTGGCAATATGGTCTAGTTGCTGCACTACCAGGAAAAAAGCACTTCAAAGGATTCAGAACAAAATTCTGAAAATGATTTTGAAGTTGCCTCCCTGGTACAGTACTACCGAGGTACATAGAATTTCGAATGTTGAGACTTTAGAACAAATGTTCAACAAAATAATTAATAATTTCAGGCAAAAGTCGTTGCAATCCTCAATTGCAACGATTAATTCCCTTTATACTTAGATAAGATTTGTTTTAGTTTTTAGTTTTAAGATATCAATTGTTATACTGACATGCAGCTTTAAAAAACCTGTTTAAAATACTGAATTGCCAACCCTAATAAAAATGTTATGGTTAATTTTCTTAACGACGTGTTCGGGGTACCATCCAAACCATTTGTGGAATAGTTTAATCATTAGGGTTATCGTTCGTTTATGGTCATTTTTTATTAGGGAAGGCAGGAACAATGTAAAAACACTTAGCTATATATCATAACAATTAAGGCTGGTAAGTTACTGCAGTAACTGGAGCACCTAGGTTAAACTGAAATGTAATTTATTTTGAATTTGAAACAAATAAAGAGTTAAAAAAAAAAAAAATTGACCACTTTTACGGATGTTCCGGATCTTCCGGTGGACCATCATGTAGTCCCCAGAGTCCAAATTAAGGTCACAACTCCTAATACATTCTGATAAGACGTCTATAAGTGGTTTGAAAAATCCACGGAGCTCTAGGATCAGTTTCATGAATTGACCACTTTTCTGATGTTCCGGATCTTCCGGTGAACCATCTCGTGGTCCGCAGGGTCCATATTTCGGTCACAACTCCGAATTCATTCTGATAAGACGTTTATGAGTGGTTTCTAAAAAACGCGGAGTTCTAGGATCAGTTTCATGAATTGACCACTTTTACGGATATTCCGGATCATCCACAGAATCAGACTTGTATCCTACCGGAAACTGAATCGTCCCAAAAGGTGGCCAACTTTCTGCTTAACAACTTAACATCAGGAAGTTATCTTTTCAAATCAGTGAGATTTTCAAATTTTCAACCAAAACATTTCAACAATGTTATTGTTTTGTTGACATCGTTTGACAGTCCACTTGACCGAATAATGTCAATTTCATGCGCGGTCTATGCTTCGAATTGTTAAGAAATGTCAAAGTGCATCTGGTACCACTAACACTGTTTATTTTCGAAAAAGCTTGCGTTCGAACGGGTTCGTACAAAAACCAGAATGCCGTTTTCGAACTCGTTCGAATCGAGTCGTTCGTACGAACGAACGATTCGTACGAAAATGGGAATAGAGGTGATTTCCTATGTTCGAAAATCCCTTTGCTGTCGATCGACCAGTTTTCGAGAAGAACTTAGCCAAGGTTGTCAAAATTTAACTTCTTGTCCGTCAGAAGTAACCACGCTCGGATAGCAGGGTTAGGCTGTGAACTATTTGCCGAGTTAAATTTAACTCGTAGTTAAAAGTGACATTTCGAAAGTTATTTCTTATGTTCGAAAATCCCCGTGCTGTCGATCGACCGGTTTTCGAGCCACGGTCGTCAAAATTTTACTTCTTGTCTGTCAGAAATAACCACGCCCGGATAGCAGGGTTAATCGATAACTTTCCATCTGTCAAATTTTAACCAAAAGTTAAAATAATCCACCAAATGGTTCAGAGCCTAATCGATAACTTTCCATCTGTCAAATTTTAACCAAAAGTTAAAATAATCCACCAAATGGTTCAGAGCCTTAGGCTGTGAATCATTTGCCAAGTTAAATCTAACTCGTGGTTAAAAGTGACATTTCAAAAGTTATTTTCAATGTTCGAAAATCCCCGTGCTGTCGATCGACCGGTTTTCGACCCACGGTTGTCAAAATTTAACTTCTTGTCTGTCAGAAATTACCATGCTCGGATAGCAGGGTTCATCGATAACTTTCCATCTGTCAAATTTTAACCAAAAGTTTAAAAAAATCGCCAAATGGTTCAGAGCATGGACCCAAAGGTCAGGACCAATAGCGTGGAACGAATTTATCGAAAAATCATGGTTCTCGGTAATAGAATGGAAGTGCACGCAGTAGTAGGTTTTTTAGATTTGTGGGTAGTTATATTTTTGAGTGCATGGGGGAATGCTGTCAACAATGCTGTCGGTTTGTTTACCAACAATAGCTGACGTTTTGTTTTACCTAACTTTTTTCCTAACCTGAACTTCAGAGCTAGGTTCGCCAAATGGTTCAGAGCATGGACCCAAAGGTCAGGACCAATAGCTCGGAACGAATTTATCGAAACATCATGGTTCTCGGTAATAGAATGGAAGTGCACGCAGTAGTAGGTTTTTTAGATTTGTGGGTAGTTATATTTTTTAGTGCATGGGGGAATGCTGTCAACAATGCTGTCGGTTTGTTTACCAACAATAGCTGACGTTTTGTTTTAAACTAACTTTTTTCCTAACCTGTACTAACCTTGATGTTGAGCAAAATCCCACATACAGCGGGCTAGTCGCCCACGGCTCGCCCCCGGACCGCTCGGCGGACGGGGCGGAGTTGGGCGACTCGAACCTCGTGGCGCCACTTGGTCCAAATTTGGTCGCCGGCGCGCCGGGGGCGACCATATTTCAAGAGCAAATTTTCAATATGACGTAAGTAACATTCGCACCAATCCGAGAAAAATAAAGTTTTGTTTTGATGACCGAAAAGTTATTCCTATTTCCAATTAAACACATATAATCTCATAGTGATAACAATGTTTAACATATTTAGCAGGGTTTTAATCATACAAATGCAAATCGCTAGCTTTCATGATAAAAAATACTGGTTTTTGAGTCAAAAGTTATTATACGTCGTTTGGTGGCCCCTATTGTTACTTAAGTCAAAGTGTATTTACCAGGATATTCGGGAGAATTATCAATTACGTCTCCTTACGTGCAGCCCATTCATCATTTTAGGACCACCGAAATAATCTTGGCAACAAACAGTTCAATTTATTCACTTTAATAATGAGAAAGCGAAACGACGAACGTACAGTTTTCACGGGTTTCTCAGCGCTGTTACTTAAGTTTATTTATTTATTTATTTATTTGTCGTCAATCAGTGTAGACCGTTTTACAATTGTTGTCTTAAGTGCTATTTTTACAATTTTGTCTTTGTTTATATTTTTTATAATATGTCTTTAGAACAAGTTAAAACATTACTTCTAGTTGACGTTATGCGACGAATTAAAATATTGCTTTAATTTGGTTTTTGTCATTGTAAAGTCAATGTTATCGCAGTGCTTATTATATGTATCCATCATTTGGTTCAAGGGTCCAAATTTGGCATAATTCGTACGATGACGATTTGTAGCAAATATATTCCTATTTCGTAAATGCCTAGCTGTGTAAGATGGCAGAACAGTCCAACCTAACTTGCGGAGTGCATACAATAGAAACTGCTTTTGAACGGACTCCATTCTTTCTTCGTGTGTGATTGAAAAAGGTTACCAAACTATGCTGCAATATTCTAATATCGATCTTACATAAGCAATGTACAATGTTTTAATCGTATACGGATCGTGAAAGTTATAGCAGAAACGTTTTATGAAACCAAGCATGTTGTTAGCTCTGTTAATAATTGTGTTATAATGATCGATGAAAGTAAGTTTTGAGTCCAAAATAACACCTAGATCCCTGACTCTATCACACTTTTCTACGATCTGGTTTCCTAAAGTGACTGTTATATCGGGTAGCTTTTGTTTTCTACTAATGGTAATGGAGTTACATTTTTTTATATTTAATTGTTGCAGGTTTTTTTTGACACCAAGTATGGAATATTTGAATTTCCTCTTTGAATGTGATGATGTCTTTGGCATCTTTTATTTCCAAAAAAAGTTTAATTTCGTCAGCATATATTAAAACTTTCAATTTTTTAATAATGAAAGATATGTCGTTGACGAAGAGAATAAATAAAAGTGGTCCTAAATGGGAGCCTTGAGGAACTCCTGAAGTGACGTCAACGGGATTTGATATCTTTCCTTTGTATTTTACTATTTGATGACGGTCAGTTAAATATGATTCAAGCCACTTGAGGAGTGCGTAATGAATTCCCATTTTTTGAAGTTTAAAAAGAAGCATGGGTATGTCAATTCAATCAAACGCTTTGCTGAAATCTGTATACAACACTTCTACATGGTTTCCGTTATCCATTGCATTCAAGGAATAATTAATTAATTCGAGCAAATTCGTAGTTGTTGAACGGCCTTTAAAGAAGCCATGCTGCATATTAGTTATTCTGTTTTTAATTTGAAGAAAGAGTTTTTCATTTACAATCGCCTCGAAAAGTTTCGGAATGCAAGAGATAATAGCTATACCACGATAATTACGTATGTCGGATTTTTTACCCGATTTAAAGATAGGCACTAAAAACGAGTTTTTCCATATTTTAGGGAAGTTTCCGGATTCCAGTGACATATTGAATATCCAAGTCAAACGGCATCTCCATAGAAATCGGGTGACTTAAGTAACATCGAAAACTATTTTGATCGGAAGGTGATTATGTCAAAAAGCAATTTGACTGGTAAATAAATTTAAAAATGGGATGTGATCCTATATTCAGACAGTATATAGTGTAATAGCAGGAGAATCGATTGACACTGATAGCTCGACTTTGTTTACCTTTGTTACTTTCGACGTAATGAAAATTTGCTCTTGATTTGCAACATTTGGGCGCCTGAGGCAAAAACGATACCTGTCAAAAAACTTATCGTTTTAGCGAACTGAAGTATTACTGATGTGCTCTGAAAGGATCCCTGAAGTTCCCTTGTAATAACTTCAACTTCACTTATTTATAACATGTACTGCAATTTGACTTAACTCTAACTTAAGTGTCAACTAATTCTATAACAATTTAAACATAGCTTTAGTTTAAGTTTAACATAACTATCTTAACTTTAACCAAACTTTAAATTAACCTCAACTTTAGCTTCAACATGTTTAACTTAACATCAACACATACTTAACTTAAGCTTAAGTATCTATTAACATATCTTTACTTTAACTTTTACTAAACTTTAACTTAACATTTCCTAAACTTTAACTAATGTCTAACTTAAATTTGATTTAATATTAACGTAACTAAACTTTATTATATTTTTTAAACCGCAACTCATTAATTTATCGTCACTTTGAATAAGTTTTGCCTTAACTTAAACTAAATCTTCACTAAACTTTAACTTACATTTGTCAAAATTTGATCCTAACTTTATCTTTAACTTAACTTTACCTCTACTTTAACTCAACTTTAACTTAACTTTAACTTAACTTTAACTTGACTTTAACTTAACTTTAACTTAACTTTAACTTAACTTTAACTTAACTTTAACTTAACTTTAACTTAACTTTAACTTAATTTTAACTTAACTTTAACTTAACTTTAACTTAACTTTAACTTAACTTTAACTTAACTTTAACTTAAGTTTAACTTAACTTCAACTTAACTTTAACTTAACTTTAACTTAACTTTAACTTAACTTTAACTTAACTTTAACTTAACTTTAACTTAACTTTAATTTAACTTTAACTTAACTTTAACTTAACTTTAACTTAACTTTAACTTAACTTTAACTTAACTTTAACTTAACTTTAACTTAACTTTATCTTAACTATAACTTAACTTCAACTAAATTTTAACTTTACGTTAACGTTACTTTGACTTTACTTTAAACTAATTACTTATTTTACTTTGATTTTATTATAACTTAAACTGAGTTTATCTTTAAATAAACATTTATTTAGTTTTATTTAACTTCAACTCATTAATTAACCATAAACTTGAAATAAATTTAACGTAAATTTAAGTAACGCTAAATATAACATAAAACTAACAAAACTTTAACTTTATTTTAACATAAATTTAAATAAACCTTATCTAATTCATTTAAAATAAAACTAACTTAACTTTGATTTCACTTTAACTTTACTTCAACTTAACTTTAACTTTACTTCAACTTAACTTTAACTTTGCTTCAACTTAACTTTAACTTTACTTCAACTTAACTTTAACTTATCTTTAATTTAACTTTTACTTAACTTTAAACTAATTTATTATATAACTTCGTTTTTATTTTGACCTAACTTGAGTTTATCTTTAAATAAACATTAATTTAGTTTTATAAAACTTCAACTCATTAATTTTTCTTAACATTGAATTAACTTTAACATAACATAGTTAAACCTTACCTAATTAATTTAACATAAAACATACTTAACGTCAACTTAACTTTAACATGGCTTTAGCTTAACATATCCTTAACTTAACTTAAACTAATTAATTAAATTGACTCTAAGTCAAAGACACATAAGCATTAACATAACTTTCACTTAACTTTAACTTACCTTTAAAATAACTTAGTTTTAACATATCTTTAACTTAGCTTTATCCTAACCTTTACTTAATAATATATTAACTTTAACTTAACTTTATCTTTATTGAAACTCAACTTGATTTTATCTTTTAAAAAACTTTAACTAACTAATTTTAATTTTAATTTAACTTACTTTAACTTTACACCAACATGAATTTAACTTTCGGGATCTGGCTTCGGATTCGCTAACGGGATAGGGATTCGAATCCCTTATCGGGATCCAGATTCGAATTCCTGATCAGGATCTGGTTTTGGATTGTTCATGAATTAAAAAATAGCAAACTGTTACAAAAATATTAAAACACACACACACGCATACGCCTATACACAGTGTGTACAGAATAATCTCGTCGGAAGCAGTAGGCATTATCGCCGGAATGATCCCTATCGGCATCAACTTCTTGGAAGTTATTTTTAAGATAAAATTAAGTCAAAGTTAAGCTACATTTATTTTCATATTAAGTTAACCGTTATGTGATCGACAAAAAAAAACACCTTAAACAGCTCGACAAGGGTACCCGGGTACCCACAAATTGAAATACTTGCTACTGTGGCCTATTGTGACCGATTCTGAATCTTTTGACACCAATGGATTCAGAAACTTATCTTCTTTCTGGACATTGCCAACAATGTCCATCCGGAATAGTCTGGTTCCCGGAAATCCGGATTTTCTGTATAATGTTCCAGAACTAAGCATTTTCTTGGCACTTTCGCTAGAATTTTGAAGGAATCGATATCAAAGTATCAGAATTTCCTTCAAAAACAATTTCAGCTTACTTGAGGACCAGTTAAAGGTTTCTCCCCGGAACGGCCACTCCGGCACAGGTTTCCGTAGGGCCACTAGTGGCCATAGAAGTGTTTTTGAAGAAACCCCTGTAATATGGGTATCCAAATTCAAGAATTCACAGCAGGAGACTGTTAATCATAATTTTGTGATCATCCGATGGATTGTCCCCGGGACGGCTATTTCGGAACAGGTTCCTGTAGGGCCTCTAGTGGCCATAGAAGTGTTTGGGAAGAAACCCCTGCAATATGGGTATCAAAATTCATGAATTTACAGCAGGACACTGTTTATCATAATTTTGTGATCATCCGATGGATTGTCCCCATAACGGCCATTCCGGGGCAGGTTCCTGCAGGGCCTCCAGTGCCCATACAAGTGTTTGGGAAGAAACCCCTGTAAAATGGGTATCAAAATTCATGAATTTTCAGCAGGAGACTGTTTATCATAACTTTGTGATCATCCGATGGATTGTCCCCGGGACGGCCATTCCGGAGCAGGTTTCTGTTGGGCCTCTTGTGGCCATAAAAGTGTTTGGGAAGAAACCCCTGCAAAATGGGTATCAAAATTCATGAATTTCCAGCAGGAGACTGTTTATCATAATTTTGTGATCATCCGATGGATTGTCCCCATTACGGCCATTCCGGAGCAGGTTCCTGCAGGGCCTCCAGTGCCCATAGAAGTGTTTGGGAAGAAACCCCTGTAAAATGGGTGTCAAAATTCATGAATTTCCAGCAGGAGACTGTTTATCATAACTTTGTGATCATCCGATGGATTGTCCCCGGGACGGCCATTCCGGAGCAGGTTTCTGTTGGGCCTCTTGTGGCCATAAAAGTGTTTGGGAAGAAACCCCTGCAAAATGGGTATCAAAATTCATGAATTTCCAGCAGGAGACTGTTTATCATAATTTTGTGATCATCCGATGGATTGTCCCCATTACGGCCATTCCGGAGCAGGTTCCTGCAGGGCCTCCAGTGCCCATAGAAGTGTTTGGGAAGAAACCCCTGTAATATGGGTATCAAAATTCATGAATTTACAGCAGGTGACTGTTTATCATAATTTTGTGGTCATCCGATGGATTGTCCCCGGGACGGCCATTTCGGAGCAGGTTCCCGTACACACTTAGAAAAAATTACCGACTTCGGTAATTCATTTACCGAATTCTCAACAGCTGAACGGTCGGTAATGTTTTCGGTAATCGAGAATATTACCGAAAAATCTGTAAACTGAATCAGAAAAATTAGCTGTCAAATTTACCGAACGATCGGTAACGTTTACCGAAAAAATAAGCATGATTTGTAATCGACTTTACCGGAGAACTGTAATTTTGGAGTCCATATGAAAAATTAAATTTACCGAAAGATCTGTAGTTTTTTAAAAGGTTACCGACTCAACTGTAATTCGCTAAATATTGTTTCAAGGTATTTTCTTGGTTTTATCAATTGAATTAAATAATTTTTCCTTATCCTTTATTTTATTTGATTCTTACGGATATGCTTTTCGCAAATCTAAAAACCCAAAACTTACTCGTAGCGCTGGCGGTCACTGCAATCCATGCAAATATTTGGCTCCAGTTGTGGTCAATGTATTAATGTTGAAAATTGCTGCCGGTATAAAATTTCTCTTCTTATATGGTTGATATGTCGGTGCAGTCCGGTAACATAGCCTGGTACTTGCGACCGACAGAAAAAACAAGCAACAACATCGGCCATCTGTAACAATGGGTGTTTATTTAGATAACGAAATACCATTACTTACGGAAAATATCTACGATTTGCTCATCTTTATGCGTTGCAGCTGGTCCATAAAAGCCTCCATCATTTCACTTTTTGTTTTTCATAACAGTTTCCACTTACACACTTTTTTTTAAAGGTCGAAAACACATTACGGCGGATTTGACGTTTCTCGCTGTGAAAGCTACCGAATTCGGTAATGGAACGCTTTGTTTACCGAAACTTCAGTCAAATATCAGTGATTAAGCTGATTTACAGATCTGCCGGTATTTTTTTTACCGTTTTCGTTGAATTGAAATGAAATCACCGAAATTCGGTAATTTTATTTACAGTTTTCAGCAATATAGCGAGAAAATACCGAAACATCTGTAATTTTTAGGATTACCGATCTAAAACGGTAATTTTATTTACCGAACTCAGGGTCTCTGTTTAAGTGTGTAGGGCTTCTAGTCGCCATAGAAGTGTTTGGGAAGAAACCCCTGCAATATGGGTATCAAAATTCATGAATTTCCAGCAGGAGACTTTTTATCATAATTTTGTGATGATCCGATGGATTTACCCCAGAACGGCCACTCCGGAGCAGGTTCCTGTAGGGCCTCCAGTGACCATAGAAGTGTTTAGGAAGAAACCCTTGTAATATGGGTATCCAAATTCATGAATTTCCAGCAGGAGACTGTTTATTATAATTTTGTGATCATCCGATGGATTGTCCCCGGGACGGCCATTTCGGAACAGGTTCCTGTAGGGCCTCTAGTGGCCATAGAAGTGTTTGGGAAGAAACCCCTGCAATATGGGTATCAAAATTCATGAATTTACAGCACGAGACTGTTTATCATAATTTTGTGATCATCCGATGGATTGTCCCCATAACGGCCATTCCGGGGCAGGTTCCTGCAGGGCCTCCAGTGCCCATAGAAGTGTTTGGGAAGAAACCCCTGTAAAATGGGTATCAAAATTCATGAATTTACAGTAGGAGACTGTTTATCATAATTTTGTGGTCATCCGATGGATTGTCCCCGGGACGGCCATTCCGGAGCAGGTTCCCGTAGGGCTCTAGTGGCCATAGAAGTGTTTAGGAAGAAACCCCTGCAATATGGGTATCAAAATTCATGAATTTACTGCAGGAGACTGTTTATCATAATTTTGTGATCATCCGATGGATTGTCCCCATAACGGCCATTCCGGAGCAGGTTCCTGCAGGGCCTCCAGTGCCCATAGAAGTGTTCAGGAAGAAACCCCTGTAAAATGGGTATCAAAATTCACGAATTTACAGCAGGAGACGGTTTATCATAATTTTGTGATCATCCGATGGATTGTCCCCGGGATGGCCATTCCGGAGCAGGTTTCTGTTGGGCCTCTTGTGGCCATAGAAGTGTTTGGGAATAAACCCCTGCAAAATGGGTATCAAAATTCATGAATTTCCAGCAGGAGACTGTTTATCATAATTTTGTGATGATCCGATGGATTTACCCCAGAACGGCCACTCCGGAGCAGGTTCCTGTAGGGCCTCCAGTGACCATAGAAGTGTTTAGGAAGAAACCCTTGTAATATGGGTATCCAAATTCATGAATTTACAGCAGGAGACTGTTTATCATAATTTTGTGGTCATCCGATGGATTGTCCCCATAATGGCCATTCCGGAGCAGGTTTCCGTAGGGCCTCTAGTGGCCATTGAAGTTGTTTGGAAGAATGTTCCTACAATATGGGTATCAAAATTCATGAATTTTCCGCAGTAGACTATTCATCATATTTTCGTGGCTATCTGACAGATTGTCCCCGGAATGGGCTTGGATAGAATGCTCTTTATTTTTTGAAATCTAAAAAAAGAAACTTTTCTCATTATTTGTTTGTATCTGACTAAATGTCCATGGAATGGCCATTTTTAGAACAAGTGAATAATCGAGTGGTGGTGAAAAATTCAGGATGAAAGCTCATGCAATTTTTATTTTCTTGAGTTTTCCTGGGGTTCAATCTCTCTAGGGGTATAAACGTTGTGGATTAATGTTGTATGGAGTTTTTGCAGTCTCTGCTGTGCTAGAAATAAACTGACATTTCTCTGGACTTTTAATCCTCATAAAAAAAATTGTTAAAAAATTAGAAGCACATAAAAAGCAAACGGAAAAAAAATTAGCAGTTATCGCAAATTTCTTGGCAGTGCTGATTGCACACATGTCTTGAGCATGACTTCACATCTTCCTGGTCTTCCTACAGTTGATGTCTTCACTTTTGCAGATATGACAGATGCCAACTTGTGGCTCCCGTCCGGACGGATCTCGTTCAACTGGAGTAGAACTACCTGCACACTTCGATAAAAATCATATAAATTCAAGTGCTCTGAGACTGACATATATGAGCGTCAATTTTGACATAGAATTCAGTCGACTTTTCGTCGAGTAACGAACTTTTCAGTCATTAATTATGATACCCATATTATAGGGGCTTCTTCCCAAACACTTTGATCGCGCACGGGAGAGATCCCTACGTTGTGTTTATTTGTTTATCTTTCAATTGTTGATCCCGATCGAGACGGATCGTAATGAAAAGCACCGATTGCTTCGCCGTCCTGCCATGGCGGAGGCATACGAGACACTAATTTATTGTTTTTTGTTTTGTATATTGTAATGGTACAGTGGTTAGGGTAGTTGCACATATAGATGACATTGCACAAACATACTCCCCCCCCCCCCAAACTTTCGGTTTTCTATTGATGCAAACAGGTAATGCTGAAACGACTAGTGTTACAAAAATACATGCAATGGTTGCACAAACCCTGTTGAAATGAAGACTCTGACACTGACACTGAAAACAAATACGATCGTTGCTCAAGAATCCGTCATACGCACTCGCCCTTGTACGGTGAGCATGTTTCCTGACCAGAACTCTCGTGGTTCGCGGTGAGCCAGGAACGTACATACTCTGCCAGATGGCTACCTTTGGGCCACACCATCGTAGCGGGAAGTGAAGTGGTATTCTTCCAGTCGATTGCGCCATTCACTGCAGCATCTCCATAATCGTCCTCGTTGTCGTTACGGTTTTTGAGCCGTGGTTTGCCAGTCGGTCGTCGGTGGTTTTAAATGATGTAGTTTGCCCGTTGGTCACTAGTGGTTGGTCACGGCACCATATGATCGCGCACGGGAGAAATCCTTAAGATGTGTTTATTTGTTTACCTTTCAATTGTTGATCCCGATCGATACGGATAGTAATGAAAAGCACCGATTGCTTCGCCGTCCTGCCATGGCGGAGGCATAGGAGCTACTAATTTATTGTTGTTTTGTTTTGTATATTGTAATGGTACAGTGGGTAGGGTAGTTGCACATATAGATGACATTGCCAAACACACTTCTATGGTCACTAGAGGCCCAACGAGAACCTACTCAGGAATGGCCGTTCCGAGGACAATTCATCGGATGGTCACAAAATTATGATAAATAGTCTTCTAATGTAAATTCATGAATTTTGATACCCATATTTCAGGAGTCTCTTCCCAAACACTTCTATGGCCACTAGAGGTCCTACAAGAACCTACTCCGGAATGGCCGTCCGGGGACAATCCATCGGATGACCACAAAATTATGATAAACAGTCTCCTGCTGTAAATTCTTGAATTTTGATACCCATATTGCAGGGGTTTCTTCCCAAACACTTCTATGGCCAATAGAGGCCCTATGGGAACCTACTCCGAAACGGCCGTCCCGGGGACAATCCATCGGATGACCACAACATTATGATAAACAATTTCCTGCTATAAATGAATGAATTATGATATCCATATTGCAGGGGTTTCTTCCCAAACACTTCTATGGCCACTAGAGGCCCTACGGGAACCTACTCCAGAATGGCCGTCCCGGGGACAATCCATCGGATGACCACAAAATTATGATAAACAGTCTCCTGCTGTAAATTCATGAATTTTGACACCCATATTGCAGGAGTCTCTTCCCAAACACTTATATGGCCACTAGAGGCCCTACGGGAACCTACTCCGGAATGGCCGTCCCGGGGACAATCCATCGGATGATCACAACATTATGATAAACAGTCTCCTGCTGTCAATTCATGAATGTTGATACCCATATTGCAGGGGTTTCTTTTATGGCCACTACGGGAACATAATACGGAATGGCCGTCCCGTGGACAATCCATCGGATGATCACAAAATTATGATAAACAGTCTCCTGCTGTAAATTCATGAATTTTGATACCCATATTGCAGGAGTCTCTTCCCAAACACTTCTATGGCCACTAGAGGCCCTACGGAAACATAATACGGAATGGCCGTCCCGCGGACAATCCATCGGTTGATCACAAAATTATGATAAACAGTCTCCTGCTGTAAATTCATGAATTTTGATACCCATATTACAGGGGTTTCTTCCCAAACACTTCTATGGCCACTAGAGGCCCTACGGGAACCTGCGCCAGAATGGCCGTTCCGGGGAGAAACCTTAAACTGGTCCTCAAGTAAGCTGAAATTGTTTTTGATACTTTGATATCGATTCCTTCAAAATTCTAGTGAAAGTGCCAAGAAAATGCTTAGTTCTGAGACATTATACAGAAAATCCGGATTTCGGGGAACCAGACTATTCCGGATGGACATTGTTGGCAATGTCCAGAAAGAAGATAAGTTTCTGAATCAATTGATGCCAAAAGATTCAGAATCGGTTAAAATTGGCCGCAGTAGCAAGCAGTTCAATTTTGTGGGTACCCGGGTACCCTTGTCGAGCTGTTTAAGGGTAAAAAATTTCACGATGCAATTTGAGATCTTTCTTCACGAAAAGTTGTCACTCCATGAGTTCTAAGATGTCACTGAATTCTGGTTTCCTGTCGTGAAAATAACTTCATAATTTATTAACTTGAAATCTGAAAAGGTACCCGGGTACCCTGTCGATCACATAAGGGTTAATGTTTAGTTTATGTTAAATTAAAATTAAGTTATTGAAGATCTCTGAACTTCTTGACAGAGCTCCAAGACGTTCCCAAGAACTATCGGTATCAGGATCGGGATCTAGCTTTGAATTCGTAATCGGAACCCTGGATCCTACCCCTTTGGATAGGTTTTGGATTCCCTATCTCAATAACTTCCAAGAACCTCGATTCCCTATCGCGATCCGGCTACGGAATCTCCATCGGAATCCGTCTACGCAATCCCCATCGGGATCCGTCTACGAAATCCCCATCGGGATCCATCTACGGAATCCCCATGGGGACTGCTAACATGCTGGATGCTAATCAATAAAAATATCCTCTATAAAAATAATAAAAATACATAATTCAACATTGTAGCACTGATAGCGGACACACAATCAACTGCTTTCAAGTTAAATTAAACCCATCTGATGTGCTCAACCCAAACGTAAGCAACCTTAACTAATCGATAAACTATCAACAAGCCATCCACTGGCTGCTAGCTAGCAGTTGGTGAGCATCACTGTCTCTGCTGGAGTAAAAGTACACATAAAATTACTGAATTCAAAGCAATCCTCAGCAACAGATACGATTTCCCGCTGATTCCATCCGTCGTTGTTCGGGAGGCTGTTTTCCTTTTCCCTCGCAATGCAACCCTCACTCATCCTTTGGAACATATCCAACGAAGACATGCCGGAACATGCGTGGACATACATAATTTCATTTCCGACTGGGGCTAGGACATCGATTGCTGCTGCTGCTGTTGCTCTTGATCCTGCCTGCTCGCCGACGCATCGTCCGTAACTAAACCAGCTGCAACAGTTGGTCCATTTCCGGTAGCCAATGCCGTGTCTACCAACAACGCGATCAATGCCAGGGCCGGTAAAATCTGGAACAGATTCATTATCCTTTATTCCGTCGTTGTGGTTGAAACAAAATCATGGCACTTTTTTTCTTCCCTTCTTCAACAGAGGGCAAAATTTTCCGAATTTTTTTTCCCGACTAACCCCCAGCTTTTTCACGATTCCGATCTACTAACTATCACCCTCGTTCCTTGTCGCTTTTTACGATATTCACAACATTTCGGCGAACAAATTTAAGCTGGATTTACGCGATTTTGGTTCCGAACAAATTTTACGGAAAACAACCGAGGGAAAAAGGAAGTACTCACGGGAAACTACGAAGCAAACTAATTGGTGTTGACGGCACCGTAGAAAATCATCTTCTATTGTCAGAGATTGTCAGATTCTTATGAGAATTTTCAGTTGAGTGCAAGGATAGTACGATGTCCGCAATGTTTTCGCACAGACTGACGTTTTCTTATTAACTATAGGAGTAAACGGCGCCGGTGGTGTAGCGGTAAGCGTGATTACCTCTCACCCCAGCAGGCCTGGGTTCAATCCCAGTCGGCGCCGCCGGGATGTTCTGAGGCATAACATCTCTGATCACGCCTTCCTTCGGATGGGAAGTAAAGCCGTTGGTCCCCGGTTCATGAGTTGATGGGTCGATAGGTAGGGTCCAGGTGTGGAAGCTGCCCCTTCCTGGCACGTCGGTAGCATTGGTGCTCAGCACGGAAAACAAGATCGACGGAAAAAACAAACCAAAGGAAAAAAAAACCATAGGAGTAAAGAGTAGAAATCCCCAGATGGATTGCTAGTAAAGAGTTACAGAGCTGCGAACACACTCGAGTCGAGCTAAAGTCGACTCGAGTCATGTAGCCCGAGCATAATTCGACCCGAGTCATGCAGATCGATCATCATGGTCACGTCTAACGTTGGTCTAACGCTAACATTTTTCCATCTGGGCGACAGCGGGTACCGCGCTTTTTTTTTGTTGGCGCTTTTGCTGGCAGTTGTGCTGTCTGTGTCACTTTTGACACCTGTTCTGGTACAAATTGCTGTCTTTTGCTCTAGTACCGGGTGCACCAGGTACACTAAAAAAAACAGCTAGGTGAACCAAAAAAAAAAATCGCGTGAAGGAGGTCCTTACCCTTTGGGTCCATGGTTCAGAGTCTTTAGTAGAAAAATAAAAGGTTGTGGGTACTTACAGTAAGAACATGGGGTGCGCTCGTGGCGGACAGCAATGCGTCGTCCGGTGTTCAATTTGTTGCGTTCGGCTGCTACTGCTGCTGCTGCTGTTGCGGCTCGTAGATACAGGAGCTATTTTACCATAGAGGTAACTCTAAGACCAGAAGGTTCCGAAGAAATGTGCTCAACTTTTTGGCTCAGCTCTGGTACTCTCTTCGGTCCCAAGCTAATCGATTCACCTCTCGAAACATAGGAAAAACCAATAACCCCTCATTTTACCTGTCAAACTTTCATAGCGAATCAAAACAAACATTGTGTAGTACTAGAATTTCGACTAGAATGGGATACGTTAATCGTTTGCTTGGGACCAATAGGCTAGTCAAGTAGTGAGCCAATTTAAAATCGTTAGTTTCGTATTGATTGTTGATTTTACTGTCACTTTAACAACACCACACTCGCGTAATCCCACTTCTGACACCAGTTAGGATTTTCTCTCCGGGAATCACTTTTTTTTAAAGTTATGGCCCCCATAACTTAAAAAAAGTGATTCCCGGAGAGAAAATCCTAACTGGTGTCAGAAGTGGGATTACGCCCCGACTCCGGCGTAGTGGTTAGCATCCATACCTCTCACGCCAAAGTCACGAGTTCAAATCTCACTCCGGACAAGTCTCTCGTAACATTTGAAAAGGGCCTATCCTCGTTGATCGATTCTCTTAATCGATTTTCTCTTTGGTTTACCACGGCAACATAAACGAATTTCTCGCTAAGCTCGCAGCACAGTTCGACAGAAGATGATGTTAGTTTGCGCCTGAAACAACACACTGAATGGGAAATTCATTTGCAGTCGGGTTATTCGCTAAAGAGAAAATCGACGAAGAGAATCGATCAACAATCATTGGCCCTTTTCTCGTCTTGCGCGAGAAGTCACGAATGACTCAAGAGCGTTAAAGTGACTATGATAAAAAAAAGTTAGAAGTTCACAAATTTATTCTTCCTTAGTTCCTTAGGTAACTCTAAGACCAGAAGGTCCCGAAGAAACGTGCTTAACATTTTGGCTCAGCTCTGATACTATTTTCGGTCCCAAGCTAATCGATGCACCCCTCGAAACATAGGAAAATCCACGAACCCTTAATTTTATCTGTCAAACTTTGTGTAGTACTAGAATTTTAGACTAGAATGGGGTACGCATCGTTACATTAATCAACTTTTCGTGGAATATATTGCGAATTGGTTGCCTGTAAATTAATGATTACCAATTCACGATATATTCCACGTTAAGTTGACCGATGGTACAAAACCATCCATGGACCTTACTGACTACATTAACCATTACCATTAAAGTTCTCAAACCATAAGTAAATAGGTTCTACTATAGTCCTCTTTTCAAGAATTTGAAATGGTAATGGTTCTCAACAACCCATTATTTCAAGGGCAAATTTTCATTACGACGAAAGTAACAAAGGTAAACAAAGTCGAGCTATCAGAGTCAATCGATGCTCCTACTATTGCTCTATATACTGTCCGAATATAAGATCACATCCATGTATTAAATAATGCAGACCGTTTTGTTTTGCTCAGATTTCTAGCCATAAACATTTTATTTTTCAACGGTCTGCATTATTTACGACACTGAAAACAACGTCGGTCACCACAACCCCATCTTTAAATTTATTTACCAGTCGAGTTTTGACGTAATCACCTTCCGATCAAAATATTTTGCGATGTTACTTAAGTCAACCTACTTCTATGGAGATGCCGTTTGTCTTAAGTAACAGCGCAGAGAAACCCGTGAAAAGTCCACGTACGTCGTTTCGCTTTCTCATTATTAAAGTGAATAAATCGAACTATTTGTTGCTAAGATGATTTCGGTGGTCCTAAAATGATGAATAGCCCATTCACGAATGGAGACGTGATTGATAATTCTCTGGTAAATACACTTTGACTTAAGTAAAATTAGGGGCGACAAACAACGTTTAATAACTTTTGACTTAAAAACCAGTATTTTTTTAGCATGAAAGCTAGCGATCTGCTCTGTATGATTAAAACTCTGCTTAATATATTAAACATTGCTATCACTATATGTGTTTAATTGGAAATAGGAATAACTTTTCGGTCATCAAAACCAGAGATGCCATTCTGCCCAGTGTAAGCAGGGTGATGAGTTGAAAAGACACCTCGCACTATGCCAAATGCTAACTCACCCGAGAGATCTTTATTTGGTTTTAACTTCGGTTTTCACTTCCTACCGTTTCTTCCACTTCGAAAACAAACACAGTTTCTGTCGTTTGCACCTCCACCAATCCAACACAACGGACCGTATGAGTGATCACTAGGGAGCACCGTAGAGAGTTCGTTTGCTTCTCTGGGGAGAATCACCCCGGTGAAGACTTTGGTTGTTAGTTTGTTGCATCCAAAGATTTTTGAAAGGTTACTTTTTCTATTAACGTACAGTAGGTATATAGTCAATTATTTTAAAATTTGGTAAAATAATAATGTACACAGTTTGGAAATGCTAATACGGGAAGTGCATCAGCTCATCATTATTGAAATTTGCTTCAGTTTTGTTTGGCATGTACTAGTGATGTTTTTTTAATTTATTTGTTAAGGCTCAACCGAATTAACTTTATATAGCCAAGGATTCATGTTCAATATACAATACATCTTAAAACTTTCGTCAAAAGGTACAACACAATAAACATTTTATCTTCCGTTATCCAATAAGCCTCCTCCACCAGAACGGGAGCCACTTCCAGTGGTTTCATTGTAAGGCAGATTCGCCAACGGGGGTTAGAGCGCTTCCATTGCAGCAATAGAGTTCTCTACCACCGTTAGTATTAGTGAGCAGTTTCACTAATACATGCGTTTTACTGGTTGAAAATAAAAAACAAACCGCTGTCAAGTCGAACACTTTGACAGCTGATTTCGTGGTTGAAAATAATAAACAAATCGATTTTACACGAATACACTGGCAAGGTTGTGTTAGTGAGATATTGCGTCGAGAAGTCAATGGACGCAAAACGTGGTTAGCACTCACACACTCATCACTAAACGGTTGCTTTCCAAAGTCGACGACGCATCGACTAAAAGAACTGCTGATGAAGAACAACGAGGAGGACCACAAAATGGTTGCTGCCGAGTTAACAGACGATCGCGTGACACATATTGAGAGAGAGTGGTCTGCTTCTGTCGACAGCCGAGTGAACACTCCTACTAGTGATGTTATTCTATGTGATTTTAATAAATAACCTGATAATGGGATTTGACCGTTACCGTAATGTTATGTGCAAACTACTCAGTTATAACATGTTACAAGGTTCGTGCTTTTTTTTTATAATTACTTTATTTGTACAGGCTCAATCGAATAAACTTTACAGAGACGAGTTATCCTTTGCGTTATACATTATTACTGTCTTAAATTTAAAGTTAAAGGAACTGGACCGAGTACTCGCGGTTGTCTCGAGGTTAGTGGAGATTTACAATTTTTGGATGGGAAAAGGGAAGAAGGAGGTTTGAAATGTGGTTTGCGATACAACTATTTAATTAATCCTAAAGCATGAAATTATTTCTATTCATCTTGAAAACAAACATTGAAAAAAAAAACCCACACGTACAAAATACAAACTAAACACAGGTTAATCAAACTTACAATCTAAGGTTAATATCCTTAAAGTAAACATATATGAGTTTCATAAACTCCAGATCGCGTCTAGCCAAAATATCCCGAACTGGAACATTAGGTTGTCTACCTCGAGCCCGAAGGGAATCATAAAAATGTGATCTGACTCCACTATACTCCGCACAAGACCAAAGGATGTGATCAGCGTCCTGGTAACCATGTCCACATTCACAGAGATTGCTGTCTCCCAACCCCACACGGAACAAGTGAGCGTTTAGACAATAGTGATTGGACATGAGACGAGACATCACGCGTATGAAGTCTCGACCCAAGTCCAACCCTTTGAACCATGCAAACTTCGACACCTTAGGGATAATTGAATGTAGCCATCGTCCCAAGCTCCCTTCACTCCATTGATGTTGCCAGCTAACGAGCGACTGCTGACGATAAATAGAGAAAAATTCACTATAGGCGATTTGTCGATCATAAATGTCGAGGCTATCCGTTCCATGAGGCCGGTAAAGCACTTCTCGTATTTTCTCTTGAAAATACGAGAAGTGCTTTACCGACCTCATGGAACGGATAGCCTCGACAGAACTGAGACTATCCTTAAAAATAAAGTAGTGGTGTGGAAGAAGTGAAGCAATAGTTTCCAAAGTGTAGTGAATTGCTGCCAGTTCAGCCACATACACAGAACAAGGAGCTTCAAGTTTTCGAGAGGCGCTATGAAATTCATTAAATACACCAAAACCAGCGGACTCCTCTATTCTAAATCCATCTGTGAAAAACGTAGAATCAAGATGGCCAAACTTTGCAGCGTATAATGACGGAGCAATTATAGGACGATGATGCTCTGGAATTCCGCGGATTTCCTGCGTCATAGATAAATCAAAATTCACTGAATTGCCGAAATCGGAGAAGACTACACGATTGGGAATATTTTTTGAAGGGCTGACATCCTGTGTTAAATATATGTAGTACAAAGTCATAAAACATGTTTGAGGATTTAGCTCCAGAAGCTTCTCAAAATTTTCGATCACCAGTGGGTTCATTACTTCGCAACGGGTGAGGAGCCTCAGAGATAACTCTGAAAAACGGACGGATAGTGGCAACATGCCCGCCAGCACTTCGAGACTCATAGTATGAGTCGAGTGCATGCATCCTAACGCGATACGAAGACAACTATACTGGATCCGTTCCAGCTTGATGATGTGCGTTTTAGCTGCCGACTGGAAACAAAAACTACCATATTCTAGAACCGATAAAATCGTTGTCCGGTACAACGTCAGAAGATCTTGTGGATGGGCTCCCCACCACGTTCCGGTTATTGATCGAAGGAAATTGATCCTTAGTTGGCATTTTCGTCTCAGATACTCAATGTGGGATCTCCAGGTGCATTTGGAATCGAACCAGACCCCGAGATATTTAAAAGACATGGAATGAGTGATCGGTTTACCCAAAAGTTGAAGCTTCGGTTGTGCTGGGCTATGCTTCCTAGAAAAAACGACCAACTCAGTTTTCTCTGTGGAGAATTCGATACCTAAATAGCTGAATAGCCCAAGTAGACAAATTTTCCAAGGTATCCTGTAAGGGTCCTTGCAGGTCAACCTCTGATAGACACTACGCCGTCATCTGCAAGTTGTCTGAACGTGCAATTGTCACTAAGGCAGACATCAATTTCTCTGACGTAGAAATTGTACAAAAGGGGGCTTAAACATGAGCCTTGGGGGAGACCCATGTAGCTAAATCGAAAAGCTGTAGAGTTTCCATGAGAAAAGCTCATATGTTTTTCTGACAGCAAATTGTACAAAAAATTATTCATTAATGGAGACAATCCACAAGCGTGGAGTTTCTCTGAAAGAACTTCCTTTGGTTTGTATTTTTCCGTCGATCTTGTTTTCCGTGCTGAGCACCAATGCTACCGACGTGCCAGGAAGGCAGCTCCCACACCTGGACCCTACCTATCGACCCATCAACTCATGAACCGGGGACCAACGGCTTTACTTCCCATCCGAAGGAAGGCGTGATCAGAGATGTTATGCCTCAGAACATCCCGGCGGCGCCGACTGGGATTGAACCCAGGCCTGCTGGGGTGAGAGGTAATCACGCTTACCACTACACCACCGGCGCCGTTTCTGAAAGAACTTCAACGGATACTGAATCAAAAGCCCCCTTGATATCCAAGAACACAGAAGCCATTTGCTCTTTCTTAGCAAAAGCTAACTGAATTTCCGAGGAAAGGAACGCGAGACAGTCGTTCGTTCCCTTACCCCTACGGAAACCAAATTGAGTATCTGAAAGAAGATGGTTCGTCTCAACCCATTTGTCGAGGCGAAAAAGGATCATTTTCTCCATCAATTTCCGAATACACGACAGCATCGCGTTGGGCCGATACGAATTGTGATCCGACGCGGGTTTATCAGGCTTTTTAATGGCTATCACCCTCACTCGTCTCCAATCGTCGGGAACAATATTGAGCTCCAAGAGCTGATTGTACAAGTTCAACATGCGCTTCTTAGCGACGTCTGGGAGGTTTTTCAGCAAGTTGAACTTGATTCTATCAGATCCCGGGGCAGAATTGCCACACGAAAGGAGAGCGAGTGAAAGTTCCACCATTGAAAAAGGCTGACTGATTTCGTCTACCGAATTCGCGGTTTCGCGAGGAATCAACTGCGACGACACGGAATCCGGACACACTTTTCGCGCGAATTTAAGAATCCATTGATCCGAGCATTCCTCGCTTTCGTTGTTAGTAGACCGGTTACGCATTCTTCGCGCCGTACTCCAAAGCGTATTCATAGACGTTTCGCGCGACAATCCGTCTACAAGCTGCTGCCAGTAACCCCGTTTTTTGGCCTTGATGAGGCTCTTGAGTTCGCGTTCAAGAGATGTGTATGCGTCGAAATGCTCGCGTGTTCCGCGTTTCCGAAAAAGTTTAAACGCGTCGGACTTTTTACGGTAAACCTCCGTGCATTGTTTTCTTACGGATTGACGATCGCGGCACCGGTCGTGTTTGAGTTTGAAGTGCGCTGTCGACGATGAGATTAGAGAGGAAATTATATTCCTCCAACGGCGGAAGCTCTTCCACTAACGATACTGTATCGTCTATCGCGGATTGGAACTTAGTCCAATCGATGTTACGGGTTAGATCATACGCGACGTTAACGGATTCTGACGAGTTGAACCCACTGGCAATCGAAATTTTGATCGGCAGATGATCACTACCGTGCGGATCCTGGATTACATGCCAAGTGCAATCCAACGATAGTGAATTAGAGCAAAAGGTGAGGTCTAATCTGCTACCATTCGAGGATGGACCAGCCAAACGTGTTACTTCTCCATTGTTAAGTATTGTCATGTTGAAGTTGTCGCAGAGATCATAAATCAAAGTAGAACGGTTATCATCGTACAGTTCCCCCCAGCCTGTACCGTGGGAGTTAAAATCTCCCATGATCAACCATGGAGCGGGAAGTACCGCACATATGTCGAAAAGTTTTTTGCAATTAACAGAGACTCTAGGAGCAATATATACAGAAGCAATACAAAGGCTCTTACCTTTAATGGTAGCCTGACATGCAACAACTTCAATACCGGGGGATTCGGGAAGATTCACTCTATAGAAGGAATGGCACTTTTTGATCCCCAAAAGTACCCCTCCTCCACGTGAATCCTCACGATCCAATCGAATAATGTTAAAATCATAAAAAGGGAGATCAATTTCTGAAGAGAGCCATGTTTCACAGAGGGCAAATGCATTGCAATTATTGTTATGGACTAAATACTTGAACGAATCTAATTTCGGAATAAGACTTCGACAATTCCACTGTAGAACAGTGATCAAATCCCCGACCTCGTTTGGAAAATTATCCATCGAAGGAGATGATAGCTGCAAGAAGGGGCCATTTTGAAGTCAATTGCTTCAAGAAGGATTTCACAGTGGGAAGCAATGTGAGGACAATGCTTTTCAGAGGATCAGAAATGTTGAGGTATTTGAGAATACCGTCCACAATGTCATCAAATGAGAACAGCCCAGATGAAGAAGGGGTTTCTGTTCTTAAAATTGGGGCATCAGGGGTTTTGGATGTCCCCGGAAGAGGTGGAAAATCCTGGGTATAGTCAGTTCTGCGGAATCCAGGAGGAGTAGAAGTCTCCTTTTTTCCACCACTCCTTGATTTGGGCAAGCTGATTTAGGGTTCTTTATTTGCAACAATCCGCGAACGGATGCGCTTTCGTTTCCGTGCAGAACCTTCCGGAAAACTGAAAGAAGTTCCCTCCTCAGCCAAGTCAGAATCAGTCTCGTCATCTGACAAAAGAGAAAAGGGATTTTTGTCATTGGTCGCTGGCGTGGCTGTCTTAAGCATTTCTGCAAAAGACCGCCTGGAACGTTCCTTAAGGGAACGTTTCATTTTGTCCCCGAGCTGTTTGTACGCCGGGCACGACGAGAGAGCATGAGGAGGAGTTCCGTTGCAGTACACGCATTTTGGTGCAGTAGCTGCGCAGGCGCCATCCTCATGCTTCTCCCCGCATGTTGAGCAGCGTGCCTAGTTGCCGCAGTGGGAGGCTGTATGTCCCAACCGCTTACAATTCCGTCAGTTCATGACCCGAGGTACAAACAACCGCACAGGAAGACGAAGTTTTCCCAGCTCGCTGTATTGAGGAAGGGCAGATCCAGAAAAGGTCACCCGAAACGAGTCTGTGGGGGTAAAACTCTTTTTGCCCTCGCTGAGCGATACTGACTTCATCCTATGAACGGCCAGTATCTTTACCGGAGGAAGCAAGGGGTTCTTGAATCGGCCAACCGCTTGCTTCTCCAGTATCTCGGGGTTCAGGCTCGCCTCAGTGACCACGCCTTCGATTTCCACATCAGAGGCTGGAATGTATACCCTATATTCCAGTGTGAAAAACTGGGAAACAGCAATTTCATTGGCCTGTTTCAGGTTAGCGACGGTCACACGAAGTTTGTTGTGCCTAACCTTCGTTATTTCGGTCACGGCAGAGAATCGCTTTGTCAGATCATCAGATATCTGAACAACATTCAAGGGTTTGTTTTTGGGCTGAAAATAGACAACCCATGGGCCAGTCGAGTCATTCGGGTAGGCCCGCAATCTGGAGCTTTTCTCAGCCTGCCCATTGACAGACTGAGACGACGAATCATGGATGACATCATCATTTTTCTGAGATGAATGGTCATCCATGTCGTCTTCTGACAAAACATCCATTTTGTTCAACTAGTGGGAACGCAAAACGCTCGCCCACTGAACGCACAGACACAATACACAGAAAACACTACAAACACAGAAATACAAAATGAAAATTTAACTAATGGGGGAGGAAAAGAAACAAAAAAAAAACAAAAACTTATCTGATAATTCTATACTACTACCACCGAGCGTTATATGTGTAGGCGTTTACACAAATGGCTGGAAGAGATGCGCTGCGTGGATGACCTTCGTTGTGGTGCACTTGATCGAGGCTCGGTACTTAGCGCACATAGGCGCACGATGATTGATGAACGATGTAGATGTAGAAACGGGTGCTCACACTCGATGATGATGATACGTAAGCGGGTATGCGTGAGCGCGTATGCGTGAGCGCGTATGCGTGAGCGCGTATGCGTGACCACGCAACGATGATGCCCAAATTGTTTTGCGAATTACCAATAGCACGGATTAATCGTTCCGAAAATGACACTTTCTACTACAAAAAAAACTCACTTTTCGATCAATTTACCGGGAACTATGCCAGGAGTCACTTAGTGAGAAAAAACTGATAATTTATATCAAGCGAATACCGAGAAAACTTCCAAAACAACGGAGCGCGAAACAAGTCGACCTACTTCTTGCTAGGACGCAGTGAGATGACAAGGTTCGTGCTGATGGCATAGTTACAATGCCGTAGAGTTTTGCTATAACGATGATATGATGACTTACTTGATACTGGAAGCAGTACATGAACATACTTTGCATCCATAGTTTATAGGAAAGTTTGAACATACTGAGAGGTAAGCACATATCATCGGTAAGAGACGTGTGTGTGAGAAAATTTGCGAAAAAATCTAAGGTCACCGGTGGGATTCGAACCCACAATTCCCATTCAGTACACGGGTGCATTGCCAATTATACAACGGTGGACCTATGGTCTACGGATGTATTTGGCTAATGACATTTGAGTTTCGAATCCGTTCCCCCACCCTAGTCTTTTTGCGCAAGCGTTCTCTGATACACAACAATCGTCTATTATCGACGATATGTGCTTGTACCGCAACCACTCAGTATCAGTCGATGTGAATCCATAATTCAATGACTAATTATTTCAAAGTACTATGTAAACCAATGAAAAAAATAGATATTATACAATCTTGATTGTTAGATCGTTTTATTCATTTCTGTTCAAAAGTAGAATTTCAATATGCGTTAATTTGAGGTTAGAAATTGTAATTTTGATGTAAACAAACGGTTTGGTTGACGTTTCCTCTCATAATCGCCTAGCGCACTCTACATTGGTGGTGCATAGAACAGCCTATTCACAACCACCTTTTCGGTACCGTCGTCAAACCGCACTTTTTTCTTCTTCTTCTTCTTTCCTTTATTTAACGTCGGTCTCTGTTCCGCAATCTAGTGCCAATCACCGTCGGACATCGATTGCCATCCATTGACGGCAATCGAATGTGCAGGAAGGCAGCTTCCACACCTGCGTAGGATATCGCACCCATTCAACACACATGGGCTGGGACCAACGGCTTTACTTCCCTTCCGAAGGAAGACGTGACCAGAGATTTTTATGCCTCAGAAAAATCCCACCGACCTCGGCTGGGATTGAACCCAGACCCATCGGGGTGTTAGAAAGCAGTCACGCTTACCACTACACCATGTACGCGGAGACATCGTACGGGTTAGGCAAAAATGTGCGTCTATCTTTAAAAACTGTCGCATTAATGGCCCTTCGCTCATTTTCAACTTCTATTCAATTTTCATACTGCCGTACTCTAACGGAACTATCCACCTACCCTCTTCTAAAGATCATTCTCTAGCTAATAAATCATCACACTAAAGCTTCATGTTAGCATTTCCAACCAACTCTGATGTTCCGTTAATTTCCGGGAAGTACAGAGACCTTCAGAGAATTTATGAAAACTTCAGAAACATCACAGAAGTCCAATGAACTTAAGGGGAATTTGAAGGTGTTAAGAAATAAGAGCTTTATGGAAGCCTCGAGAACATCCAGATAGGTCAGAGAATTAAAGGGTAGTTCAAATAATTTCAAGGAAATATTAGAAACCTTAAAGAACTTTCGAGACACTCAGTGCATTTCCAAAGACCTTCAGAGAATTTATGAAAACTTCAGAAACATCACAGAAGTCCAATGAACTTAAGGGGAATTTGAAGGTGTTAAGAAATAAGAGCTTTATGGAAGCCTCGAGAACATCCAGATAGGTCAGAGAATTAAAGGATAGTTCAAATAATTTCAAGGAAATATTAGAAACCTTAAAGAACTTTCGAGACACTCAGTGCATTTCCAAAAACTTCAGCAAAGCTCCGAGAGAATTCCTGGAAATTTTATGAACATCCGGAAAACGTGAGAGTATTTTAAGGGTGTGTAGATTTCAAGAACTTAAAAAATGCGAAAATTTAGCTAAGTTGATTAGAGAACATCTAGTCTAGTCTAGTCTACTCATACACAGCCAGTACTTGAAAGAATCCTGGAAAATGATACATCTATCATTTTTCTTGTCATTATTAATGCCTGCTGCACATCAAGGATGTGAAACAAACAATAAAGCGGCCAGGCCTACTGTGTAGCGTTTAGTTAATTTTTGTGGAACTGAATGTTTACCATGTCTACTTAATAAGTATAGACAGTGGTTAACATTTAATCCACAGGTAATCAAAGAGCGGGGACATACCGTACCAACCGCTCCGTATGCAGGATTTGAAAATAGGCTATATAAATCGTTGGGAGTGACAGAGCTAAGAAAGTTAATGTACACTCCTTGGTTGTCCGATCTCCTGGGATGGAACACAGGTATTTACCCCTTGTGTTCGAGCGTACAGTCCTCCCTCCGTACAAGCGTGGACGGCACCGCCCACCCACTGCCATCCCTCAATCGATCCAGCCGACCTCAGTCGAAGGACAACAGAGAGCGGTGTGCGGACGTAACCTATACGGAGGGAATGCTGTATTCGCCTAGGTTATAGCGCCCTTGCTCGCTACCATTTTCTTCTAGCGGTTGGGACCTGAGCACCAACTCTTGTCCTAGCCCTATATGGCATATGGTTATAGCGCTATTACTCGCTTTCTGAAAAGAGAAGAAGGGAAGGGAAGGAGAGGAAAAGGACTTGGGAAAAGGAAATGCGGAATTCCTTTCCTCATTAGTATTTGTATCGTCAACTTTTATGAAAACTATATAAATCATTTTTCCTTGGTCAGAGGTATTATTACGACATTTGAATAAGATTGTCTTATCATTTGTTATTCAAAATTTAATGTTATAATGATCAACATAGCTTTGGATTATCCAATATAAATCGGTAACACTGTCCTGCAACCGATGATTTTTCTAATCCGAAAACTAAAAGTTACGAAAAAGCACTTAGACCTTCATTAAGTTCCACTTTCACGCGACGTTCTATGTTTCGCGGTTTGCTCTTTACGCATTGTTCAGGCTATCATAACAAGCTATGACCGACGTGACGATTGCTTAAGCCCTGGTTAAACAAGTAAACAAGTTATTAAAATGAAATTACGTTCCCGAAAGCAGTCAACAATGTATCTTAAACCGGATCAAGCGTGTGCCCTATTTTTCTAAACATTCCGACGCGTTCCGCCCAATATCTATCAATTACGTTTTTCTACAATAGCAGCCTGGGATAAATCCTAATTCGACCGACACGTGTTTGTTGAAAAATTATATTCTGCCTAATATCAGTAGTCAGTAGTCATTAGGAAACCTGTGACTATATTAGCTAAGTTGATTAGAGAACATCAACGAAAAACTTTTAGCTGGCAGCGATATCTTTAAGAAATTCCAGAGATCTATATTAAGTTCTTTAGTTATTTTTAGATTATAAAACATCAAAAAAGGTTATCTTCAATTTAATTCCACTTAATTAATTTTGGTATCTATGACAGATACGTATTTCGACTACAATGTGCAGTCTTCATCAGTGTCATTCCCACTGAAGAACTTATCAAGCACATTGTAGTCGAAATACGTATCTGTCATGGATACCAAAATTAATTAAGTGGAATTAAATGGAAGATAACCTTTTTTACTGTTTTATTTAAGCATTCCGCTAACAACCCAATTTCATTACTTCCTTATGGTGGCTACAAAGCCTTTTTGATTTTCCTTATAAGAGAGTTGTATACATTTTTCTCCTTTAGTTTACTTAAATCTTTGGTTTTTGTTAGTTAGGTAAGTTCCGATTCAACACATTGTAGTTTCATTTTTATACCTGTGATCTTGACTTTTTTACCTAAGGGATGAGTATTTAAGGGGGTTAGATTTTGATAAGTTCTTTAGTGGGAATGTCACTGATGAAGACTGCTCATTGTAGTCGAAATACGTATCTGTCATGGATACCAAAATTAATTAAGTGGAATTAAATGGAAGGTAACCTTTTTTGCTGTTTTATTTAAGCATTCCGCTAACAACCCAATTTCATTACTTCAATATTTTTAGATTGTTTAATGATATTCAGCGAAGTTGCGAGTACTCGAGGACAATCGAGCTTCAGAATAATCCCATTACCTTAAGCAAATTTGCAGAGACTTACAAGGAGTTCCGTGGAATCATAGGGTCTTCCAAGAATTCTATAATTTATCCTAAAATATCAGAAGCGTCAGGGAGCTATGAATATATATTAGAAAAATTGCTGGATTATTAAACAAATTTAGAAAACTTCAGGTAAGCATAGATAAATTTAGGAAAAAGTGAGTGTTAATAATGGTTATAATAGTTAAGGAACATTTTTGAAATTTCATGGCAAATTAATTAATTTCAGTAGAGTTGTGGGTTCTTAAAAAATACTGATGAATTTAGGGCAGTCTAGAGAATTTGAAATTCAGTATTCGTTTAGGCATCTGGAAAGTCTAGACTATTGATGAAGTTTTAGATTAGTGTCGATAATTAAAGGGAAGTTTTATGAACTTCAAAAAAAAATCTGGAGAACTTCAGTGAAAATCATAAAACTATATTAATTATTTCGTTCTAATTCCATGAAAATTGCGGGAGCACAAAAGTTTCATGAATTTAGAAAAACTTCGGAAACTTCACAGACGGACAGTGGTCTTCCGAAAAAATATTAATTTTTCAAGTTTATTTCTTACTAAAGATTAATCCACTCTGAATCTTTAAAGATCAAAGTGTGAATGAAAATAAGTAGAATTCATTATTTTCTTTAAGATATCCTTAGTATTTTTTTGACGTAGGACTACGTCTTTGATTTCTATATGGGGGTACACTTTGTGAAAACCGAAAATGGAACATGTAACAAATTAAGAAAGATTTTGAACGTTAATAACTCAGCTGCCCCTGGTTCAATTTCAATAATTTTATCACCAATCGATCAGAAATATGGCTACGCATCGATAACAATGCTTTCGAATGTTGATTTTCAACAAGAAACTATTGAAAAACTGGTAAATGTCCAGCATCGTCCAAAAGCGTCGAATTAACTAACAAATCCACCAACGCATATGCTGCTTCCCCAGCACAGTCGTCAGAGAGTATGAGAGTAAGTAGACGAAACAAGTCGAAGTGGAATTCGCCTCCGATCCTCGGACGCGTGCGAATAGGGAGGATGGAATTGCGTAATATTTTGCACACTCATCGCCATACTCAGAACCACACGCTCCCAACGTGGTGGTGTTCGGTCGTCGAAATTAGTAGCAGCAGTAGCAGTGCTTTCGGCGTGTGGCGTTGAAAATTGTTCTCCAGTAACAACGAAAGGCTGCCTGCAAGCAGCGAGCTGCAGAGCCCACATAAGCAACCATCAAAGGAGGAAGAAGCTGCACCGTTATGCTATGGATCGGAATCAGTAGCTCTTCGTGAGTCGCTGCGGGTCGGTCATCTATGCCAAGCGTGTCACCCTCGCTCCAAACGACATACAGCTCGACAGCCTCATCCGTGTTGAACACCCAGCTCAGAATTACTCAACCATCACTACAAAACGGTCCTTTTCAGGGCCACCAAAAATGTGTTAATGAGTATTATTTAGATATTGGTCAAGGGCATCAGTTCCCACAAGCAGCTAGCCATCAAGGCTCAACCTGTCTATAGAAGGTGTGAAATTGTAGGCCTGAATATATTGGTGCAATTAGTTTTTCCTCGGCTTTCATTCCGCACGATTCGTTTCTTTCGTTAGATCAATCACCCTTGTAGTGACGTCGAAAAGATTGTTTCAATCGGCGCTTACATATGCAATTTATTGTGGATCACAGAATTTTTTGTATGTTACCAAAATTTATGAATGGTTTGCCACTAAATGTTGAGATAATTTATTGATTATTGAATTATCACACTGTATACCATGAAAAAGTAGCCTGTTTGTGAGTTTTTGCCTGTTATCATAAAAAACAAATCGCCAGCTGGTATTTCCCGGCGACTTTACAAATAAATAAAATCAAACAAAAGCATCATGCAGAACTAGCTAGGATTTGTTTTACTTCATATTTCACAAAATTGCTTTCGAGTGTTAAAACATCGTCTCTCGCAAAGTTTACATTTTTCCCTCTACCAACACATACATCAGGGCTAGATAGATCTCCACAGGATCTATAGAATTCACGCAATTTCAAAAAACCAAAATACACAGCATTACGAAAAGAGGTCAGGTTTCGACCAATAGCAGACAGATTTTAATTCTAAACAATCTGCTAAAATGAACACTTAGTTAATTTTCAATAGGTCACTATTGAAAAATACCAAATGTCCAACTGTTGCAATGGTGATCAAAATTATCACCCAATGTCTGAAAACAGCGCATTCCCTAACACAGACTTAAAAATCGAATTCGATGCGGTCCCACTGAACGGTGCTCATTCAATCACCGTATGTGGTGGTGTCCAGTCCAGCAGCAGCAGTAGTAGCAGCAGCAGAAGGAGGCTAGGATCGGAATCAGTAGCTCGTCGTGCTCAGCTCAGTATTACTCAACCATCACTACAAAACGGTCCTTTTCAGGACCACCATAAATTTGTTAAAATGTATTATTTGGATATTTGTCAAGGTCATCAGTTCCCTCAAGCAGATAGCTATCAAGGCTCAACCTGTTCTCTATAGAAGATGTGGAATTGTAGGCCCGAATGTATTGGTGAGATTAATCATCGTCCGACCATTTACCAGAACACGCTGGTGTTAAAAATTAAAAATCCATGTAGAATTTGAGAGAAGTGGGAATAAATCGCTTTGAGAAAATTCGGCCCCGCTCCATTCATATAATTTGGAAGGAAATCCTGTGAGGGGTGAATTCAATACACTTTATAATACCAAAATGCACAAACCTTAAAAATTCATAAATAACAAAAAAATCTAAATACACCTTATAAAGTCGGGTAGATGAATCGAAAATACTCAAGTTGACAGTCCCTTGGATTCGCTTCATCAACTTTCTCTTTGAAATAAATACTACAAATTTGATACGCTTACAAATAAAAAACTCCTCACCGGGAAGCGATATGATTAAATTCAATCTTCTGAAAAATCTCCCAGATATCGCTAAAAGACGCTTGCTAGACTTATTCAATTTCTTACTAGAAAACAACATTATACCGCCTGAATGGAGACAGGTCAAAGTAATAGCCATTCGAAAACCTGGCAAATCAGCGTCTGACCATAACTCATACCGTCCGATTGCGATGCTTTCGTGCATTAGGAAATTATTGGAGAAAATGATCCTTCGGAGACTCGATCAGTGGGTCGAAACAAATATGGGCCTATTCTACGCGGCGTGTGAGGTGAGGTGAGAGTGAAGTGATGGTGAAGTGACAATTGTCACCTCGGGTGAGGTGACTCTCCATTTGATTTGCACGAAGAGTCACCTCACCCGAGGTGACATTTGTCACTTTACAAGTGACAGCGTGTCACCTCACCTCACACGCCGCACAGAATAGGCCTAATAACTTGCTATCAAATACACAGTTTGGGTTCCGCAAGAGCAAAGGAACAAACGATTGTTTAGGGCTGCTTTCCACAGATATTCAACTGGCCTTTGCGCACAAGGAGCAATTGGCTTCAGTATTCTTGGACATTAAGGGGGCTTTTGATTCAGTTTCCATTGAAATTCTGTCAGACAATCTGCACAGATGTCGACATTCTGGAATTTTAAATAATTTCTTGTACAATTTGTTGTCAGAAAAGCAAATGAACTTTTCCCTTGGACAACTGGCAACTTCCAGAATTAGCTACATGGGCCTGCCCCAAGGTTCATGTCTCAGCCCTCTTCTTTATAACTTTTATGTCAAAGATATCGACAACTGTTTGGCAGAACAATGCAATGAATCTAGGGATCGAATTCTCGCCGCAGAAAACTGAACTGGTAGTGTTTACTCGAAAGCGGTACCCAGCCCAAATGCAACTTAATCTTTTGGGCAGAAACATTACTCAATCATTGTCTTTCAAGTACCTTGGGGTCTGGTTTGATTCAAAGTGCACTTGGAATACCCATATTACGTATTTGAAGCAAAACTGTCAACAGAGGATCAACTTTCTCCGTTCAATTTGCGGCACATAGTGGGGTGCTCATCCGGGAGACCTCATAACGCTTTATAAAACAACAATTCTCTCTGTTCTAGAGTACGGCTCTTTCTGCTTTCTCTCGGCAAGAAAATGTCACCTAATAAAATTGGAACGAATTCAATATCGTTGTCTGCGTATTGCTGCGGAGTGACGAACACACTTATAATTGCAAATTTTGAAGAATTTTTTGGGCTGAACACACAATCTCGATTTATGAGAATCTACCACCACTACGTATCCTCGGATATGTGTCTTCCTTGTTATACTCCAGACCGTGCTCACTTCACCAATCGCAGTTCCTCAATTGAATATGATCTGTCCATGAAACAAGTGATTAACGGGATTCCAGATCAACTTCGAACTATTATTATCCCACGTATTTTTACTGAAAAGTACCAACACGTCAATTGCGTGAACAGATATTTTACAGACGGGTCTCGTCTCAGTGGATCCACTGGCTTCGGTGTCTTCAATGAAAACTCTAGCGCCTTCCGCAAACTTCAGGGACCTTGTTCCGTTTATGTTGCTGAGCTGGCAGCAATCAACTTCGCTTTGGGGATGATTTCCAACATGCCCGCAGACCATTACTTCATCTTCTAGGATAGTCTCAGTTCTATTGAGGCTATTCGGTCGATGAAACCACCCGAAAAAAAAAATTACAGTGAAATTTTCAGTGGAAACAATGCTCTAACATTAATATTTATTGTCGACAATAAAAATGATTGTTATAATGTTGTACCCTTCCGAAAACGGCAAAACTGCTACCTAGCTGTACAATGAATGTATACATAATAAAATGTTGTTACAATGATTTTTATTGTCTTTTTTCATTTATTTCAAGAGCAAATTTTCATTATGTCGTAAGTAACATTCGCACCGATCCGAGAAAAATAAAGTTTTGTTTTGATGACCGAAAAGTTATTCCTATTTCCAATTAAACACATATAATCTCATAGTGATAGCAATGTTTAACATATTTAGCCGGGTTTTAATCATACAAAGGCAAATCGCTAGCTTTCATGCTAAGAAATACTGGTTTTTGAGTCAAAAGTTATTATACGTCGTTTGGTGGCCCCTATTGTTACTTAAGTCAAAGTGTATTTACCAGGATATTCGGGAGAATTTTCAATTACGTCTCCTTACGTGCAGCCCATTCATCATTTTAGGACCACCGAAATCATCTTAGCAACAAACAGTTCGATTTATTCACTTTAATAATGAGAAAGCGAAACGACGAAAGTACACTTTTCACGGGTTTCTCAGTGCTGTTACTTAAGGCAAACGGCATCTCCATAGAAATTGGGTGACTTAAGTAACATCGAAAACTATTTTGATCGGAAGGTGATTACGTCAAAAAGCAATTCGACTGGTAAATAAATTTAAAAATGGGATGTGATCCTATATTCGGACAGTATATAGTGTAATAGCAGGAGCATCGATTGACACTGATAGCTCGACTTTGTTTACCTTTGTTACATTCGACGTAATGAAAATTTGCTCTTGATTTTGTTGTTAACATGATTCGATCACGAACAATAATGAACAACTCTATTACAAAAAAAATTGTTGTTATATTAAATATTGATATGTTTTCATTGTGGCTTACTTCACGAACAATAAAAATAAATCTGATTGAAGCATGCAGACTATGAGAGGGTCGGCAACACTGCCAATGTAATCAAGATAGGCGCTGCTCGTATGGCTCTTGCTTTGACAGTTCGTTTGGCTCTATTCGTTGCCAAGTCAATTGAACGCCTACGACCAGATCGGTTTGAGTTGAACTCAACTCTCCTGCCTCATCTAAATCCCGCTTAATGCAGACCTTTTCCGTGCAGTCAATAATCATACAATAATAATAAAACAAATCCACCACTTGAAGATGTCAGGAAATAATTCTCAGGTGGAAGCATATTTCATGGGCGATTCTCTCCAGTAGAATGCATTTACTTATCAACGACGCTCAACCACCAAGGCGACGTGACCTAGAGAGATCGAGTGCAGGGGAGTTGGCCTCCATTTCTCACAAGTTCCGGATCGAATCTCAATCCATAATCAGTAAAAAAAAGGACTCACCCGTAACAGACATACCACCCCCTTCCCTTCCCGGGGCGATGTTTTATTTTTTCGATTTATTTTTAAAGTCGATAAAGTAGATCTGTCAAGCCAACACATACACTCTAAAGTACACTGTTATTTTTTTTTAATCAATAAATTCGCCAACCAACAGTAAAATAACAATAATATATAATGTTATTGAAAAAAAAAATTATATGGGGAAATCACGAAAATTTCATTGTTAAGATACTTAACAACCCCCCATTTTTATTGTAAATTTTCCATTTACCATGAAATTTACTGTTTTGTACAACATAAATCTAGGTAAATTTATTGTAGACGTAACAATATAAATCGTTGTTAAGACAATAATTTTCGTCTTATTGTTACATTGTTTTTTATTGTATTTTTGTTGTTATATTTTTTTTTCGGGCAAGCAGGCACTCATCTTATTTCCTTTGAAAGGTAAGGGAGCAGATGAGTGTGCTGGTCGAAAGATCATATACACTGAAACAAAATCCATTGTTAAAAATACTATATTGCTGGTTTGAATTAAATACCCTCACCAATAGATTTGTGCAGAAAACAATTTCATTAAATTTTACTATTATTTCTACCAAAATTACTATGCATTTTGACCAAGCATAGTAATTTTTCCAAAATCATAGTAAATTTGTTGACATTCATAGTCAACTATACTGAATTCATAGTAGTTTTAATGGTAAAAAGCATGGTTATATTAAGAATAAGTATTTTCTGCAAAATAGTATTCCTAACTTTGGTCCTTGTTTCTGAGTATGATTACCTTTGTATGGGTCCCCTCACATTGCTCAATCCCAGGCAATGAGAAGGCGGACTCTCTCGCAAAGGTGGGCGCGCAGGAAGGCGAATTTTATGACAGGTAAATTTCACACGATGAATTTTACCATTTAGTGCGTCAGAGTACCCTTTCGAGTTTTCAAACCGATTGGGACAATGGAAATCTTGGACGGTGGTTACATTCAATTATTCCTAATGTTTCTTTGAGAGCGTGGTTTAAAGGCTTGGGCTTAAGTCGTGACTTCATTCGCGTGATGAGTAGACTTATGTCCAACCACTACTCGCTAGATGCGCATCTCAATAGAATAAACCTCGTGGACAGCAACATTATGTCGGTGTGGAAACGGTTACGACGACATCGATCACGCAGTTTGGCAATGTACGGATAATGACGCCGCCAGAGAGCGACTTTTGTATACCCTCGAGGCCCAAGGAAGACAACCCTATATTCCTATCAGAGACGTGTTGGGTACCCGCGATATCTGCTATATGCAGTCGATTTATGTGTTTCTGCAAATGTCTAGTATAAGAATTTAATTCGTTTGCCTTTTGTATCTCTTTATAAGTTTTTATTTGTCTTGTCCCCCGTCTCGATGAGTCTCATCGTCGCCCACTGGTCACCATAGCCGGTCGAACTCCAGTCGAATCTAGAACCACACTACCGTTCATACTGGCGACATCACTCTGATGAGACAACGAAACCCTACCCCAAGCTCCTCCCCTTTTCCTATCCTTCGACAATGTACCCCTCTAACCTCGAGTAAGCCGCGAGTATTCGGCCCAACTCCTACTAGACATAGAATTAAGTGAATTTTGTTACAAACAAAGAACAATGAATTATCGGCTCTGTAAAGCTAACGCGATTGAGCCTTACAAATAAACGAACTAGATAAAAAAATATTAAAAAAAAAACGGAAAGAGTTAAGATAATTGGGTTCTTGGGTATTGAGGTAAATGCATATTCGTAATCTGCATTAAAAATGGAACCCAAACCCAAAATTTGATCAACTTTGGTACACTGGAACTATTTTAAATAAGTACGATTACATTTGCAAAAAATCACCTTATTAGCGCCCCTCGGTGTCACTTTGTATGGGAGAGAGCTGTCAGTTTATCAGTTTAGTGTCAAACAGTGAAGTCATTATTTTGCTTTGAATCTTGATTTAAAAATCGAGATGAAAGTGTGTGGGTTCGAAAAAAATATCATTGTGCTCAGAAAACGAAGCTCTTTCACCAGAGACGAACCAGCCCAAGGCTGAAAGTCTCTTTAACAAAGAAAAAAAAAAGCTCTTTCAGATGAAATTCTTTGAGACTTCCAGGTATTTTAAGGAAATAATCCTGAGGATTCCCAGCTTTCCAGATTTTTGAAGTTAGTAGACACCGTGACTAATACCGTAGGTTTGGTTATAAACTTTCTATTGAATCTTTCGCTTTAAAGGTTCATAGCGTACATAAGTGTTTATGAGATAATAATTGAATGAGTCTAAAACATCAAACATTTATTTGATGCGCCTTCTCTTAGATCACTTTTTAGTCACTATTTTTACAAATTTAAGTCACTATTTGCTCACTTATTTATTCAACATGGTCACTAAAATCACTTTTTCTGACAGCAGTGATCGCTACCAGCCCTGTGAATGTTGCACGTGTCGTAGAAGCTGATATTTGTGCACTTAAAGTTTCGAAGTGCTTCAGAGAATAAAGTTGTCACAGCGATTCACTTTTATATAGGGATGTTTCTAAGCGTCACTCTTTAATTGCGCGGTATTAGGCACAAATTGTGCGGCACAATTATAATTTTCATTATTTGTTGAGGGCCACCCACATTAGATCCGTTTGCGTTGCGTTGACGTTAATTTGACAGTTAGACAATAGATTTACCTGTCACTTTACCGCAACGCGTCCGATCCGGATGTAATGTGCGTGGGTCTTTAGGTTGTAAGAATATCGCAAATCAAATTTTTATGGAAATGTATACATTGCGTATGCTTTAAAAAAAAACAAAAACACATGTCACGCGATCGACTGTTTACTCGGCAGCAACCATTGTGCGGTCCCCTCATTGTTCTTCATCAGCAGTTCTTTCGGTCGATGCGTCATCGATTGTGGAAAGCAATCGTTTCGTGATGTGTGTGAGTGATGACCACGTTTGCGTCCATTGCTGCAATGGAAGCGCTCTGCTCCCCGTTGGCGATACTGCCATACAATGAAACCAATGGAAATGGATCCCGTCTTATGGAGGAGGCTTATTGGATAGCGAAAGATAAAATGTTTATTGTGTTGTACCTTTTGACAGTAGTTTTACGATGTTTTGTATAGTGAACAAGAATCCTCGACTCTGTAAATTTAATTCGAATGAGCCTTATCAAATAAACTAATAAACAAAAAACAATATTACCTCGTGGTGCGTACTGGGTATATTTCCCCTTTTGATTTCAACATGATTTTTTATGGAGGTTGATCTATTTTTAGAGAGGTATTAATCGCTGTTAAATACGTTCCCTTTTTTTCTTCATTACAGGCCTTAAGCTCGAAGGATTAGACATGGCCGCCGCTACATGGAATGCGTCCATGGAAACTTTGAGTATGCCAGAGAAGGTCATCTGGTTGGAGAACAATGACGAAGATGACCTAGCCGATCTTAGCGGAGATCTATTAGAGGCCTGGATTAAATATGGCCCAGTAAAAGAAACTATCGATGATGAAGATCGATTTTGTCGAAAATTAGTCTTGGAGAAAGTACTCGAATGCAAGTCGGCTTTCGACAATCTCGGTGGCACAGATATGAGGAAGGCTCGTGCCAGGTCAAACCCATTCGAGACCATCAAGTCCAACATTTTCATGAATAGGGCGGCTGTCAAAATGGCCAATATGGACGCTATGTTTGACTATATGTTTACAAACCCCGTGGATGAAACAGGCAATTCGATGGTGAAGGACGATGACCTGATATATTTTGCCGATGTTTGTGCAGGTCCTGGAGGGTTTTCGGAGTACTTCCTGTGGCGTAAGAAATGGCAAGCGAAGGGTTTCGGTTTCACGCTCAAAGGAGAGAACGATTTTAAATTATCGGATTTTATTGCTGGGACTCCGGAGACCTTTGATCCCTACTACGGACCGAAAGATGACGGTGATGTATTTGAACCGGTTAACATCGAGGGTTTTACAAACTATGTGATGAAGCAGACGGAATCTGGTGTACATGTAATGATGGCAGACGGTGGATTTTCGGTAGAAAATCGTGAAAACATTCAAGAAATTTTATCAAAACGATTGTACTTATGCCAGATCCTCATGGCGCTTAACGTGGTACGTACTGGAGGACATTTTGTTGTGAAGCTGTTCGACCTGTTTACACCCTTTAGCGTTGGACTGATATATTTGGTTTACAAATGTTTTAAAAAAATTTGTATCTGTAAACCTAATACTAGCCGCCCGGCTAATTCAGAAAGATACTTGGTATGCAAATGGAAAAAGGCTGGAACTGATACAATTCAGCGACACCTTTTCCAAGTGAACAAGCTTCTGGCCAACAAGAAAGATAACATTGACATTCTGGAATTGGTTCCCCACGACGAGCTGGTCGGCAACGATACATTTTTTCAGTACATTTGTGACAGCAACAACGAGATAGGTGAATATCAGATAATAGGGCTGTTGAAAATAGCTGCCTTTTGTGCAGACCCAACGTTAAATGAATCCAAGCAGGCCGAAATCAAGCGGAAATGTCTAGAGCTTTGGAAGTTGGAAGACATTCTCCGGAAGGTACCGTCAAAATCAGCTCTGGATCAGTACGTTGGAGAACTCCTAAAGGAATGGGATGGTGAGAAAAGGTTTCTAGGAGCGCATGAAATGAAATTGCAAACATCATCTATAGAAAAGTACTTCCCGTCGGTACACGGTTGGTATTTTGCACCGCTAGAGAACAACAACGATTGGAACAAGTATATTCGTACGTTTTTTCTGGGAAAAGGTGGCAAGGAAGTATTATATTATAATACTAAAATCGGGTCATGGCAACCATTGAAAGACATGCAATTGGAACTAGCTCCATCGACGTTGGTGTACGGCGAGATTGTTACGGAATTGCAAGGGCAAGGAAACTCGCAGGTAACTATTTATGCATTTCACATAATAGACGGAATCACACTTGGTGGCGTGGACATCCGGAAAAATTCTCTACAGGAGCGAATAAAAATGTGTGAAAAGTATGCAAAAGCCTTGAACAAACCGTACAGGATTATTAACAAAGCGGATGCACCTTGCGTTTCGTCGATGCCAATTCGGTGTAAGAAATTGTTCCCTCTTTCCGAGAGTGACCGGTTCTTTGACCGATTAGAGAGCTATAAACTCAAGGGAGGCCGGAAGTCTCGCCTGGGATATCACTTACGCAATACCGTTGATCCGGACCGATTTTACGTCCCAAGGGGGCTGCTGTTTCTCAACGAAATACGCGATGATTACTTGAAAATGTTTTCAAAAACACAAAACAAATTCTATTATTTTAACAAGCGAACAAAGTCATCCTCGTTCCCGGAACAAATGCCCTGTATCGACGAAACAAAAGCTTCGCTTAAGAACACTTTCACGCACCGAATTATATGGGAATGGAGCGACGAGAGACAAGTCTCCGACGACGAAAAAGTTCCGGGGGAACCTGATCTTGCATGCCGAGTAGATATCAAGGAATTCTTACTACGTAAAAACAACCATTGACCATTACGGCGTAAGTAAACAACAACGTATTAGTTTATTCTTCAATTATCCGTTCGTTTTACTGTTTCGCCTTTTTCCGCTAGAATTTCTTCGATATTCCTCTTCCCATTCAGGTCGGTAAACCAGTTCAGATTGTCGGCAATGATGTGATGGATGCTGCAACCTTCACATGTGACAATAACCACACCTTTCTCGTAAGCTTGTCTCGATATAAAGTTCGTGTTCCTGGCTGTGCACTGTTTGCATGTATAAGTAAGCTGGAACTGCTTGCTTTCGATTGTGCCAAGCTGCTTCCCCCAACACAACGGGGTTTCTGTCGAAGTACAGTGTCCTACAATATACAATAATGTAGCATTATTCTTTCGTGATTTGGCTAATACTTAGTCAAAAATGCACAAGCTATTAATCATCTAAAATCCATGCTCATTTTCCCGGATTTTAATGAAGTAGGGTAAATGGCTCTAATGTTGGCCTATGGATTTAAAGATGTCATATTTTCTTAGAACAATCCGTCATCTGGACAAACAATTAATATTTTTGGTTACTAATAAAAAAATTAACAAAAAAAAGCTTTCCTTATAAACTTATGTATGTACCTAATGTTAGGGACACTTAGGCCAACATTAGAGACATTCATTCATGTATTGTAAAAAATTAAATAAAAATAAACTTTATTAATAAATTTGACTGTTCGACTTACTTTGCAACTGCTTGTATGTCAATGGGAGTCGATTGCTAATGTATCGGTCAAAAACTCCCAATGAACTGCTACTACGAAAAGGATGACAGTACTGCCGAGTAACATTGCATACCAAACGACCGAATGGATACATTTCCCTAATTTTGTTGAATTCTGAAATTGTAAAACAACATGACGTTATTTCAAAACTGCAAACTGGAAAGCTTATGTATAGACAGGCATGGAAAATCATTTGCATTTATTTCGTGCATTCATTTACATTCATTTGCCCCTAACTTTTTTCATCAACAGAATTCCGCAAAATGATGTATGGAGCTTTTGTAGGTTTTGTTATTAACTACAACTTTTGTCAACAACTCAAATCCCCTCCCCATGGACATGGAGGTTGACGGTACTGAAGCAAAGGGTTATGTTTAATTTCTTTATATTTGCAACGATGATGATTTCCCATAGTGACACATATCACCTTCTTAATGCTTCAGTATACCTCAAACGATTAATTCTTGGTTGTTAATAGAACTTCCTTGATGCAATCGGCTGCTTCATGCAGACTGAGCAATTCTGATTATAGTATCAGATTTGTTCTGTATACAGAGGAACTGGGAGGGCTTATTAGAAACTTCTCACCAATAAAGTAATGACCTTCTAGTAAATTTTGCATATCATTTTATTAATATTTTATTTTATTTAAGCATATTATTTTTGTTACAGTCAATTAGCATTAGCATACAATACAAGAGATTTAATATTACTTGCTCGGTTTTGCGTAAAATAATCAATATGTATTTTGCTTGTAATTACCTTTGAATTTTTTTTTGTGATTTCAAAATTTTCCTAGTTTGGTTAGAAGTTTCGAAGCTAACACATGTCAACAGGCCTAATAGAAAGATAGACAGACAAAGCGTATCATGAAGAATAGTTGCATGCAGGGTTGCTTCCACTCACTTTCTATAGATGAGTGATTTTCGGAGTTTTGAATTCGTTAGATGTTGTAATGGAGGTTTGTGTTGTTGGATGCGGGAGGAGATTGGAGGGCGGGTGTTTGACGCATAGAGCCTGTCAATTTCGCTTTCAGAGTGTCGCAGTCAGCGGTTTTATGATTCGTGAGCGCTCGCGATTCGTAGAATCGTTGATTGTGACTGCCAGTGGATTTGGCGGGTTTTGTGTGTCGGACGCTTGCTTTTTGGCCTTTTCTTGTGTCTAACATGTGCAGAGTATCATTAAAGCGTCTAATGGTTTTGAGATTCCTGGTTGCGTGAAATATACTTGTGAGAATATAAAGATATTTGAGATTTTAGTAGTCACGTTTTGTTTGTAGTTTATATGATATTTCTTTCATGTAATTATCGTAAATAATAGTTATTCAATAATAGATAATTCATCCATATATTCAATAATAAATTTACGAATGACTATAATTTGGATACCTAACAATTGGACAGAATCACTAGCAAGAATAGGTTGTGCTCGCCTTCGAAAATATCGATTCGATTTTTTCAGGGTTGTAGTTTTGGTTTTCATCAGTGGCCCGGCTCTGATTGTGAACGATTTAGGTAGTATTTTTAGGTAACTATTTAGCTTTTAGCACAACTTTGCTACTACGAATCCACAAAAGACATTAAATTGGAGGCGGATTCTGGTACGGAATTACAGGCTGCTATTTTGAGCAACTTATCTTCATAAAATTAAAAATTACATTTAGGTATTAATTAGCAAATATGAATAGTAGTTAACTTTAACATAATTTTGATAAAACAATCATTTCATCCAGTTCACTTTAAAACAAACAAGTATGAAAGGAGATTGCTTAGAATAAAGATAAAAGTAATAAGCGCAATATTAAACGACATTAAATTTGAATCTGATACGGTAGGCCATATAACAGAGTCGATAGCCATTGCAAATCAACCATCTCTACCTGCTTATTTTCCTAACTTTCACTATTATTGCTGTTACTCTGACTATCCCCTATGTTCAACAGCTTTCCTGACTATCCGGTATCGTAAACAGGATTCATTTGACCCCTGTGGTTATTATTCTGTGATGCCAAATCTATACCTCTACCCTGGTGCAGTATGGACAGCGATTTTTCGCTGGTGACTTGGCCCTATGACCCCCTTCTGTGCTTGAAAATGAAAATGAAACTACAACTTTTGTCAACAACTCAAATCCGTATCTCTTATGTATGACGGACCAGAGCGAACAGAACCACTACTGTTTTTCAGTGAATGTATTTTACATTCACTGAAAAACAGTAACAAGTTCTGCCCGCTCTAATTCGTGATGCATAAGAGATACACATTTGAGTTATGGGCAAAAGTTGTAGCTAATAACAAAACCTACTAAAGCTCTATACATCATTTTGCGGATTGCTGTTGATGAAAAAAGTTAGAGGCAAATGAATGTAAATGATTGCATGAAATGAATGTAAATGAGTAGTTCAGCTGTTCTGATTTCGGTAGAGTTTGTTGAGATCGGGTATAGTTCCTGAGTATGTTGTTTGTGGATTCCCATTTTGAAATAGCTCAGATTAGCACAGAGTAATAAGTTTATTGCTAGGGAACTTTCTTTTGGGATCGTCTTTTCTTCATATAATTCTCATTATTCATACTATATTAATCATGATCAGTATTAGAAAATGTTATATGTTTAAGCTCAGTTCTAGATTAGTTTGTTATTAATATCTTTTGCATTGCAGCTCGCGAGAGGTTACCAAATATGGGTTCTCTTTTTCATCCACAATAGTTTGGGGGGAGGGGGGCGATCTGAGAGCTGAATAGAGACAAATAAAATTGGGACACAAAACCATGACCCAAACGACTAACCAACGATTCTATAACATTCCCCAGAAAACCATTCCCCATAATCTCATTCCCCAGAATACACCATTCCCCAGAAAAGCATTCCCCAGAATGAACCATTCCCCAGAAAACCGTATGCGTAACTGTATAACCATTTTGTAACCGTGAAAAGTATGCCATGTATTAGATTGACTATTTTTGTTTATTATAGTCACTTCTGGAATCTTCTTTCGCGTATATAAAAAGAAGAGAAAAACTTCTTAATGGGTCAAGGGGTTTTAGGAGACCTTAATGGATCAAGGGGTTTTCCCTTTTTTTAAATATAAGTAAAGGAAATAATTAATTCTTTGTATTTACGATAAAGAAGGGAATAATCCCTTCTTTGAATATATAAAAGAGTACACGATTAATTCTTTAAATATATGATAAAGAAGGGAATATTCCCTTCTTTGAAAATATAACAAAATAAAATAATTAATTCTTTGGATATACAATAAAGAAGGGAATATTCCCTTCTTTGAATATATAAAAGAGAACATCATCAATTCGTTAAATATATAATAAAGATGGGATTATTCTGTTCTTTGAAACATTAAGAAAAGGAAATCATTAATTCTTTGGATATACGATAAAGAATGGAATATTCCCTACTTTAAATATGTAAATAATATGAAAAAGAAGGGAATATTCCCTTCTTTAAAAATATAACAAAAAGAAAGAATTACTTATTTGGATATACGATAAAGAAGGGAATATTCCCTTCTTTGAATACATAGAAGAGAACATCATTAATTCGTTAAATATATGATAAAAAAAGGGAATATTTCCTTCTTCGAAAATATAACAAAAGGAAATAATTAATTCTTTGGATATACGATAAAGAAGGAAATATTCTTTTCTTTTCATATATAAGGAAAATATATAATCAATAGCTTTTCGCAAGGGATTCGGGGTAATGACTATTTGCGATAATAACGTGTGGACTTATGTTATAAGTTTGTAATCGGTAGTTCTGTAATATAAAACTAATATATCAGGCATAACATTTGATAACGGCACAAAAGCATTTGTTAACAAACTTTCTAAGGCCCTTTACACGCGAACCAAAGTACGCTCACGCAAACCAACAACATCATCGGATAGGGGCAACTATCACCTTTCCCGAAAGTGGTATTGGATTGCGTGGGCGTACTTTGGTTCACGTGTAAAAGGCCTTAGAAAGTTTGTTTACAAATGCTTTTGTGCCGTTATCAAATGTTATGCCTGATATAATATCAAATGACCAAAAAAATTGATAAATTACTAATTTCATCATCTTTTCTGTGAAATGGTACATTCTGGGGAATGGTACATTCTGGGGAATGGTTTTCTGGGGAGTGTTATAGAATCTTAACCAACGCATGCGGCTCACACTCTTGTTTTATTTCTTTCTTCCTCTCATGTACCATTATTACCTGCCTGAGAACAATTGTGAACACGGTCAGATGTTCAATAGGAGGAAAAATAGCGAGAAAGCATGAGCAAGAAAAGAAAATAAAACATGCATCGGAAAGAATAAGCACACACCTAATATTGATCACTAACCTTCATATAGTTTCAGCATTATCGACATTATAATCAAAAGGTGAGTTGAAAAGTATTATTACCATGCATAGAGATAAGTTGATGTACCAGAACCTGGACGGACACGAGCCTACCCAGGGAAGGATCCGACTACGACCACCCATGTGTGTCTAGAGTATCTCACGAGCTGACGAGTGCACAAGAAGGGCAGTAGGTGTATAGACTAGGGGGTTAGACCCTAGATAAGCCAACTTAGCGGTTGGCATAGCTTATACACTGAACAATTACAATTACAATTTGGGTATTATCTTGATTAAAAATTAAAACGAAAACGGCTACATTTACCTTTTAATCTATACAGGCACTGCCAAATACTGTATTATTTATTGTAGCTTCAAGGATTTCGTTTTTAAAGCGCTTCCAAACCTACCGTAAATTCTCACGTAATTTAATGCGAACATAATGTAACAAAACAAAATATTGTTTATAGTTTCTAGAATGTTTATGCGCACTTATGTCAAATATTTTATGGCACACGACAGTATCAGAGTCAACGTTATCACGCTAACTCCAGAGTACCCATTATGTGAGTATCTTGTACTCATTTTTTGAACTGGTTCTAAGGCTGTGTTCCATTTGGCGAATTTTCACTTAAACTTGACAGATGGAAAATTTCCAAATTAACCTGCTATTCCAGCAGACTTATATCTGACAGACAAGGAATCAATTTTGACACACACCTTCTCGAAAATTGGCCGATCAACAACAGAGGGATTTTCGAACATTATAATTTAGTTTCGAAGTGTCAAATTTAAGTGAAAATTCACCAAATGGACCACAGCCTAAGGCTGTGTTCCATTTGGCGAATTTTCACTTAAACTTGACAGATGGAAAATTTCCAAATTAACCTGCTATTCCAGCAGACTTATATCTGACAGACAAGGAATCAATTTTGACACACACCTTCTCGAAAATTGGCCGATCAACAACAGAGGGATTTTCGAACATTATAATTTAGTTTCGAAGTGTCAAATTTAAGTGAAAATTCACCAAATAGACCACAGCCTAAAATGTCAAAAAATGATTATTTTCGAAATTTTGAAAAATGGGTACTTTTCCCCTTTTTTGTAAGCCATGTTCTGGAATAAAAATGAGTAAAAATTATTCATTACTGATTCAGTGAAAATTGACGCCATTTTTAAAAACGCAGAAACAAGCACAGCGTGGTAGCATAAAATCGTCAAATCAGTGCCAACATATCAAAGGGGCGTAATTGCTTTTGTAAACAATGGCTTTAGCCGTCGATTTCTCGCAAATAAAAGCCCACCCCTTCAAATTACCAATGCTAGTTGGGACAGGAAACATTCATCTACCTGCTGGTGTCATTCATTTTCATGAGTGAGCTTTCATTCGCGAGAAATCGAAGACGAAAGTCATTGTTTACAAATGCAATTACGCCCTTTTGAAATGTTGGCACTGAAATATATTTTTTCAACTTTTTATTGCACTTCTAGGATACACGGATAGAAATCCCCTTATACCTTTTGGCAAATTTCTATTGCTGATTATTCATAAAATGTATAAGTAAACTAATAAGCAGACGCATATTGCAAAAAAGTAATGAATATCATGTGTCTAATAAAATGTACAAATGACCACACATACCGTTTATGAATTCTTATAGGACCTATGTGGTATGTCTTATGGATTGTATAAGGCTGATGTTTTGGCAAAAATGTATAAGTGAAACCCATGAATAAAATAATTAATTTTTGTTTCGTGTACAGAATCTTCCCTGGCCGAGCAACTTGCACGTATGAGGTTGAGGAAGGTACATCTGTAGCACCACATATCATCGCTAAAGGTGATGAGTATTTCATACACATTCTGGGGGAACTCATAAACTGTGGAGACAGCTCAGCACAATTGCTTGACCTTTTTTTAAAATGCTTTTCAGTATTTAGGCTGTGAACCATTTGCCGAGTTAAATTTAACTCGTGGTTAAAAATGACATTTCGAAAGTCATTTTCTATGTTCGAAAATCCCTGTGTCGATCGACCGGTTTTCGAGAAGAACTCAGCCAAAGTTGTCAAAATTTAGGCTGTGGTCCATTTGGTGAATTTTCACTTAAATTTGACACTTCGAAACTAAATTATAATGTTCGAAAATCCCTCTGTTGTTGATCGGCCAATTTTCGAGAAGGTGTGTGTCAAAATTGATTCCTTGTCTGTCAGATATAAGTCTGCTGGAATAGCAGGTTAATTTGGAAATTTTCCATCTGTCAAGTTTAAGTGAAATTCGCCAAATGGAACACAGCCTTAACTTCTTGTCTGTCTGAAGTATACTTGAAAGTACTCATTAATGAGTAAAAAAAGACCCATTTTGAAGAAAAGTGGCTTAACTCATTAATGATTAAACAATTTTACCCATTAATGAGTATCTGTTACCCATTAATGATTAACAATTACTCATTAATGGGTAACAGATACTCATTAATGGGTAAAAAATTTACTCATTTAATGAGTTAAGCCACTTTTCTTCAAAATGGGTCTTTTTCAACCATTAATGGGTACTTTCAAGTTAGCGTGTAACCAAGCTCGGATAGATCAGTGCACGGTCCCTAACCTCACTTTTTGCTCCCTATTATTTTGCTTCTGAGTAAAAGAGATAGCAACGAATGGGAGCCGAAACAAACCACCCAAAACTGTCAAAACTTACGGGTGAGAGAAGAGTGCGGCAAATCTTCGTGAACTGATCAATAGCAGGGTCAATCCAATGAGATACAGAGAGAGGTGGCGCAGATCGTGAAATAGGGTTGATTAGTAAACCAAAAAATCAACGTAAACGCAAGTAGTGACGTCACTACTTGCGTGTACTTGCGTGAGTGATTGCTTCACCTCGGTAATCCAGCTCATTGGGGTCAATCGATAACTTTCCATCTGTCAAATTTTAACCAAAAGTTAAAATAATCCACCAAATGGTTCAGAGCCTTAATGTGCCAGTTTCACCACATACACGGAACCGAATTTTGTTCATTTATATCAAAAATATAAATGTTCATTCTATAAACCAGTGCTAACATTTGAAAACGGCACAAAAGCCATTTGTAAACAAATGGTTTGTGGGCCCTTTACTCACTACTTGAAGTACACCCACGCGACACAACAGCAACATCGGGTAGGGGAAATTTTCCCCTTCCTGACGATGCTGTTGGTTTGCGTGGGCGTTCTTCGGGTAGCGAGTAAAGGGCCCACAAACCATTTGTTTACAAATGGCTTTTGCGCCGTTTTCAAATGTTAGCACTGATATGAATAATGGATCATTTTAGATGGCTGAGTTTTGAACCCACCACAGTTTTCATTTGGCGCTCTCACGGTGTTTCGCGAAAACCCATTAATGGGTATAAAAATACCCATTTCCGCTAAAAGTGCCCCTCCTCATTTAATGGGTAAACTATGGTTTACTCATAAATGGGTAAATGGGTGGTCTGTCAATAAATGGGTGTTTTTTCACCCATTTTCTTATATTGTGTTTACCGTAAAATGGGTGAAAAAATACCCATTTTTACAAATGGAGGATGCAAGCGATCGTTGATGTAAAAATGTTTTTAAAACATTGAAAATAAATGCAGGTGTTCCGCTCAAATTTTTCACGAAACATTATAATACAAATTATCCATTGTATTGACTTATCCGTAAGCCTCTCCAACGTTTTGGATTCTAACATTTTCCGGAGATCGTTGCTGCGGACAGTAACTGTTTGCATCGAGGTTTGCATTCCCAATGAGCCGGTGACGGAAATGAGACGATAAAATTTCGAAGTGTTTTTTCACCCATTAATGGGTAAAAAATAAACCCATTATTCAACCGTGAACTGATTCTTTAAATGGGTATTTTTTCACCCATTTTATGATTTCAAAATTCCCCCATTTTTTGACAGCTGCATACATGGTTTGAAAATGGGTATTTTTTTACCCATTAATGGGTTTTCACGAAACACCGTACTGTATACGGACGAACCAATGTAAAATACTGTGGTAGCCACAGTACGGTGCTGTCAAAACCTCAGCATCTTCAATGATCCATTCGAAATAAATTAAAAACATGTTCGCAACAAAAATATATATCAGTGTCAACATTTCAAAGGGGCGTAATTGCATTTGTAAACAATGGCTTTAGTCTTCGATTTCTGGTGAATAAAAGCTCAATCATGAAGATTAATGTCACCAGCAGATAGAGGAATGTTACCTTTACCAGCTAGCATTGTTAATATGGAGAGGTGAACTTTTATTTGCGAGAAATCGACGGCTAAAGCCATTGTTTACAAAATCAATTACGCCCCTTTGAAATGTTGGCACTGATATGTTTAAATTCAAGAGCAAATTTTCATTACGTCGAATGTAACAAAGGTAAACAAAGTCGAGTTATCAGTGTCAATCGATGCTCCTGCTATTACACTATAATACTGTCCGAATATAAGATCACATCCCATTTTTAAATTTTTGCTTTTTGACGTAATCACCTTCCGATCAAAATAGTTTTCGATGTTACTTAAGTCATCCGATTTCTATGGAGATGCCGTTTGCCTTAAGTAACAGCACTGAGAAACCCGTGAAAAGTGTACTTTCGTCGTTTCGCTTTCTCATTATTAAAGTGAATAAATCGAACTGTTTGTTGCTAAGATGATTTCGGTGGTCCTAAAATGATGAATGGGATGCACTTAAGGAGACGTAATTGATAATTCAGTGCCAACATTTCAAATGGGCGTAATTGCTTTTGTAAACAATGGCTTTAGTCGTCGATTTCTCGCAAATAAAAGCCCACCCCTCTAAATTACAAATACTAGCTGGTACAGGAAACATCCCTCTGCGTGCTGGTGTCATTCATTTTCATGAGTGAGCTTTCATTCGCGAGAAATCGACTACTAAAGCCATTGTTTACAAATGCAATTACGCCCCTTTGAAATGTTGGCACTGAATTCTCCCGAATATCCTGGTAAATACACTTTGACTTAAGTAACAATAGGGGCCACCAAACGACGTATAATAACTTCCCAACAAACAATTGAGAGCTCTTATAAAACACCTGAGTTGATCAAACGTTGAATAATAGCTTCCAGAGTTGAACAAGAATGTAGTTGTATTGGCATTTGATTAAAAGTTTTAAAAGCTGTTGGAGCACTCTTAAATGATTGTTTACGTTCGGTTTAACTATATGCTTTATAAGACCTACGATAACTTTTATAGCACCTTAGTTAAACTGATTCACAAGAGCTATACAGAACGTGGAATAAACGCATCAAAACAAACAATTTTGAGCTCTTATAAAACACCTGAGTTGATCAAACGTTGAATAATAGCTTCCAGAGTTGTACAAGAATGTAGTTGTATTGCCTTTTTGGTTAGAAGCTTCAAAAGCTGCTTGGAGCACTCTTAAATGATTGTTTACGTTCGGTTAAACTGTTTGACAGGAGCCATATAGGATGTGGAATAAACGCATCAAAACAAACAATTGGGAGCTCTTATAAAACACCTGAGTTGATCAAACGTTGAATAATAGCTTCCAGAGTTGTACAAGAATGTAGTTGTATTGCCTTTTTGGTTAGAAGCTTCAAAAGCTGCTTGGAGCACTCTTAAATGATTGTTTACGTTCGGTTAAACTGTTTGACAGGAGCCATATAGGATGTGGAATAAACGCATCAAAACAAACCATTGGGAGCTCTTATAAAACACCTGAGTTGATCAAACGTTGAATAATAGCTTCCAGAGTTGAACAAGAATGTAGTTGTATTGCCTTTTTGGTTAGAAGCTTCAAAAGCTGCTTGGAGCACTCTTAAATGATTGTTTACGTTCGGTTAAACTGTTTGACAGGAGCCAAATAGGATGTGGAATAAACGCATCAAAACAAACCATTGGGAGCTCTTATAAAACACCTGAGTTGATCAAACGTTGAATAATAGCTTCCAGAGTTGTACAAGAATGTAGTTGTATTGCCATTTGGTTAAAAGCTTCAAAAACTGCTTGGAGCACTCTTAAATGATTGTTTACGTTCGGTTAAACTGTTTGACAGGAGCCATATAGGATGTGGAATAAACGCATCAAAACAAACCATTGGGAGCTCTTATAAAACACCTGAGTTGATCAAACGTTGAATAATAGCTTCCAGAGTTGAACAAGAATGTAGTTGTATTGCCTTTTTTGTTAGAAGCTTCAAATGCTGCTTGGAGCACTCTTAAATGATTGTTTACGTTCGACCAACCACCAACCACAATTTTGTTGCTAAAAATAGCACAAGTGATAGGCACGTTTATATGACCATAAGGCAATGATTATTCGACTGCAAGAGAAGTCACTCAAGATGAGCTTCATATACTTCTCTCATATTATCAAAATATGTATTCAAGAATAGAGCAGATGGAAACAGAAGCGGCTGGCAATCCGGGACCATGAGTTCGAATCTTGCTTCGAGAAACCCTCGGTGGAGTAGAAGTAAATTATATAAAGGTGTTATTAATAAATGCAAACATTAATTTAAGACATATATCATAATCATATAATCAACGATAACATTTCTAGATAAATTCTCTCAATTAATGATTAGAGAGATTAATTGAAAGAATATCAATCAAAGATTAAACAGATGCTTGTTACTACTTCCTCTATGATCACAGAATGTGAATTATGGCATAATTACATATTTTTTCAATGTGCACAAATAAATTAAATAAATAAAAACTGTACAAGCAATTATTTTGGCGTACCACGACAATTTTTAAACTAATTTTAATCTGTGAATATTGTGAGTACTTACGCAACGGTTATTAAGGAGTCATTAAAAAGTGCTATAAACGCTTTTCACCGCTTGCTGTATAGTGATTATTTAGGAGTCATAAAAGAGTGTAACAAACGCCTCTCAGGTTCAATCTCTAATACATTTCGAAGCAGCTGTTAGGAGGTGTCTACAAACGTTGTATTAGAGCTTTCGCCAAAACAATAAAGCTTGAAATATGTATCTATAAACGTTGTATAAAAGTTGCTTCTATCCGGTTATTAAGGAGTCATTGAAAAGTGTTATAAACGCTTTTCACCGCTTGCTGTTCAATTAATATTTAGGAGTCATAAAAGAGTGCAACAAACGCCCTTCAGGTTTACTCTCTACTAAATTTCAAAGCAGCTGTCAAGAAGTGTCTACAAACGTTGTATAAGAGCTTTCACCAAAATAATAAAGCTTGAGTTAAAATATGCATCTATAAACGTTGTATAAAAGTTGCTTCTATCCGGTTATTAAGGAGTCATTGAAAAGTGCTATAAACGTTTTTCACCGTTTGCTGTATAGTGATTATTTAGGAGTCATAAAAGAGTGTAACAAACGCCTCTCAGGTTCAATCTCTAATACATTTCGAAGCAGCTGTTAGGAGGTGTCTACAAACGTTGTATTAGAGCTTTCACCAAAACAATAAAGCTTGAGTTTAAATATGTATCTATAAACGTTGTATAAAAGTTGCTTCTATCCGGTTGTTAAGGAGTCATTGAAAAGTGTTGTAAACGCTTTTCACCGCTTGCTGTTCAATTAATATTTAGGAGTCATAAAAGAGTGTAACAAACGCCTCTCAAGTTTGCTCTCTACTAAATTTCAAAGCAGCTGTCAGGAAGTGTCTACAAACGTTGTATAAGAGCTTTCACCAAAACAATAAAGCTTGACTTTAAATATGTATCTATAAACGTTGTATAAAAGTTGCTTCTATCCGGTTGTTAAGGAGTCATTGAAAAGTGCTATAAACGCTTTTCACCGCTTGCTGTACAATGATTATTTAGGAGTCATAAAAGAGTGCAACAAACGCCTCTCAGGTTTACTCTCTACTAAATTTCAAAGCAGCTGTCAAGAAGTGTCTACAAGCGTTGTATAAGAGCTTTCACCAAAATAATAAAGCTTGAGTTTAAATATGTATCTATAAACGTTGTATAAAAGTTGCTTCTACTCCTATACCGCGTATACATATAATGCTGTAGTTGAACAGGTTCTCCAAACCAGTGTAAACAAGAGTTTTACAGAAGTTGTAATAAACAAATTGAACAGTTATTATTCAGCATGCAGTTGAATAAAATCACAATGGAAGCGTTTCTTCAACAAGAAATTGATTTTGGGTAAACGTTTTACTGAATACGTTAGACAACACCTTTGTGTTGCAGTTGTATAGGTTCTCCAAACCAGTGTAAACAAGGGTTTTATAAAAGTTGTGGTGAACACATAGTGCAATTATTATTCAACATGCAGCTGAACAAAATCAAAACGAAAGCGTTTCTTCAACTGGAAATTGTTACTTGGGTTTTGACTCAAAAACCAGTATTTCTTAGCATGAAAGCTAGTGATTTGCCTTTGTATGATTAAAACCCGGCTAAATATGTTAAACATTGCTATCACTATGAGATTATATGTGTTTAATTGGAAATAGGAATAACTTTTCGGTCATCAAAACAAAACTTTATTTTTCTCGGATCGGTGCGAATGTTACTTACGACATAATGAAAATTTGCTCTTGAATTAAAGTCAATAGCATGTTTATTTCAACAATATAGAATTTGGGTAAACGATTTTTAGCGTGCCCTGCCTTTTTTTCCATCGCTGTTAAATCTTGATAGGGCTGAAATTGGGGCGAAACAGCTTTTGTAAACAATGACTTCTCGAGATGATTTCTCGAAACTCAAGGCACGCTCACGCCAACCAACATAATCAACGGGAAGGGGAAGTCTTCCCCTACTCGATGGTGACGTTGATTTGAGTAGGCGAGCCTTGGCTTTCTAGATATCATCGAGAGAAATCATTGTTTACAAAAGCTGTTACGCCCCAATTCCAGCTCTATCTAGAAATGCGTGTTTACATTCGGAAAAAAATTGCCCGTGTTTAAACGTGCACGAGTGAGAAGTGCGTTTTCGGAAAAAATACGTTCTGTTGTGGTTTCGAGATTTGAAATACGCCGCGTAGTGAGTGAGGTGTCATAAATGGCACCAGAAGACGCTGAAGAAAACCAGCAAGCGAACCCTATCCCTAGGTCGCCAGTTAGCAGTTCCGGTTCATTTCACGGCTTCGAGTGGGAAGCAGCAATGGATCCTGAATCTGCACAACAGTGGCAGGGAATATCCAGGCAACGTGAACAAGTGAAGCAAAAGATTGTGCGATTCGGCGTTCTCTCATTAGTGGAAAACCACCAACTTAGGCGCAACTGACAAATATGTCCAAGCACCTGTCCGTTGTGTACACCGAGTACAGCGGATTCCACAGCAAAGGACTGGCGTTTCTTCCAGATGATGCGCTGGACGAGCAAGAACATGAATATGCCAACTTTGAAGATCTCTACAACAACGTTACCGATGCCGTGCAGGAGTTGTTGCAAGCAAAAGCGGCCGCTCCATCGCCGACAACCGTCCATAACCCGCAGGTGGTCGTCAAGCAGCAGCCGCTCAGCACACCAATTCCAACATTCAATGGCAATTACTCTGGGTGGCCTAAATTCAAAGCCGTCTTCAAGGATTTGATGGCCCACTCGGGGGATACAGACGCCATAAAACTGTATCACCTCGATAAGACACTCATCGGAGATGCAGCTGGTGTATTGAATACCAAGATCCTTAGTGAAGGGAATTATCAACAAGCTTGATACATTTTGGAGGATCGCTACGAAAACAAGCGGGTTCTCGTAGAAACCCACATCCGTGGTCTGTTTTCACTATGAGACATGTCATCGGTGACCCATAAGGAGCTGAGAGGTCTGTTAACCGAAGTTACTCACCACGTCGAGAGTCTGAAGTTCCTCCAGCAGCAGATCACTGGCGTTTTGGAGCACATGATTGTGTATCAGTGTGGTAGTCAGGTTCCAGTCCCGTGTATCCAATTTCCACGCAAGCCTCGAGTGTCTGGTTACCCCGTGAGTGACCGGCACGATCCCTGCATCGAGAATAGACATCACCAAATGGACGATCCCTGAAGGGGTAATCCTAGCTGATCCCAAGTTCCACAGTCCGGATAAGGTGGACTTGCTGATCGGTGGGGAGTTATTCTTCGATATCCTGAAACCTGGTCAGCTGAGCCTAGCCGAAGGTCTTCCACAATTGCGAGACACTTATCTGGGGTGGATCGTAGCAGGTGCCATCAATGATCAGCTCGTGTCAAACGTGTCGCTCCAATCCAACACAGCCGTTGAAGACATTGAGTAAAGGATGCACCGGTTCTGGCAAGTCGAGGAGGTGCCGGACGTTCCCAAGCTGTCGACCGAGGAAGCAGCATGCGAAGCCCACTTCCTTTCCACCTACCAACGTGACGAAACTGGAAGATTCATCGTGAAACTGCCGTTCAAAGACAATCTTCTCCAATTGGATAACTGTCGCAGTCTAGCTTTGAAAAGATTCCTGATGTTGGAGAAGCGATAAATCCGCAATCCCGAGCTGCAGGCTCAGTACGTGAACTTCATCCGGGAGTACGAAGCTCTCGGCCACTGCACCGAGATCAACGAGTCTGAAGATCCACCCAACAAGCAAAACTACTATTTGCCGCATCATGCAGTGTTACGTCCGTCCAGCTCGAGTACGAAATGTCGAGTCGTGTTCGACGCAAGTGCAAAGTTGTCGCCATCGGAACTCTCCCTGAACGATGTACTGCAAGTTGGTCCAGTAGTACAGAACGATCTGCACCATATCGCGCTACGGTTCCGAAAATTCAAGGTTGCCATCACCGGAGACATCTCTAAAATGTACCGTCAAATACTCAAAGCCCTGTTGGATCGTAGTTTCCTTCGAATCTTTTGGAGAGAGCACCCATCGTTACCCCTACGAGTCTTGGAACTCTGTATCGTTACGTACGGTACGGCATCGGTACCATATCAAGCAACCAGGTGTTTGCTGAAGCTCGTCGAAGAGGATGGTGAGGACTTCCCTGTCGCCGCTCGTATTGTGAAAGAAGAAACGTACATGGACGATGTACTCTCCGGTGCAGACTCGGTGGAGGACGCAATCGAGGCTCAACAACAGCTGAAGCAGCTCCTTGGACAAGGAGGTTTCCCAATACACAAGTGGTGTTCAAATTCACCGGAATTCCTAGAGCATATTCCCGTGGAGGATCAAGAAAAAAGGATCACGTTGGAAGAGCATGGAGTGAATGAAGCCATCAAGGTGCTTGGTTTACTCTGGGATCCCTCTGCAGACTCGATACTCATAGCCTATCGTCCAAATCCAACATTGCATCCGCAACGGCCCACGAAAAGAACGATGTACTCCGAGATCGCCAAGTTTTTTGACCCCCTGGGACTGGTTTCACCGGTCATTGTTTTGGCGAAGCTTCTAGCGCAGAAATTGTGGCAGCTTAAGTCCGGGTGGGACGACCCGGTTGACGAAGAAATCGCACACCAGTGGCGACAACTCCAAGATTCCTTGTCGCATCTTCACGAGATCGAGATCCCAAGGCGCGTGACGATGGACAAGGTGGTCGCCTACGAGCTGCACGGTTTCTCTGATGCCTCCAACAAGGCTTATGGAGCCTGCATCTTTTTGCGAAGTATTTTTGGCGATGGCTCGGCGAAGCTTCGTCTCCTCACCAGCAAATCGAAACTGGCTCCCCTAAAAGAGCTGTCCATCCCACGAAAGGAATTGTGCGCCGCTCTCCTACTAACCCGGTTGGTACAGAAGGTGCTACCAGTCCTGGATATGACTTTCCGTGAAATAGTCCTGTGGTGCGACAGTACGGTAGTCCTCGCTTGGATTAAGAAACCTCTCAACCAGCTACAGTTGTTTGTACGGAATCGAATCGCAATTATACAAGAGCATACCAGTAAGTACCGGTGGGAGTATATCCGGTCCCAACAGAACCCAGCAGACATTCCCTAATAAAAAATAACCATAAACGAACGATAACCCAAATCATTGAACTATTCCATAAATGGTTTGGATGATACCCAGAACACGTCGTTAAGCAAATCAACCATACAATTTTTATTAGGGTTGTATCCCGAGGTCAACTAGTTGAATCCCTGAAGCACAACAGCCTTTGGTGGAATGGGCCCGAATTCCTGCAAAGAGTTGAGTACTACGTAGATGCCCGTGAAGACGTTCCAGACGAGAAGCTACCGGAACTTAAGGCCTTGGTAGCAGGGCCAGATGTGAGTATGGACTTCCTATCTTTTCTTCCAAAGCTCAGTAGCTTCCGCAAAATCCAACGAATTGTGGGCTATGTCCTGCGATTCACTGCCAATTGTCGGAAAAAGGACCCGACCAATCGAGAGATAAAGCCCCATCTGACCGTCCGTGAGTTACGCCGCTCATCTGAAGTCATCATGCAAGTTTTGCAGAAGTCACATTTCTCCGACGAGATTAAGCTAATTCTGGCAAACAAACCCTGCAAGAGACTCGGAGGTCTTCGTCCAATTTACCACGACGGACTGCTTCGAGTACCGCTCCCAATTACCATTCGAAAGTCGCCATCCAATCATTCTGCCAGATAAGGATCCGGTAGTACGACTACTAATTCAACAAATGCACGTCGAGCTCCTTCACGTCGGGCAAACGGGCCTGATGAACGCCATGAGACAACGTTATTGGTTGTTGAACGCAAGATCCACCATCCGATTTATCACACGCCGGTGCGTGAGATGCTTCTGGACAAATCCTACCACTCCCAACCAATTGATGGGAAACCTGCCTGTATCGAGAGTAGTGCCGTCACCCCCTTCGCTGTGGCCGGCGTGGATTACGCCGGGCCTTTCTGGACCAAGCAAGGCACACGTCGTCCAACTTTGGTGAAGTCGTACGTGGCCGTTTATGTTTGCATGGCAACCAAAGCCGTCCATTTGGAGGGCGTCTCCGATTTGAGTACCGATGCCTTCATGGCGTCCCTTCGACGATTTATTGCTCGCCGTGGAATGGTCCAAGAAATCCATTCGGACAACGCAACCAATTTTCGTGGTGCTTACCACGAATTGAACAACCTTTACCAGCAGTTTTGTGACCAACACGCCGTGGAGACCATCGAATCTTTCTGCCGCAATCATGAGATTGAGTGGAATTTCATTCCACCCGACGCACCCGAGTTCGGTGGTTTGTGGGAGGCAGCCGTGAAGTCGGCCAAAACCCATTTGAAGCGGGTAGTCGGCAATATGAATCTAACGTTCGAGGAATTGTGTACGATCCTGTCAGAAATCGAGGCCGTCTTGAACTCCCGACCATTGTTCGCAATTTCCAACGACCCGGCGGACCCGCTGGTGATAACTCCAGCGCATTATTTGATTGGACGACCGCTGATCGCCCCAGCTGAACCTTCCCTGGAGAACGTCAAAGCATCCCGCTTGACACGGTGGCAACACCTCCAACTTATGCGCGAGCAATTCTGGCGTGCCTGGAGCCAGGATTATTTGAATACCTTGCAGCCTCGGAAGAAAAATCGACAAGAGAAGCCGAACATTCGGGAAGACATGATCGTGTTGCTTCACGATCGTAACCAACCACCACTCAACTGGAAGATAGGTCGCATCGTAGCCGTCTATCCTGGAACCGACGGCCTGGTCCGAGCAGTTGATGTCTTCGTGAATGGAACCACGTATCGACGTCCCATCAATAAGGTGTCCATTCTGCCCATCGAGGATAATGATCCCCGTCAAAGCCCTCCGACTTCCAAAAGGTGTTGAGATCTCTCAACCGGGGGGAGGATGTTCCGCCTACCGCCGAAAGAGAGGAGAAAAACGTCGACCAATCAGCAACGAGCAAACAGTCGGTGCCGCTCTATAAAAATCCCCGCAGTAGCGTGCTTTAGTTTAAGTTTGAATCCAACCGAGCATCCGTTCGCAGCAGCAGCAGCTGTAAAACGTTGTATTAAGAAGCAAAGAGAAATAAAACAGTAGTGTCTAGTGTAGTCGGCAGCATTCATCATTTCTACTGCATGTCCACCGTGTCCCGGAGAGCAGCGTCAAACCCCCCAGCTCTTTTCATAGCTTCTGAGTTTAGTACTTCGATTGACGCTAGCCAACTCCGTTCGCTCCAGCCCAGTACAGTCCACTTCGCCTTGACAAAACCCGTTCAGAAGGAACAAATAGCAATGTTCCTTTAATTTTTTGAAATTTTCTAAATACACCAAATCAGCATTTTTTATGATGGCATGTTTTACTTGTAACTTACACCAAGAGGCTACAAAGTATGCGTTTGAAAATTTTGCTTTCTATGAGTCACAATCAGCGATTTTCTTGTCGCTGAGTGAGTGAGTGAGTGTGTGAAAAATCGCTGATTGTGACTCTCATGAAGTGAAATAAACAGGTTTAATATGTCAAACTCATTCTTTGCAACCTCTTCTTGTATCCTACCAATTCAAAATATGATCATGGCAACTAATTATTTCATAATAAAAAAAAACATTGTTTTAGCTGAAATGAGTATTTGCAACCTTGTTATTAGCGTCGTTTTGCCGTTTCTGCCTTGGTTTCTGCCACTGGTCCTCATACCGCACGTAGAAAAAAACATAGTTCATCCAAATAAAGCACGATTCATTTCAAACAAAATTTTGAATAGAATATAGATCAATAAAATCCATAGAGTAATTCAATAAAAATATAGAATTGAAGTAATGCCAGCAGCTTTATTGAATTAAACGTCAAGTTTTATTGATTCAAAAAAATGTTTGCTTGAATCAACCTGAAGCATTTTTTAAAGCAACGAACAATTTTAGTTGTATCGAATCATATTTTTTCATTATATCAAAATCAAATTTATTTAAATTAATAAATATTATTTTCATTATTTATTCTATTTCAATTCAGGTTTATAGCAAATTGCTAACAATACACTGTCTCGCATAAAAAGCATTGTTTTGACTCGGAACCAAATTCAATCATTATTACGAATATGAAAACGTTAACGAACAAATGCAATCCATGAAAACAGTAAACCGAAGTAAAACAACAGATCAACTATTTATATGTACTTCCGCCCTCCGTCAATAGTTAATAACCTCTTAAGTATACTCGATTGTTTTGTTTTGCGGTAATTACTCCAACAAGTCGTCTGGTATTTGATCCGGTTTAGCTTATAATTGCGTGTCTACTGCAATTTGTTCCGTCACCGCTGAAATTTTAATTACATTAATTAATTTGAACGATTCAACACAATTTATAAAATTATAACTTACATTTTAAGAGCAAATAACGGAGGCATAGACAGGAGGAACTTCTTATCGTTTGCCAAACTATGCCGATACAGACTGACTGTTTGAAACGTGCACTTAAAAAAATATTCAGTTAAAACAATCAAAGTAACCATTTGGATTGAATAAAATATATAATTGTTACAAACCAAATTTCGTTTATTTAAATCAATCGCATTAATGATGCATTCAATAAAATTTATAGATTTGATGTGAATGGAGTGCTATATTAATTTAAAACTTCTTCATGAACTGAAACAAACCGAGACATTGTATTGAAAAATAACAAAATATTTTATTAATTCACTACAGAGCGTTTTTTCTGCGTGCGGTTTCTTTCCATGTTCGGTATCGGAGGAGGATCCGGAATGGATGGCCGTTTTCTGTTGAGGTTGAGCAAAGCTGGGGCAACTTTTTCCGAATGTAACAAAAAGGAAATAAAAAGGCATGACACGCTAAAAACCGTTTACCCAAATCCTATATTGTTAAAATCGAGGTTAAAATCAAGGTTGCAAAGACTCATTTCAGCTAAAACAATGTTTTTCTAAATTATGAAATAATTAGATGCCATGATCAAATTTCGAATTGGTAGGATGCAAGAAGAGGTTGCAAAGAATGTGTTTGACATATTAAACCTGTTTATTTCACTTCATGAGAGTCACAATCAGCGATTTTTCACAAACTCACTCACTCACTCACTCACTCACTCACTCAGCGATCAGCAAATCGCTGATTGTGACTCATAGAAAGCAAAATTTACAGGTTTTATGTTTCCAACGCATACTTTGTAACCTCTTCTTGTAAGTTACAAGTAAAACATGCCATCATACCATCTTTTGGTTTTATTATTCCGAAAAACATTATTTTAGCTGAAATAAGTCTTTGCAACCTTGGTTAAAATAAGCGTGCTCTTGAATTTAATTCAAACATAAATATTTTCACATGCTTTCAATTTACTTTGAATAATTCATATGTTTATAGTATAAAATTTATATTTTTGTTTTAAATGAACAAAATTCGTATCCGTGTAATCCGTTTTAAATTGAATTTTAACGTATTTATGATTCATGGTAATGAGCCCTATAAAGATTTTTTTACAAAAAAATGGGTACTTTTAACACATTACCGAAAAAGTACGATGATTAAAAATTACCCATTTTATGAAGTACTCGTCAAATACTCATTAATGAGTAATAGCCCGTACAGACTATGGCTTATATCATGTAATATATGCTGTCTTGCAATGAGCACTCATACATCTAGTTTTCACTGGAAATCCTATGTATGAGTGCTCATTGCAAGACAGCCTATATTACATGATATAAGCCATAGTCTGTCCGGGGTATAAAGTTGGTTTTACTCATTTCATGAGTTAAGCCACTTTTCTTCGAAATGGGTACTTTTTTACTCATTGATGGGGGGTTAGCGAGTCAGTCAGAGTCGATGTTATAAGAGTCCCGCCAAGAGAAAATGTTGCGAACAAGCAGCACTGTTTGTGATTTATTTTTCGTCAGAGTAAACCGCAACCAGATTTTTTGCGTTAGCATCGGATGACTTTCATTCAGAAGTGAAAAATGTCATGTCGATAACCGAGCATCTGGGAGACAAAAACAATTATAGAACCTGAAAATTTTTCAAGCAGTTCTTGGTCTAGGGGCACGCAATAACCTTTAACTCCAACGCAGGCAACGGCTGTAATTAAATTCATTCCATTAACTACTGCTTTTTTTTAACTCTATTTGTTCCAAATTCAAAATAAATTACATTTCATGTTAACCTAGGTGCTCCAGCTACTACAGTAACTTAACAGCCTTAATTGTTATGATATATATCTTAGTGTTTTTACATTGTTCCTGTCTTGGCAATTCAGTATTTAAAACAAGTTTTTTTAAACCTACATGTCAGTATAACAATTGAAATCTTAAAACTAAAAACTTAAACTAAGGCTGTGTTCCATTTGGGCTGTGTTCCATTTGGCGAATTTTCACTTAAACTTGACAGATGGAAAATTTCCAAATTAACCTGCTATTCCAGCAGACTTATATCTGACAGACAAGGAATCAATTTTGACACACACCTTCTCGAAAATTGGCCGATCAACAACAGAGGGATTTTCGAACATTATAATTTAGTTTCGAAGTGTCAAATTTAAGTGAAAATTCACCAAATGGACCACAGCCTTGGTGATTTTTTACATAAATTTGACTCTTCGAAAATAAATTAAAATGTTCGAAAATGCTTCTGTTGTTGATCGACCGATTTTCGAGAAGGTGTTTGTCAAAATTGATTCCTGGTCTGTCAAATTTAAGTGAAAATTCATCCAATGAATCACAGCCTAAATCTTATCTAAGTATAAAGGGAATTAATCGTTGCAATTGAGGATTGCAACGATTTTTGCCTGAAATTATTAATTATTTTGTTGGACATTTGTTCTAAAGTCTCAACCAGGGCTCTACATTTTCGAAGCTCTAAAATGAACTCGAGTTTTGTTTCTCTCATACAAACGTGTTCAACGCTTCATTTCTATAACGCCTGTCTATAGATAGTCTAGCTTATACCTTGTACAGACATACAAAGTTCACTGTTGTACTACCGTTGTACTGCTTTAAGCTAGTACCACAAATTGTACGTTTAGAGGTACTAGATTAAAGAAGTACAACGGTACTATTTTGTATGTCTGTCTATGGTATTAGACTATCAGCAAGAAATGATAATGAAAAAGAAGCACGCTTAGAAGGAAACGCTGGCTGTGGATCTTCTCGTCGTTGCTTTCCCGCATAAACGCGAACCATATCTTGACCTTACCGAAAATGGTTAAAAATTGTTTATAATCCTTCCTAAACTTTAACTTAAATGGTTATGGAACTTTACATGAACGTTTGTGTGATAAAGTTTTAACCTTATGTATTATGGTTTTTTGGAAGTGAACCTTACAAATAATGGGTTGTTAAGAACCATTACCATTCAAAATTCTTGTTTTCTCCATACATTTTCGGAAAGAAAACTATATTAGAACCTTTTTACTTATGGTTTGAGAATTTTAATGGTAATGGTTATGGTAGTCAGTAAGGTCCATGGATGGTTTTGTATTGTCGGTCAACTTTACGTGGAATATATCACGAATTGGTAATCATTAATTTACAGGCAACCTATTCGCGATATATTCCACATAAAGTTGATCGATGTTACAAAACCATCCATGGACCTTACTGAATACCATAACCATTACCATTAAAGTTCTCAAATCATAAGTAAAAAGGTTCTAATATAGTTCTCTTTCCGAAAATGTATGGAGAAAACTAAAATTTTAAATGGTAATGGTTCTTAACAACCCATTGTTTGTAAGGTTCACTTCCAAAAAACCATAATACATAAGGTTAAAACTTTATCACACAAACGTTCATGTAAAGTTCCATAACCATTTCAGTTAAAGTTTAGCAAGGATTATAAACAATTTTTAACCATGTTCGGTAAGGTCAAGATATGGTTCGCGTTTATGCGGGTTGCTCATCGCTTTCAATGTAAGTAACGTCGATTTTCTAGTTAAACGAAACCTCATTATGGCTTTCAATCCGCTTTCACGAACACTCTATCACCGCTCTTTCAATTTGTTTAAAATGCGTTATGTCCCGTTTTCGTTAATTTTGTTTAGATAAATATGTGGATGGAAGACAAATTAAACATTTTACGTGTAATCTTCAAGTGTTTTCAAGTGAGAAATGCTTTAAATATGTAATTTCATTTTCCATCATATACGTCATGAAACCTCTGTTGATGTGTTTCATATGTACCTCAGTAGTACTGTACCAGGGAGGCAACATCAAAATCATCTTTGGAACTTTGTTCTGAATCCTTTGAAGTGCTTTTTTCCTGGTAGTGCAACAACAAGACCATATTGGCACAGCGTAAAGCATGGCCGGTCTAAAAACTTGTTTAAATATTAGAAGTTTATTCGTCAGGCAAAGTTTCGATTTCCTGTTTATAAGAGGATACAAACATTTTATATATTTGTTACATTTGGCTTGAATGCCCTCAATGTGATCTTTAAAAGTTAATTTTGGTCAAGTACTAATCCAAGATATTTCACTTGGTTTGACCAGGAAATTGGAACTCCGTTCATAGTGACTATGTGACTACTACTAGGTTTCAAAAAGAAAGCTCTGGGCTTATGTGGAAATATTATAAGTTGAGTTTTGGAAGCGTTGGGAGAAATCTTCCATTTTTGTAAATAAGAAGAGAAAATATCTAAATTTTTCTGCAGTCTGCTGCAAATAACACGAAGACTTCTTCCTTTAGCGGAAATGCCTGTGTCATCAGCGAACAAAGATTTGTGGCAACCCTGAGGCAAATCAGGGAGGTCCGAAGTGAAAATGTTATACAATATAGGCCCAAGAATGCTACCCTGAGGAACTCCTGCTCCAACAGGTAGTCGATTAGATTTGGAATTTTGATAATTTACCTGCAGAGTTCTGTCAGTTAAATAATTTTGAACTAATTTCATAATGTAAAGTGGAAAATTAAACTTTTTCAATTTAGCAATCAAACCTTCATGCCAAACACTGTCGAATGCTTTTTCTACACGCAGAAAAAAATATTTTAAACGTAATAATATTTGACGTAAAATCAATAAGAATTTCATTTTGTTTTGGCTGCAAAAAGAAATCATTATTGTTTCAACAATCCAGTATTTTTGTTCCTCAAAACCCATGGATTGTTAAATCAAAAAGAAAATCTTTTCGAATTTACAAGAGCTTTCATGGTTTTGACGTAAGCTGTCAAATTTGGCAGCTGGGTCAACAATAAAAATATGTTTGTTTTTAAAAGAGATTTCTTGTTGATTCAATCATATTTATTTTATGAAGTCTGAAAATTCACGCAGTAGAAATAAAAATATGTTTATTGATTCAAAAATCCGGGGTGATTTGAGATTTGGGTGTAATTGCTTTTGAAAACAAACACGTCAATCACTGATTTCTTTTGAATAAAAGCTCAATCTCACAAACAAACTATACCAAATGATAGAGGAATCATTCCTCTACCGCATAGTGTTAATACTTTTCGAGATTGAGCTTTTATTCGCGAGAATTCGGTGATTGACGTATTTGTTTACAAATGCAATTACGCCCAAATCTCAAATCACTCCGGAAATAATATGGCATTTTTTTATGTTTTGTTATCTTTTTCACTGATCATCCTTCGGAAGGGAAGTAAAGCCGTTGGTCCCCGGTTAATTAGTTGATGGGTCGATATGTAGGGTCCAGGTGTGGGAGCTGCCTTCCTGGCGTCAGGAGCATTGGTACTCAGTACGGAAAACAAGATCGACGAAAAAAAAAATCAAGGAAAAAAACAGAAAATTGATTATATTTAGCAACTGCAGCTTGAACTGCAGCATACTTACTTACCTCAAGTCTCAAGATTTTCGGAAATTTTGCACTTATTTCCCGAAATTCACAAGTTTTGTTATTGTTTACACTTTTGTCCGGGTGAAAACGAGGGAATGGTTGGTAGTTATTTTTGCATTCATGGCCCGGGGAATGGACACAGCAAATAAATGCTAAATTAAAATGAACTATTGTTGGATTAATAATAGAATATAGTTATTTTTACAATAGCTGCAGTTGAAAAGTGGCTTATTAAAACAAAAAGAATCCTACTTTGAATTTATATGAATAAGTATTATTGAAACAACAAAATGCAATATAATTTCAACCGGAATTGTTTGTTTAAATACAACTAAAGTTTTGTTTGGTTCAATGCAAACAATTTTCTGTCCGTGTATGTCTAGAAAAGCAACTGCAGTTGAGTGGCCTTCAGATTTGTTTGAACGAATTAAATTGGTAACTCTTAAGAGTTGATGAGTAGTTAAATGCCCATGTCGAAATCCAAACTGCTCATCTGCAAAAATTGAGTTCGTATTGATGTGAAGCATCATTTTATTAAAAATTATCTTTTCAAAAAGTTTACTTATTGCAGAAAGCAAACCTATTGGACGGTAGCTAGAAGCTTCAGCTGGATTTTTATTCGGCTTCAAAATTGGAACAACCTTTACATTTTTCCATTTATCAGGAAAGTATGCCAAATGGAAACATCTGTTAAATAATTTTACCAAGAAAGACAAGGTCTCTGGGAGTTTTTTGATGAGGATATATAAAATTCCATCATCACCTGGAGCTTTCATATTTTGAAACTTTTTAGTTAAAGACCTTACTTCGTCCAAATCAGTCCCCCAGGAATTATGGGGCCTCCCTTAGCTCAGTCGGTAAAGGCGCAGCTACAAAGCAAGACCATGCTGGGTTTGATTCCCGGTCCGGTCTAGGAATTTTTCGGGTTGGAAAATTTCTCGACTTCCCTGGGCATAAAGTATGATTGTACTTGCTTGCCACACAATAATACTAATGCAAAAATGGTACAGGCATCGAAAGCTCTCAATTAATAACCGTGGAAGTGCATCTAGAACACTTAGTTGAGTGGACGCAATAAGCTAATATGCGATATGCAATAAGCTTGAAATGCGGAGAAGAAGAAGAAGGAATTATCAAAAATATTTTCCCGGAAGAAAATATTCAGATAATCCCCAACAACCTGATTCTCAATAGGACTAGTAAGACCCAAACTGAAATTATGGAAACTCTCGAATTGCTTAGCAAGTTTCTGAGCTTTTTCCAAATTTGTGATCAAAATTTTACGACCTTCTTTAAGCGCTCACGGAGAACAAATTATAGCAGACGCAATTATTTTTCCGGTCAAAATAACTATATTGTTCAATTGTTTTAGAGATAACCCGAAACTATAGTTAATTTGACTATATATAGAGAGCAGCAACTATAGTCCATAGTTGGCTCCTCGGTTGGCTCAACTATATTTTTCAGTAGATGAACAGACGTCACACTTCAACATACTGCTATGCTTTAGTTGATTTAAGAAAACTATTGTTAGGAAAGCAAAATTTTACAATGCTTATTAAACGAACTGCTCTTCATTATCGACATATTAAGGAAGTTTGTTTTGCTCCTTTATCGTTCTCAAAAACACAACTGCAAACTCATAAAAAAGTGAACAAGAACATTCGCTGGAAATGCCTTTATTAAATAGATTTTGATTTTTTCCGCAAAATAAATGCATTTTTAAATTGCTCACACCTCAATCTGACTGCCACGGCAGCGGGTACTTTTTTTTTGCTGGCAGTTGTGCTGTCTGTGTCACTTTTGACACCTGTTCTGGTACAAATTGCTGTCTTTTGCTCTAGTACCGGGTGCACCAGGTACACTAAAAAAAACAGCTAGGTGAACCAAAAAAAAAAATCGCGTAAAGGAGGTCCTTACCCTTTGGGTTCATGGTATTACCAACAATCAATACGAAACTAACGATTTTAAATTGGCTCACTACTTGACTAGCCTATTGGTCTCAAGCAAATCAATTAACGTGCCCCATTCTAATCGAAATTCTAGTACTACACAATATTTGTTTTGATTCGCTATGAAAGTTTGACAGATAAAATGAGGGGTTAGTGGATTTTCCTATGTTTCGAGGGGTGAATCGATTAGCTTGGGACCGAAGATAGTACCACAGCTGAGCCAAAAAGTTGAGCACGTTTCTTCGGGACCTACTAGTCTACGAAACTAACGATTTTAAATTGGCTCACTACTTGACTAGCCTATTGGTCCCAAACGATTAACGTACCCCATTCTAGTCGAAATTCTAGTACTACACAATGTTTGTTTTGATTCGCTATGAAAGTTTGACAGATAAAATGAGGGGTTATTGGATTTTCCTATGTTTCGAGGGGTGAATCGATTAGCTTGGGACCAAAGAGAGTACCAGAGCTGAGCCAAAAAGTTGAGCAAGTTATTTCGGGACCTTCTAGTCTTAGAGTTACCTCTATGGTAATTTATATGACTATATAGTATTATTTATTTATACTAACCTAAACACAACGTGGGGTGACCCAAATCCAAACGATCACTAACCAAAATAATAGACTTCGACAGTGAGCATGCATAAGGGCGTATACGCGATGATCGATTCTCTTTATCGATTTTCTCTTTGCATTGCTACAGCTAAGCGAAACAATTTTGTAGAATTTGTTCAATGTAGAGTTGTAACAGGTTGTATTGGCTATCAAAAGCAACAGCAAACGTACCGACAAACGTTAAATCTAGCGAGTTATTAACAAAAGAGAAAATCGATGAAGAGAGTCGATCATCGCGTATACGCCCTTATGAATGCTCACTGTCGACTTATCTTTTTTCAGCAGGTGTAATTTCGTTTAGTTCTGTTTCTCTCTTTTCAGCAAAACAACTACAAAAAAACCTCTATAACTCTTCTTCATTCTTTTAATCTCCTACTATCCCCTATAAATGTATCGGAAACTAGTGGGACTGTCTGTGCAAACAGAAACAGACCTGCTAGTGGAAGAAGGTCGTTATAACTCGCTTAACTCGTACTCGCACTCGCTTAACGGCAGATTGGTTTACAGTGGTCGACCAGGGTGTGTGCTGATAAATTACAAAATTACAATTACATCATTATTTCATACATCAGCTTGAATTGCGTTGATCGATGTTACATTTTTTTTTGCTGTGCACTACACCAGCCAGCAAAGTTCAACAATCCATCGTTGCTTATGCCTTTGTTGTCGTTTGGAACCAGTTTTGCGAGGTAGGCAACGATTGTGCGTATTTCTCGCGTAACTTTTGAAAAGGGCCTATTTATAGCCTGAACAATACGTAAAGAGCAAATTGAAACATTGAACGTCGCGTGAAAGTGGAACTTAATGAAGGCCTAAGTACTTTTTCGTAGTTTTTAGTTTTCGGATTTGAGAGATCGTCGGTTACAGTGGCCTGCTTACTGAGCAGGAAAACGCGTTCCCAGGTCCTTACATATCAAAGAGATTTATGGTAAAATCGCTTGTGTATCGTGTATTTTGCGAAACTCGTTGTTGTCGTTAGTTCCGGGTTTGAATGGATACAAAAATTTGAGCAACGGTATTATGTGATATGAGGGGCTCGGTGGCCTTAGAGCAACCGCTTTTGCTTACTGAGCAGAACATCATGAGTCTAATCTCAGGCCCATCCACATTCAAGATTCGTCAATCGTTTTATTTGTTAATATGACTACATGGTAATAACAGGAACTCGGTGATTAAAAATGTGCTCGTCTGCCTAGTGGCAAACGTTTTTGCTTACTGAGCAGAAGACCGTGGGTTTAGTCCCAAGCTCCTTCGCGTTATATGATCGTTAGGACATCAATTCAGCTTATCGTTTACCAAAATGAACCCTGCTGCAAACTCAACCCTCTTATCCAACATCCCAGTGATTCCTCGTGGAAGTGCAGAGGTGTTCTCGGCTTCCATCAAAACGAGTGTCATGTCAACACAATCCTTTCCATTCCTTTCTTGACCTGTGTTCGGGCGCGGCCGGCGCTGGTATTGCCTAATTTAAGAACACCAGCTTTTACACATTGGGGATGATTGCTAGTCCCAAGCATTATCTATTGGTTCTCTGTGTAATAACAGCTGATCTGGCAATAACAGAGTAGCAACCGTGGGCGGTCAATCAAGCTCAAGCTCAAGCAAGCTCAAAAATAAATTCATTTTTAATTCGGTCTTATACCCTGCCATACTAAATTTTGAAATCTGATTCATATTATTGATTGAATGATTGTCTCAAGGTGCCTCATTAAAGCTGCCAATGACCATATTTTTTAATTCACGTGGGATTTGATGTGCCGCATGATGGGTTTTACCTCAAGTTAGATTCTTGCCATTTCTCCGGTATAAACCTGATCATGTTCGGGATGTACACTTTCCCAGCGGAATCTGGATATGACTAATGTGGTCATAAGGATTATCATTGAATTCCGATGTGACTTGATTTGTCGCATGAAGAGTTTTAATTTACGTCATTTTGACCAATTTCCCGGGGGTGCCCGGAACATTTCCGGGTGTGGCCAGTGTGGAATTCTGGAGTAATTTAATGTGTTGTATTATGGGTTTCACACGTTTACGTTGTATCAAGTATGATGAACGATATTCACCGGAACTTGCTCCGGCCATTTTTCCGGAACTGGTTGACCAATTTCAAGAGCATTCAATAAAGTTTGATTAGACCATAAGACCTCTTAGTTGACCATTTTGCTCAACATCAACAATCCCCATAAAAAGTTTGACAGATGGAAAATTTCACAGTCGACCGACGAAGTCGGGTGCCGATGAAATCAACTGATTAATATACCGACTCGATCCGATTTAATCGGCAGTCACTCGTCAACAGTTTTCGTCACTGTATCAATCAACCGACTAAGTCAAGTTTCGTCTGTTGCTGTTTTCATCGCTCTATTGATCAACCAACTAAATCGGTTTTCGTCTGGTGCAGATTTAATAGGATTATTAATCGGTAGGTAAAATCGGATTGAATCAACCAATGATTTCGACAGTGAGCATTCATAAGGGCGTATACGCGATGATCGATTCTCTTCATCGATATTCTCTTTTGTTAATAACTCGCTAGATTTAACGTTTGTCGGTGCGTTTGCTGTTGCTTTTGATAGCCAATGCAACCTGTTACAACTCTACATTTAATTAATTTCTCAAAATTGTTGCGCTTAGCTGTAGCAATGCAAAGAGAAAATCGATGAAGAGAATCGATCATCGCGTATAGGCCCTTATGCATGCTCACTGTCGATTTGTTCTTTGTATATATTAGTAGACAAAGTCGGATTTCATCGAGGATTTCATCTTGTTTATTTTTTTTGTTGTGCTGTGATATTGTATGCTGGTTTCCAAGAAAAAGTGAAGTCCTGTGAAAAGTATTTAATTTGTTAGTAAGTCCTGAAATTTGTGATAGGGGAATTTACGTATTCTCGGCAACCTAAGCAGCGACCTTCTTTCTATAGCCTTTTTCTCTAAGGAACGCACACATATGCAGTATTGGTTTGTTTACAATCTTTTGCTGCCAGCTGCTCTAAAAATTCCAGTCGAAAGAATTGTCAACAACTGTTTTGAAACGCTTTTACAAAGCTCCAATCTTCTCTAGTGAGAGCGAGTATTGTCGGCAACCAGTTTTTCTTCGGCAACCGTTCCATTTGAACTGCATGTAAATCTGCTGTTCTATTATCGGCAACTCGAAATCAGCTACAATTTGTAGTGCGTGTGTTGCATTTAAAGAAAACCTTGCTAGATTGCATTTTCTCAGTGGTAAAAATATAGTCAAATTGAAGCTGAAAGCATAAAGAATCGTTTGCATGCATTCAGCGAAGTGTTTTCGTAAGAAAATCCAGTGAAAATAGTGTTTCAATTTGTGTTGCCGAAAATAGTCTGTCATGCCGAAGCCGTCATTTCCCCTAGTTAGAATGTCGAGTAGGTGGAGTACTTGGAGGACTAAGCAAAAAGCGGAAAGAAATAGAGAATATGATGAGCTTTACCGGCGTCATTTAAACAATTCCGAAGGCGAAGATTCTGATACAATAGAGGTACATTAAAGCCATTCACAACAATATTTTTTTTTCCTTTGGTTTGTTTTTTCCGTCGATCTTGTTTTCCTTGCTGAGCACCAATGCTACCGACGTGCCAGGAAGGCAGCTCCCACACCTGGACCCTACCTATCGACCCATCAACTCATGAACCGGGGACCAACGGCTTTACTTCCCATCCGAAGGAAGGCGTGATCAGAGATGTTATGCCTCAGAACATCCCGGCGGCGCCGACTGGGATTGAACCCAGGCCTGCTGGGGTGAGAGGTAATCACGCTTACCACTACACCACCGGCGCCGTTATTCACAACAATACAATATGTTTTATTTACATTAAAACTTTGCTAATATATCCTACATTTTACAAGTATGATACATGTACAATACATATTGTTGATAACCATTTTTTTTTGTATTGCATTCTATTTTACGGTACTTTCTTCCGGGATGCAACTCAACCGGTACTCTGTCAGGATGTTGATCATGATTCAGAGGGGCAGGAGCTCGACGATGTCGAGCATCGCAATGACAGTGGTACCATAGAGCTAACTCTAGTACTAGTAGCAACAATCAATACGAAACTAACGATTATAAATTGGCTCACCACTTTAGTAGCCTATTGGTCCCAAGCAAACGATTAACGTACCCTATTCTAGTTGAAATTCTATTACTACACTATGTTTGTTTTGATTCGCTATGAAAGTTTGACAGATAACATCAGGGGAGTGTGGATTCATGCAGAACATGCAGGGGTGAGTGAAATAGCTTGGGACTGCTTGGGACCGTTGTTCTGGTACTGAGTGAGCCAAAAATAATAATGATTTTCTTCGGGACCCGTTGGTCTTAGAGTTACCTCTATGCTAGTAGGTCCCGAAGAAAAGTGCTCAACTTTTTGGCTCAGCTCTGGTACTTCTTCGGTCCCAAGCTAATCGATGCACCCCTCGAAACATAGGAAAATCCACGAACCCCTCATTTTATCTGTCAAACTTTCATAGCAAATCAAAACAAACAAAGTGTAGTACTAGAATTTTGACTAGAATGGGGTACGTTAATCGATTTGCTTGGGACCAATAGGCTAGTCTAGTAGTGAACCAATTTAAAATCGTTAGTTTCCACCGGTTGGTGGTACTGTGGAGAACGATGATGGCAAAGATGAATCAACCGGAAACCGCTTTGAAGCAGTATATGATTCAAAAGTCCCTCTAAAATACCGTCTGGCTCATTTTGTGTCCCAGTTAAAGATGTCCGATAACAACAGCATGAGGCGATTCCTAGAGCGTGAGTTTGAGAGAGTTCATGCACGAATTGATAAAGGTAGCTTCAAAATATCTAACTAAAACGAAACAATTAATATGTTCTTCAATTCACAGTTGAACAGCAAAACAGGGACATCCTTGCCCATTAACGGGCCACGCGGGACCTTTTAACACAATATATCGAGCAGTATCAAGGATTGAAAGAAAGCATGGAAAAGCACTTCGAGGCTCCAATCAAGAGAACATTTCCTATTGGTTCTGTCGAAGAAGTTGGAAAACTGCTCGAAAATTCGAAGATCCTGAACTTATCCATAATTTGAAACGGGAAATTTCTTATGCGATTAGCAACGTACGGAAGGAAGATTCCCTAATAAAAAATAACCATAAACGAACGATAACCCAAATTAATGAACTATTCCATAAATGGTTTGGATGATACCCAGAACACGTCGTTAAGCAAATTAACCATACAATTTTTATTAGGGTTGGCTTCGGGCTGTGCTAACGGATCAAGTAACAGCCGAATTTCACATGGCTGACGATATCAGGAATCTTAATTTCATCAAACATATCATTCGTAAGTATGTTATATGTTCAGAGCACGAATCACAACATTAACCAACAATATTTTCCATAGATAACATCACTTTCACAAAGGAGAAGCAGTTTACCGCGATGGTGGGACAGGCAAAAGCTCCAGTGTACTCGAAGCGACGCAGATATGTCAGAAAACGCCAGGAAGTGTCGAATCCATCAGAGCCTCGCCTGAATATAGCTACGCTAAAAAATCTCGTATTATCCCCGGAACTCGACAAACAGAAGCTGAAAGCCCGAAGTCTGAGATCACCGTTACAGCACAGGAGGCTAGTTTCGGTAGTGGTTCTAGCTCTGAAGAGTCCCCCGCGTATTCACCATTGAGAACAGAGTAAGGTTTTTGGTTTACTTAAATTAAATAAAACATTAATTTATATTTATCTATTTTTATTGTTTTCCGCTTATTTTATATCCGCAATCCATAATGGAGAACACTACTTTCACAACCTATTGCTCAGCCGATTTAGTTGGTTTTAGTCGACCTATTTACTTCTTTCCCATCAACCGATTTCGTCGGGTTTCGTCAATTTGTTTCCTATATTTTAATCGACCGACGAATTGCCCTACTAAATCGCTTTTGGTCGATCAATTTAATGTACCGATTACCCGCATAAACGCGAACCATCACTTCATCTTACCGATAATGGTTAAAAATTATTTATAATCCCTCCTAAACTTTAACTGAAATGGTTATGGAACTTTACATGAACGTTTGTGTGATAAAGTTTCAAGCTTATGTATTATGGTTTTTTGGAAGCGGACCTTACAAATAATGGGTTGTTAAGAACCATTACCATTCCAAATTCTTGTTTTCTCCATACATTTTCAGAAAGAGAACTATATAAGAACGTTTTTACTTATGATTTGAGAACATTAATGGTAATGGTTATGGTAGTCAGTAAGGTCCATTAATGGTTTTGTATTGTCGCTCAACTTTACGTGGAATATATCGTGAATTGGTAATCAGTAAATTACAGGCAACCAATTCGCGATATATTCCACATAAAGTTGATCGATGTTACAAAACCATTCGTGGACCTTACTGACTACCATAACCATTACCATTAAAGTTCTCAAACCATAAGTTAAAAGGTTCTAATATAGTTCTCTTTCCGAAAATGTATGGAGAAAACAAGAATTTGGAACGGTAATGGTTCTTAACAACCCATTATTTGTAAGGTCCAGTTCCATAAAACCATAATACATAAAGTTGAAACTTTATCATTAAACGTTCATGTAAAGTTCTATAACCATTTCAGTTAAAGTTTAGCAGGGATTATAAACAATTTTTAACCATTTTAGGTAAGGCCAATTTATGGTTCGCGTTTATGCGGGTAGTCGGCCGACGTCCCTGTTAAACTCCCATAAGCGTCAGTGCAACAATCGGCCGATTAGTCGGAAACGAAATCGGCCGATCATACCGACGCGAACCGACTTAATCGTGGGGAAAATCGGGAGGATTTTTTATGGGGATGACATTAATCCTAGCTCTGAAGTTCAGGTTAGGAAAAAAGTTAGGTTAAAACAAAATGTCAGCTATTGTTGGTAAACAAACCGACAGCATTGTTGACAGCATTCCCCCATGCACTCAAAAATATAACTACCCACAAATCTAAAAAACCTACTACTGCGTGCACTTCCATTCTATTACCGAGAACCATGATTTTTCGATAAATTCCTTCCACGCTATTGGTCCTGACCTTTGGGTCCATGGTTATAACTCTCCAGTCTGTATATTAAAATAAATCATTATTAAGGTTTTCATTGTCCGGTGTCTAGCTGTGATTTTTTTAAATAAAATAGTATTGAATCCGAGCAATCTTTATTTTATCATTGACACAATTAAGAAAACTTACTTTTTACAAATTTTACTGTAAAAACCGTACTTGAAGAATGTGTAAAAATGCTCTTCTATTGACGTTTGATGGGTTTACACATAAATAATTTTATGAGTAGACCCCTTTTTTTCTAGCTTTTTTCACGAAATGTGTGAAATTTTACACATTAATGTGTTTACACTGGGTACCGTGCAACTCTTCTATTATCAACAGGTCAGTGACAAGGCCTATACCAACAGCAGCGTTTGACAGTACACTCAAAGATAAATTGAATCAAAAAAGCTTAAAAAGTATGCAGTTTCCCGCTTCACCTTATTGAGTCCGAGCCATGATTACTTCCCGAAAAAAAAATTACAGTGAAATTTTCAGTGGAAACAATGCTCTAACATTAATATTTATTGTCGACAATAAAAATGATTGTTATAATGTTGTACTCTTCCGAAAACGGCAAAACTGCTACCTAGATGTACAATGAATGTACATAATAAAATGTTGTTACAATGATTTTTATCGTATTTTTAATTTATTTTATTGTTAACATGATTCGATCATGAACAATAATGAACAACTCTATTACAATAAAAATTGTTGTTACATTAAATATTGGTGTATTTTCATTGTGGGTTACTTCACGAACAATAAAAATAAATCTGATTGAAGCATGCAGACTATGAGAGGGTCAGCAACACTGCCAATGTAATTAAGATAGGCGCTGCTCGTATGGCTCTGGCTTTGACAGTTCGTTTGGCTCAAAACCAGGCAGTCCGCGTCCGCTCATATCTTATCCTAGACCCTCTCTAAAGCTTAATGGAGACCTTGTCCGTGCAGTCAATAATCATACAATAATAATAAAAAATTCCACCACTTGAAGATCTCAGGAAGGAACTCTCAGGTGGAAGCATATTTCATGGGTGATTCTCTCCAGTCGAATGCATTAACTTATCAACGACGCTCAACCACCAAGGAGACGTGACCTAGGGATATCGAGCGCAGGGGAGTTGGCCTGCATTTCTCACAAGTTCCGGATCGAATCTCGATCCATAACCAGTAAAAAAAGGACCACCCGTAACAGACATACCACCCCCTTCCCTTCCCGGGGCAAAGTTTTATTTTTTCGATTTATTTTTAAAGTCGATAAAGTAGATCTGTCAAGCCAACACAAACACTCTAAAGTACACTGTTATTTTTTTAATAAATAAATTCGCCAACCAACAGTAAAATAACAATAATATATAATGTTATTGAAAAAAAATTATATGGGAAAATCACGAAAATTTCATTGTTAAGATACTTAACAACCCCCCTTTTTTATTGTAAATTTTCCATTTACCATGAAATTTATTGTTTTGTACAACATAAATCAAGGTAAATTTATTGTAGACGTAACAATATAAATCATTGTTAAGACAATAATTTTCGTCTTATTGTTACATTGTTTTTTAATGTATTTTTGTTGTTATTTTTTTTCGGGTTCGGCAGTAGTCATGCATGAATAAAATTGAAATAATCTTTCCAGTATTAAATTTTATTCTTTTTCAATACTAATATTTATCAAAAAAAGATTAAAATTCAATCAAATTTTTTTTTAAATAGAATCAAAAATGATTAAAAACTATTCAAAATAGATAATCTACAATCTAATCAACCATGATTAAACTGGGATTAATATCAGATGCTTATTTTTTAGAATGAGAGGATTAATTTTTAATCATTCGATATGATTAAACCACAGACAAACAGACATAACACTCCTAAGTTGTGCATCGAACAAGCATTTAACGGTAAATTTAAAAGTATCGTAGTTGGTAGTACCACCACCTGTGGCGCGCATAGTCAATTCCCTTGCATTTGACGTTTACACACTACCGCCATCTGTTCTGCGTACTACCAACAATCAATACGAAACTAACCATTTTAAATTGGCTCACCACTTTAGTAGCCTATTGGTCCCAAGCAAACGATTAACGTACCCTATTCTAGTTGAAATTCTATTACTACACTATGTTTGTTTTGATTCGCTATGAAAGTTTGACAGATAACATCAGGGGTGTGTGGATTCATGCAGAACATGCAGGGGTGAGTGAAATAGCTTGGGACTGCTTGGAACCGTTGGTCTGGTACTGAGTGAGCCAAAAATAATAATGATTTTCTTCGGGACCCAGTGGTCTTAGAGTTACCTCTATGGTACTACCGACCATAGTGTACTCAACAGATGGCGGTAATGTTTTAGCGACGATGTTTTACAGTGAGAAATATTCAATGAGTTATGTCTGTTTGTCTGTGATTAAACTGAGTTCAATGTCAAATTGATTAAATTTCAAGCAAAATGGGAATAGTTCAATTTATCAGTGTAGGCAGCATGTCCCAGGGCTCAAATCGTTTATTTTGCTGTAATGGGCCCGCTGTCACTGTATAACATGTTGCCTAAAGAGGCTGAATTTATAAAGAGAAGACTTGTCAAAATTGGAACAATCGATTTTCTGTCAAAGTCATAGGAAAAGTCATTCCAATCGAGCAGAAGACCTGTCAAATGGATAAGATGTCGCCTCTTTATAAATTCAGGCTCGTTAATGTTGCCTATTCATCCCACTACGTCCTAGCAAGAAGTACGGTCGACTTGTTTCGCGCTCCGTTGTTTTGGAAGTTTTTTCGGTATTCGCTTGATATAAATTATCAGTTTTTTCTCACTAAGTGACTCCTGGCAAAGTTCCCGGTAAATTGATCGAAAAGTGAGTTTTTTTTAGTAGAAAGTGTCATTTTCGGAAAGATTAATCCGTGCTATTGGAAATTCGCAAACAAATTTGGGCATCATCGTTGTGTGGTCACGCATACCCGCTCACGTATCATCATCATCGAGTGTGAGCACCCGTTTCTACATCTTCATCGTTCATCAATCATCGTGCGCCTGTGTGCGCTGAGTGCCGCGCCTCGATCAAGTGCACCACAGCGAAGGTCATCCACGCTGCGTGTCGCTTCCCAGCCATCTGTGTAAACGCCTACACATATAACGCTCGGTGGTAGTAGTATAGGATCATCAGATAAGTTTTTGTTTTTTTCTTGTTTCTTTAACTCGAGTTTTTGTTTCTTTTCCTCCCCCATTAATTGAATTTTCATTTTGTATTTCTGTGTTTGTAGTGTTTTCTGTCTATTGTGTCTGTGCGTTCAGGATGTTTTGTCAGAAGACGGCATGGATGACCATTCATCTCAGAAAAATGGTGATGTCATCCCTGGTTCGTCGTCTCAGTCTGTCAATGGGCGTCAGATTGCGGGCCTACCCGAATGACTCGACTGGCCCATGGGTTGTCTATTTTCAGCCCAAAAACAAACCCTTGAATGTTGTTCAGATATCTGATGATCTGACAAAGCGATTCTCTGCCGTGACCGAAATAACGAAGGTTAGGCACAACAAACTTCGTGTTACCGTCGCTAACCTGAAACAGGCCAATGAAATTGCTGTTTCCCAATTTTTTACACTGGAATATAGGGTGTACATTCCAGCCTCTGATGTGGAGATCGAAGGCGTGGTCACTGAGGCGAGTCTGAACCCCGAGATACTGGAGAAGCAAGCGGTTGGCCGATTCAAGAACTTCTTCATAGAATGAAGTCAGTATCACTCAGCGAGGGTAAAAAGAGTTTTACCAACAATCAATACGAAACTAACGATTTTAAATTGGCTCACTACTTGACTAGCCTATTGGTCCCAAGCAAATCGATTAACGTATCCCATTCTTGTCAAAATTCTAGTACTACACAATGTTTGTTTTGATTCGCTATGAAAGTTTGACAGATAAAATGAGGAGTTATTGGATATTCCTTTGTTTCGAGGGGTGAATCGATAAGCTTGGGACCGAAGATAGTACCAGAGCTAAGCCAAAAAGTTGAGCTCGTTTCTTCGGGACCTTCTGGTCTTAGAGTTACCTCTATGGTTTTACCCCCACAGACTCGTTTCGGGTGATCTTTTCTGGATCTGCCCTTCCTCAATACATCGAGCTGGGAAAACTTCGTCTTCCTGTGCGGTTGTTTGTACCTCGGGTCATGAACTGCCAGAATTGCAAGCGGTTTGGACATACGGCCTCCCACTGCGGCAACAAGGCACGCTGCTCCACATGCGGGGAGAAGCATGAGGATGGCGCCTGCGCAGCTACTGCACCAAAATGCGTGTACTGCAACGGAACTCCTCCTCATGCTCTCTCGTCGTGCCCGGCGTACAAACAGCTCGGGGACAAAATGAAACGCTCCCTTAAGGAACCTTCCAGGCTGTCTTTTGCAGAAATACTTAAGACAGCCACGCCATCGACCACTGACAAAAATCCCTTTTCTCTTTTGTCAGATGACGAGACTGACTCTGACTTGGCTGAGGAGGGAACTTCTTTCAGTTTTCCGGAAGGTTCTGCACGGAAACGAAAGCGCATCCGTTCGCGGATTGTTGCAAATAAAGAACCCCAAATCAGCTTGCCCAAATCAAGGAGTGGTGGAAAAAAGGAGACTTCTACTCCTCCTGGATTCCGCAGAACTTACTATACCCAGGATTTTCCACCTCTTCCGGGGACATCCAAAACCCCTGATGCCCCAATTTTAAGAACAGAAACCCCTTCTTCATCTGGGTTGTTCTCATTTGATGACATTGTGGACGGTATTCTCAAATACCTCAACATTTCTGATCCTCTGAAAGGAATTGTCCTCACATTGCTTCCCACTGTGAAATCCTTCTTGAAGCAATTGACTTCAAAATGGCCCCTTCTTGCAGCTATCATCTCCTTCGATGGATAATTTTCCAAACGAGGTCGGGGATTTGATCACTGTTCTACAGTGAAATTGTCGAAGTCTTATTCCGAAATTAGATTCGTTCAAGTATTTAGTCCATAACAATAATTGCGATGCATTTGCCCTCTGTGAAACATGGCTCTCTTCAGAAATTGATCTCTCTTTTTACGATTTTAACATTATTCGATTGGATCGTGAGGATTCACGTGGAGGAGGGGTACTTTTGGGGATCAAAAAGTGCCATTCCTTCTATAGAGTGAATCTTCCCGAATTCCCCGGTATTGAAGCTGTCAGGCTACCATTAAATGTAAGAGCCTTTGTATTGCTTCTGTATATATTGCTCCTAGAGTCTCTGTTAATCGGTACTTCCCGCTCCATGGTTGATCATGGGAGATTTTAACTCCCATGGTACAGACTGGGGGGAACTGTACGATGATAACCGTTCTACTTTGATTTATGATCTCTGCGACAACTTCAACATGACAATCCTTAACAATGGAGAAGTAACACGTTTGGCTGGTCCATCCTCTAATGGTAGCAGATTAGACCTCACCTTTTGCTCCAATTCACTATCGTTGGATTGCACTTGGCATGTAATCCAGGATCCGCACGGTAGTGATCATCTGCCGATCAAAATTTCGATTGCCAGTGGGTTCAACTCGTCAGAATCCGTTAACGTCGCGTATGATCTAACCCGTAACATCGATTGGACTAAGTTCCAATCCGTGATAGACGATACAGTATCGTCAGTGGAAGAGCTTCCGCCGTTGGAGGAATATAATTTCCTCTCTAATCTCATCGTCGACAGCGCACTTCAAGCTTAAACACGACCGGTGCCGCGATCGTCTATTCGTTAGAAAACACCATCGCTCTGGTGGGATCAACAATGCACGGAGGTTTACCGTAAAAAGTCCGACGCGTTTAAACTTTTTCGGAAACGCGGAACACGCGAGCATTTCGACGCATACACATCTCTTGAACGCGAACTCAAGAGCCTCATCAAGGCCAAAAAACGGGGCTACTGGCGGCAGTTTGTAGACGGATTGTCGCGCGAAACGTCTATGAATACGCTTTGGAGTACGGCGCGAAGAATGCGTAACCGGTCTACTAACAACGAAAGCGAGGAATGCTCGGATCAATGGATTCTTAAATTCGCGCGAAAAGTGTGTCCGGATTCCGTGTCGTCGCAGTTGATTCCTCGCGAAACCGCGAATTCGGTAGACGAAATCAGTCAGCCTTTTTCAATGGTGGAACTTTCACTCGCTCTCCTTTCGTGTGGCAATTCTGCCCCGGGATCTGATAGAATCAAGTTCAACTTGCTGAAAAACCTCCCAGACGTCGCTAAGAGGCGCATGTTGAACTTTTACAATCAGTTCTTGGAGCTCAATATTGATCCCGACGATTGGAGACGAGTGAGGGTGATAGCCATTAAAAAGCCTGATAAACCCGCGTCGGATCACAATTCGTATCGGCCCATCGCGATGCTGTCGTGTATTCGGAAATTGATGGAGAAAATGATCCTTTTTCGCCTCGAAAAATGGGTTGAGACGAACCACCTTCTTTCAGATACTCAATTTGGTTTCCGTAGGGGTAAGGGAACGAACGACTGTCTCGCGTTGCTTTCCACAGAAATTCAGTTGGCTTTTGCTAAAAAAGAGCAAATGGCTTCTGTGTTCTTGGATATCAAGGGGGATTTTGATTCAGTATCCGTTGAAGTTCTTTCAGAGAAACTCCACGTTTGTGGATTGTCTCCATTAATTAATAATTTTTTGTACAATTTGCTGTCAGAAAAACATATGAGCTTTTCTCATGGAAACTCTACAGCTTTTCGATTTAGCTACATGGGTCTCCCCCAAGGCTCATGTTTAGGCCCCTTTTGTACAATTTCTACGTTAGAGAAATTGATGTCTGTCTTAGTGACAATTGCACGTTGAGACAACTTGCAGATGATGGCGTAGTGTCTATCACAGGGCCAAAAGAGGTTGACCTGCAAGGACCCTTACAGGATACCTTGGAAAATTTGTCTACTTGGGCTATTAGCTAGGTATCGAATTCTCCACGGAGAAAACTGAGCTGGTCGTTTTTTCTAGGAAGCATAGCCCAGCACAACCGAAGCTTCAACTTTTGGGTAAACCCATCACTCATTCCATGTCTTTTAAATATCTCGGGGTCTGGTTCGATTCCAAATGCACCTGGAGATCCCACATTGAGTATCTGAGACGAAAATGCCAACTAAGGATCAATTTCCTTCGATCAATAACCGGAACGTGGTGGGGAGCCCATCCACAAGATCTTCTGACGTTGTACCGGACAACGATTTTATCGGTTTTAGAGTACGGTAGTTTTTGCTTCCCGTCGGCAGCTAAAACGCACATCATCAAGCTGGAACGGATCCAGTATAGTTGTCTTCGTATCGCGTTAGGATGCATGCACTCGACTCATACTATGAGTCTCGAAGTGCTGGCGGGCATGTTGCCACTATCCGTCCGTTTTTCAGAGTTATCTCTGAGGCTCCTCACCCGTTGCGAAGTAATGAACCCACTGGTGATCGAAAATTTTGAGAAGCTTCTGGAGCTAAATCCTGTGATAGTTTACTGGGCAGCATCAGTTTCGTTACTGTTAATGCTTCTTTTAGTTATCAGAATTTTCCGTCAACTTTCGGTTAACGATGTTGATCATTTGAACGCTATCGTTTTAATGCTATCAGATAAACCAATACTCTCTGGGAGCAGAGCTACTCCCGGATATTTCTGGGATTTTTACTGTCTGAAACTGAAGAAACTGAATATTTGAATAATACTATTTCACGACTTTTCCTACAATATAATAACTTTTGGATGTGTCATCCAGACTTAAGTTTAAAAAAAAACACTAGTTAACTCTACTGAGGTCTAAAACCAACTGAACTGATTTATTGAATTATATTATGACCAAACCTACCGAAGCCCTATCAATCAGCGGAGTAAGATAATTTTAAAGAGGGAACGTGGTCGCCGTGTTGCTGTTGCAAAGGCGACAAAACTGCTGAGGTGTCTTCCGTCGTTGGCGGGTCCAAGGGTTGGTGACATCGTTAGTTGGTGGTGAAACTGCTGAGGTGTCTTCGATCGTTGGCAGGTCCAAGGGTTGGTGGCATCGTTGGCTGCCGGATGACCATTTGCTGATGTAGGAATATGCCTTGCTCGTTACTGAGCTACCTTTGTGTTGCTGGGGAAGAATTGCTGATGCTTGGACTTGGGTGCGGGTTAGTGATCGTGCTAACTGCTATGCCGATTGCTGAGTCTTAGTCGTCGTCATCGGCGTTGTTGTTGTTGTTGTTGGTATGGATGATGACGATAATAGAGATGTACCAATGAAGTGATTGGTTGCTGTTGTTGCTAATGGTATGGATGACGGTGATGATGATAATAGAGATGCACCGATGAAGCGGTTGGTTGTGGTCCAAGAGGGTTCGTTCTTAACTAATATACCTTCCTACAGTTAATATGAAGCTCAATCCCTTCGGAACTATTTGCACCACGAATTTATTCAGATGATCCTGAAATAAGGTATAGTACGTACCTGAGTGGTGCGGAGAACCACGAAATGGTTGTCAAAAAGAATCCAACTGGTGCTGTCAAAAAGAATCCAACGATCTAGAGCTGCTAAAAGTGATACTTTTCTCATACAATCCCCGTCGGCAGAGAAAGTATTGTGGTCAATGTTGAAAATATTGTCATTTCGGCATTTTTTTACTATATTCTTCAACAAAAAACTTGCTCAAATACTCGGATGTAAACAATGTAACGAACGAACGAACCTGCACGAACTGCTGAAGGAAGAATGCAAACAAACATTATAAGAGTCATGTGGGTAGGTGCACTCCCAACACCATGTACACGTTGTTTATGGAGCAAAGGGTGAACTTTCGACAGCATGTATATGCAAATTGTGAGCAATGCATTAGCAAAACAATTTGTGATATCGGAAAATTTTCAAGTTGTTTCATGCTGACTTGCAAAACAAAAACGGCTGTGTTCGCAGTACCCAGGTACGTACATGCGTGAAAAATATAGAAATTTACCCGTATGAAAAATAAAATTAAAATTTACTTACGACAGTATGTGGAACTCCGATTCAGTAAACCTGTTTCGGTGGAACGAAGAATGTTGCCTACGGTAGCTTTGAGCTGCTGATTGCAGAAATTCCACGGACATTGTTCGTGAAAATTCTAGCTTGGAAATACGGTTCCAGTTGTTTATGACATTTGATCTTACTCATAAGTGAGGAAAATTTATTTTTTATTTAATTAGAGTAAATGTTACTCATTTTGCTAAATATTGATGTTACTCAGTTTTTTTACATTTAGCATACAAATACGAAACTGAGTAAGAGTCACTCACTTTTGAGTAAAATTGAAGGCGTGTAGAATGACAGTTCTTACAGCCAACAAAAAATTCAAGACCAACAATTGAAATGGCCTTAACTCCATTTTGTAAACAAACATTGTAAGGCCATTTTCTCGCGAACCAAAATCCACCAACGCAAACCGACAAAATGAACAGGTAGGGGAAATTCTCCTCTACCCGATTGTGTGTAAGCCCTAATAAAAAATAACCATAAACGAACGATAACCCATATCATTGAACTATTCCATAAATGGTTTGGATGATACCCAGAACACGTCGTTAAGCAAATCAACCATACAATTTTTATTAGGGAGGTTTGCGAATGTAGTTTTCGGTTCGCGAGAAAATGGCCTTAGAAGGTTTGTTTACAAAATGGAGTTAAGGCCATTTCAATTGTTGGTCTTGAATTTCTCACAGCTAACAAAAAATTTCATCTCACTAACACACGCAAATCGCACCAATACGAACCCGGCTGGAGAGGACTATAGGCAACATATAGGCGCCGTATAGAGCTTTTTGACGTGTAATCGGCGCACACAGATTAGTGCGAAAACAAACCGTTCATTCATTCATGTGTGCTGGAGAAAGACTATTAAACGTCAAAAAGGTCTATAGTCCTCTCCAGCCGGGTTGGTATTGGTGCGAGTTGCGTGTTTAGTGAGATGAAATTTTTTGTTAGCTGTGAGAAATTTTTTGTTTGCTGTAAGAACTGTCATTCTAAAGTAAAAATAAACAACAAAACGAAAACAAACCCTACGCTTGCACGGTAACAGTCAAGTACCTTTTTGTGAGTAAAGGTTAACCCATTTTTGATAAAGGTGGTTTTACTCATTAATGAGTAAATTATTTTAACAACAATGAGTTTCTGCTAACAGTAGCTAACAGTTACTAGTTAATTGGCATAATGAATAACTCATTAATTAGTGGTGCCGCTCTTATTTACAATGGGTTCACTTCTAGTCATAAATGGAGTTTGATTCTTACCGTGCACATTGACGAGTGCACGGATGGATTTGAGTTCACTCACTCGACAAAAAGTGACACAACAGCGGGGCCCTGTTTACTAAAAATGAACATATATGTGTTCATTTTTAGTAAACAGGGCCCCGCTGTTGTGTCACTTTTTGTCGAGTGAGTGAACTCAAATCCATCCGTGCACTCCCTAATAAAAAATAACCATAAACGAACGATAACCCAAATCATTGAACTATTCCACAAATGGTTTGGATGATACCCAGAACACGTCGTTAAGCAAATTAACCATACAATTTTTATTAGGGCTCGTCAATGACAGTATACGCTAGTGTGTGTAAAATTGTGTTATTAGTGTAGTGTTCGTGACATCCTGCTTGGAGAACCTGCCACTGCGGCTGAATATCAACTCTGTTAGATGACATACCATGTATACTGTGGTTAAGTCTAGTACCTCGAACTCTCGAAGGGGTGCTAAAATACTGCAGTGCAATATTTTGTTCATTCAAGAATTGCTTGTGTCAAACAACAACAAAAAAACATTGTTATCCAGTTTAATGTTCTTAGACGTAGTGTAGTGAAATTCCAGCTGGAACTGTAGTTATCAAACAGGACATTTTCAGGGTAGATTTATATCTAGTGACGCAGATTATATCTTAAGTACTTTTGCAGCCACAATTAGTTGTGTACGTTTTATGCGCCAACACCAGAGATGTTAATGCTAAATTTTTCTTTGTTTTTGATAAGAACTGCTTTGCGCACACGTCATACTTGGAATTTTGTTCTATTAAAAGTGTTTTTCGCTATTTGAGGGGAAAAAGCTTTTCGGTTGTCGGTGCACAGTCCCAGTGAACATCATACTGAAAACAGCAAAGAACGGACAACAGTAGCGACGACCTTGACGAAAATGTACCTGTACTTTTCTTGCGATCAGAGAAAATTTTGCAAGAGACATACTCGGAATCGTGCAAATCTCGTTCATAGTCCTCTGAAATGTGTAATTCGAAGAGTTGTTGTGTTCTAATAAATCAAATTTGTTAACCATGCTCATTATTTATAATATTACTTGTGATATTTGTAGTTGCTGGATTATGCACCTCTATGGATGATGAAAAATTATATGCGTTGTGAGTGTGCTTTTTAATCGGTGCCCGAAATGTCATTTATCGTGTTCATAATGTAAATATTTTGTTGAATCATTTGTTATTAGAGCATTAAAAGCTAAAATTAATAGTGTGATAGTGAAGAAATAAGTGTTGAAACTGTTTTTGTACACGTCGACTGAGCATATATAAGTGTGTAAAGAAGAAAAAAACAGTGAATTTACTGCTAGTTTTAATTGTAAAATGAAAAAATTCACTTTCAAAGGAGTTTTAGATGGTTTTCGAAGTTCTACAGTAAATCAGCCCTCTTCTCTTGGACCAACAAGGATCTGCACAGAACAAGAAATTCAAGAAACATTACGACCAGAAAATTTTCAACTGCGCAAGGTAAATTACCAGAAACCTTCCAAAGGGTGTGGTCTATTTTCCATCGATCATATTACAGTGCGATATGCTTGAGTATCTACTATTTCAAGTCAAGGGATAAAGAAAACTGCAGTCGGATTGATTACTCTCTAATGCCAGTTAAGAAGCGCGTACACTTTTTTTTTTCCTACATTTACAATCAGATAATCCGTTTTTTTTGTTTAATAAAATCATCATTTTCTACGTTTAAAAATTTAAAGTTGAAAAAATTACGCGTGGTACAGTACAGTTACTTTTTATAACAGCCATACTGTTTTAGCGGCGCCGGTGGTGTAGTGGTAATCGTGATTACCTCTCACCCCAGAAGGCCTGGGTCAAATCCCAGTCGGTGCCACCGGGATGTTCTATGAAAACATAAAATCTCTGATAACGCCTTCCTTCGGGAAGTAAATCCGTTGCTCTCCGGTCCATGAGTTCATGGGTCGAAAGGTAGAGTCCAGGTGTGGGAGCTGCTTCCCTGGCGTCTGTAGCATTGGTTCTCAGCACGGGAAACAAGATCGACGGAAAACAAATCAAGGAAAAAAAGCCATACTGTTTTCACGGCGTATCTTTAGACTCTAAATGCTACGCATTTGAATGCATGTATTGATTATCGTAATTTTGTAATTTGTATATTTCAAGAGCAAATTTTCATTGTGTCGAAAGTAACAAAGTCGAGCTATCAGTGTCAATCGATGCTCCTGCTATTGCACTATACTGTCCGAATATAAGATCACATCCCATTTTTCAATTTATTGCATATATACGTCAAATTGCCTTTTGACGTAATTACCTTCCGATCAAAATATTTCAGTGCCAACATTTCAAAGGGGCGTAATTGCAATTGTAAACAATGGCTTTAGCCGTCGATTTCTCGCAAATAAAAGCTTACTCATGAAAAATAATGACACCATCTAGCATTGTTATTTTGAAGGAGTGAGCTTTAAGATGCAACAAATCGACAGCTAAAGCCATTGTTTACAAAAGCAATTACGCCCCTTTGAAATGTTGGCTCTGATTTGTCGATGTTGCTTAAGCCATCCGATTTCTATGGAGATGCCGTTTGTCTTAAGTAACAGAGCAGAGAATCCCGTGTAAAGTGTACGTTCGTCGTTTCGCTTTCTCATTATTAAAGTGAATAAATCGAACTATTTGTTGCTAAGATGCTAAGATGCGATTGATAATTCTCCCGAATATCTTGATAAATACACTTTGACTTATGTAACATTATGGGACCAGTATTTTTTAGCATGAAAGCTAGGGATCTGCTTTGTATGATTAAAACCCTGCTTAATATGGTAAACATTGCTATCATCAGTGTTGGGAAAATATCAAAAAATCAAATCTCACCAACGCCCAAGATCACGCTTGATTTTCGTAGTCAAAAATCAACAAGCAAACTACCTACATACTGCGGTTGATTTTGCAAGCTGTGATTCACAGCTCGCGATATCAAGCGAACAAAACTCACCAACTGCAAATCTCACCAAACTGTGGTGAGATTGAGTTTAATGATTTTTGCTTTACACCCGAATGCAACCGAAACTTCCATAACGGCTTGCAGTAGTCCCTTCGCGTCTGCCATCGGTGAAGGTTAAAAAGAGGTAGCAAACTATGCTTTCTTTTTCTAAAAAAACGATGTACAATGGAATCATTTTTGTGTCGAGTCAACTCTCAGCTTGATTTTTGCACATTGTCAATAGTCTCGCAATATCAAAAGAGCTTGTAAAATCAATATCAAGCATGATATTTTGTTCCAATATCACGCGTGATATTGCGAGCGCATGAGAGCGGAAAAATATCAATCGATTTCTGATTTTGCCAACACTGGTAATCACTATGAGTTTGGTGAGAGCTGTCCAATTATTTTTTACAAATTAAATAATAAAATTAAACTAAATACATCCCTCCCCTTGGCTAGTTTTTGCACCTTGTTGCTGGTGGGCGGGATTAATTGCATGCTTTATAGTGGAGTGATGAAGACGTTAGGTTTATGGCCGGCGTTGCTGGCTCATGCTTCTCGGGATTTCCACTGTGGCGTGCTACTATTGTGACATACCCATACGCATTTTTGTGGTGCGACATAGTGGAAGCAACAATCAATACGAAACTAACGATTTTAAATTGGCTCACTACTTGTCTACCCTATTAGTCCCAAGCAAACAATTAACGTACCCCATTCTAGTCGAAATTCTACTACTACACAATGTTTGTTTTGATTCATTATGGAAATTTGACAGATAAAATGAGGGATTAGTGGATTTTCTTATGTTTCGAGGGGTGAATCGATGAGCTTGGGACCGAAGAGAGTACCAGAGCTGAGCCAAAAAGTTGAGCACGTTATTTCAGGACCTTCTAGTCTTAGAGTTACCTCTATGGTGGAAGCGTGTGTGCATATTTGGAGCATGTGCCCTATATAATTTAAAAATCAGCTAGAGAACTTACTTCAAAATGAAGCATTTTAGTCACTTGAAGGTGTCACCTGGGTCGAACTAGGATATAATAAATAGGTATAGGTCACTCAAAAGTACTTGAAACACGTTTAGTTTTAGATTACAAGCACAAGAGCAGGTTTTTAATAAAGCATAGGATTAATTTAAAGATTTCAATAATTTATTAAATTAGACTAATGAGATATCATAATCATCAAATGAACTTAAATAAGAAATTTCAGATCGACAAAAATGGGAAGATGGTTTCATTCTATTCTCCCACAGGTGTTGAACAAACCATGGTTCAAAAGGTTGGACATGAGCCGCGACTTTATACGCGTTATGTTAAGGCTTATGTCCAATCGCTGTTCGTTAGACTCGCACTTCTATCGAATTGGGCTCTCAGGCAGCAATTTATGTACGTGTGGCAGTGGTTATCACGATATCGAGCATGTTGTTGGTCATGTACCCTACACCGTGTTGCTAGATCTGAGTTATCCATATCCCTCAGGGCCCGAGGAAAACAACCCGCGATACCCGTTAGAGATGTCTTGGTTAGCCGAGATCTCGACTATTTGAATTTAATTTATGTGTTTTTAAAACGGATAGATCTGAGGATTTAGTAGTTAGTGTCATCTTGTGTTCTCCCAAGTTGTTAGCTGCCCATCGGTGTACCACCATGTTTGTCTTTTTCATCAGAATGTCGCTTAGTTCGAGATCAAGAGCACATTGCTCTCCAAACCTTGTGTTCACAATCCCTACCCTGCCATCCATTTGTTACAATTTGTTACCCCTAACCTCGAGATAACCGCGAGTAATCGGCCGTTAGTTTTAAGTAATTTTGTAATCTAATCAATGAATATCGGCTCCGCAAAGCTACAGCAAATGAGCCTGGAAAAATAAACGCACTATAAAAAAAGAAACTTCAGAAAGTCTAATAACATTAAGTAGATTAACCAAAAAATAGGGGGTCCGCTTAGGGAGGCAACTAACCTTTAAAGTTGTAGAATAAATCTTCCTATTTAGTCTTGAACTTCAATAAGAAAACGCAAGCAGACCAATAACATTCAGCAGATTAACAAGGAGAGGAATAGTTTAGGAAATAAGTAAAAGTAGAGGTATGTGACAATTAATAACTTTTAATCTTTTGTAGGTATTGTTTTCCGCTGAGTTTATTGTACTCGATTACTATATTATTCTCTCAATACGCGAAATCTCTGATATATGCGGTTATTTTTCGTATCTTACGTAATTTAGATAGCTCTAAACGGTTTTACTGACTCGAGGTCGTTCCTTAAGCGGTTTTGGTGCAGGTTAAACCTTTGACGGCTGTCGGAATCAACGCGCCTACGTCTACGGAGCTTTCGCAGAAGTGATACACAATTCGGTAGAGCTTGTCAAACGCTGTTGATCTTATGTAGTATAGAATTTATTCGGCACGGTCGCGAAATCTTGAAATGATTGATACGTTCTTTAAATTAACTAATTTGATACAAAGCTCAATAGCAAATATGTAGAATATCTAGGGAGGAAACCAAAATTAATCAACTTGCCAACAAAAGCTATCACATTTATTTTGGTGGCACTCTTTAAATGATAAAAAGCTTTTTTTTTTCTCGCTTCGGTTGTCTCGTACGGCTCTCGGAATTCGCGCGGTTTTCGTAACTTACATAATTTAGACATCATTTTTTCCATAACTATCTTGAAATAATACACACGGAATCCAGTGTTCAAGCTGCCAACATAGGCTAGTCCTTCTGCTGTATTGTCAAAGATAGAAGCAAAATTTATTCAAATGGGTCAAGTCTTGAAAACTAAGCTGTCACGCAGTTCCAGCTTGATACCCAATAAAAAAGATAACGGTGAACTGAGTCAGCTGCCAAAAAATTAGAGACGTATCTTTTTAACTTGTGCTGCCGTTTTTCTAAAATTTAAGTACTGTTGTACTATTAATTTTGAGATACACTGTTTGTCATTCATTATATTTAGAGTTGCTCCACATATTGGACAATTCTGCATCGCCGAATTTCCAGTAATATATGCTAGGACTTTTCCGTCTAAAGGGTGTATCGTTTAAAATCCGCACACACAAAATTCATTCTCAAAATTCGAGTTTTTATCCGGTTATCACCAAATTTTCATGGAGTAAAAAGAAACATTTAAAGTTAGTTTTGGCATCATTCATTTAATTTATTTCGCCTTTATATCCGAATGCGCGAACCTTGGCCTTAACCCCAGTCATAAGGTTCTGCACGACCTCAGAATCGACTTTTTTGCATATTAACCCATGCTTTCTTCATTTCTTCTACATCCACCACCTTAGGTAGTTTTAGAAGGTGCTCCTTCATAATGGCCTAGTATTTTTCTATTGGGCGCCGTTCCGGAGTGTTTGGGGAAATCAGATCTTTCGGCACGAAATCGACATCATTCACCTTATACCACTTTAGCACGTCCTTCGTGTAGTGGCATGATGCTAAATCCGGTCAGCAGATCGTCGGACCGCCGTGAGTCTTCAGGAGAGGGAGAAGCCGCTTTTGGAGACCCTCTTCCAAATACACCTGTCCAAAAAATTTGAAATTTTCGCTCCACAGTGCTCAAACGGTTTCACATCGGGTCCTGATTAGTCTCCGAAAGTTTAAACTCATTTGATAAAAAACTGACTTGGCACTAACCATTTGAAGTTTATATGGAAATTACTATGGAGAAACAAAACTTTTTGTTCATTGTCTTTTAGCCTTTTTACACATTGTAATGTTAACAAATTCTATTGCTATTCTTATGGGATTTTATATCAGCTACAACTTTGCAGAAAATTGTTTTTCAGCCAAACGTCAAATTAAATAGATATTAATTAAAACAGCAAAAAAGGGTTATCTTCCATTTAATTCTATTTAATTAATTTTGGTATCCATGACAGATACGTATTTCGACTACAATGTGCAGTCTTCATCAGTGTCATTTCCACTAAAGAACTTATCAAAATCTAAGCCCCTTAAGTACTCATCCCCTGGTAAAAAAAGTCAAGATCACGATATAAAAATGAAACTACAATGTGTTGAATCGGAACCTACCTAACTAATAAAAACCAAAGATTTAAGTAAACTAAAGGAGAAAAATCTATACAACTCTGTAATAATGAAAATCTCAAAGGCTTGGTAGCCATCATAATGAATTAATGAAATTGGATTGTTAGCGGAATGCTTAAATAAACCAGCAAAAAAGGGGTTATCTTCCATTTAATTCCACTTAATCAATTTTAGTATCCATGACAGATACGTGGAAGATAACCCTTTTTTGCTGTTTTATTTAAGCATTCCGCTAACAACCCAATTTCATTACTTCATTACTTCAAGATATTAATTAATTAATGTCGTTTTCGTTTTTACTACACTACACCGGTGTAGTGTAAGCAGCAATAAGTGCGAGTCATTGACAGTTCATCATCACTTCTTTGTAAACAAAGGTGCAACCGATAGCTACACCCTAATTTTTTTCGGTGTTCGGCAGTGTAGCACCGGTGTAGCTACACCGCAAAAACGAAAACGACATAAGAGATTGATAATCTTATGGCAAGATTAAGCAACTGTATTGTGGGCAGTGTGACATAGTAGCCATGATTTTTGTCCTATATTCTACGCGCCATAAACACCAATGTTGCATGCTGAACAGATGATTGAGCATAATCATAAGACATCAGTGACTTGAATCATTAATAACTTTTGTTCCTTACATTTGATCGAAAACTGGTCTTCAACAAAGTTGTAGTTGAGCTCAGCTCAGCTATCATTTTCTAAAGTAGAGTGAACTGTTGAATTTTGAGATAAATATGAATCGAAATTATGGTTTCTACATAGTAATTCCCATATAAACTTCAAATGGTTTGTGCCAAGTCAGTTTCTCACTAAATGAGTTCAAATTTTGGAAGGCTAATCAGGGCCCAATTTGAAACCTTTTGAGCACTGTGGAGCGAAATTTTCAAAGTTTGCATCAGTCTACTGTCCATTCATGGTGCTTGCGGTAACGAAAGGTGTATTCCGCTTTCCGCAAGTACAAATCGCTTTCCAAATTAAGAACTTCTTGATGAACTTCGACATCTTCTGTGTCCGGAGGTTCTCGGGAACATACAGTCACATACAGGTTTCCTGGAATCTGGTTGAAGTCCGCCTTCACATATGTCTCGTCTCCATTACGCAGCAGTGTGGTTTCGTTAACTTCTGGTCGTACAACTTCCGGGCACGGCTTTTTACGACCGTATTATGTTTCTCGTCACGGTTTGGGGACGTCTGAACCTTAAACGTACGTAGTGCAGCTCGAGTTTTGGTATTCTAATCTAATATAACACCAACACAGCCAGTTCTTGAAAGCATCCTGGAAAATGATATATGTACCTACATAATTTTTCTTGTCTATTTGATATATGTTTCACATCGAAGATGCGTCACATATATCAAAACAAAACATCGGGCCTGTTTAAATCGAAGATTTAAACACGATGCTTCAGAATCCGATTTTCGTAACTATATGATTGGTTGGTCGTTGGAAGCATCAAAGCTAGAAAGGTTAAGTGAGCTCCAATTTCTTCTGACGGTTGGGACATGAGCTCTTGTCCTAGCCTTTTATGACTTATGGCTATAGCGCCATTACTCGCTTTCTGAAAAGAAAAGAGGGGAAGGAAAAGGAGAAGGACAAAGGGAAAAGGATTATGTGAAATCTATGAACATAAACAATATTTTTGATTTGAAATATATAATATAGAAATGCATAACAGCGGTGGTCACTACCCGTAAAAAAAGTACGATACAGGTACAATGAAATGTATTGTAACCATACAATAGAATTTATTGTACTTAAAATAAATTTTATTGTCAGCAACGATAAAACAACCATAGAATTTATAATTTCCACAATAGAATCTATGGTAAATGTGGAAATCTACAATAGAACAAGGGGGTTGTTATGTATCTTAACCGTACAGAAAATCACTTTTTCCCGAATAAACTTGAGTCATTCACCATTAATTTTATTGTTTTTCTATTGTTGAAAATTCATGCTCTATGGAACGTATTGTAGATCTATTGTAATAACAATATTTTACAATACAATAGGATCGATTGTTGGCAATAGATTGTGTTGTGATTTTATATTATTTTATGGTTATTGTATGGTTATTTTTTTCCGGGTACCCGAGTCTTGTCACTATTATCAAGTCATAAAAAGTAACAAGGAATAAAATGTTATCCTTTCATAATTGGAAAATGAATATGAGAATAGTTTGGCTAGGGTTTGGCGGTAGATCTTATACCAGTAACGCACCACAAAAAGGTGATCTCCCAACGTTACTGCTTTGAAAAGATAAAAATTTACCAAATGGAACGAACTCACTACTTGACATGTGTTGATGTAGAAGTCCAAATTGTTGACGAAGCTTGACGAAGATCAATATGAATTTTTTAAATTTCATACATAACAATAAAATGTATACATTGATATTGAAGGAATCATAGAGTTATGGAGAGTTGACTGTAGCAGAGCAACCGAAAGAAGTTTAATATCATCATCATCAATGGAGTTTAGATCCTGCTTCATGACAAAGACCGATCAAACGGATGACGGAGTTTGACGTCAAAGTCCATCTTCCATCCAAACAACGGGGGAACAAAAGGTACCTCTCATACCACGGCGCATTGCGAAGAGCCCTTCTACCACTACCGCGAATCATCATTTCGTGCTCACACTCTAATTCAATTGGCGTTGACTGCACCTTCGAAAAACTGTGTCTTCTAACAATTTTAAATAGAGCGATTACATTCACCATCTTAGCTCCCCTCGGTGTGACTTTGTATGGGAGCGAGCTGTCAATTTGATAGTTGAGTGTCAAACAGTGAAGTTAAAGGGTGATACGGTCAAAATTTGGTCAAGGGAAAACACGTGTAAATCGGTGAAATCGTTTATTTAAAAAATCAAATTAAAATTCTTTTTCAAGTTCAATTAGTATAAAATTCAGGAAAAATATTCAGTTAGGCTTCCGCTTTTCCAAATCCGAATTGCCGGGCCTTACGCTTGACCCCTGCCATCAGATTTTGTACAGCCACCTTGTCCACCTTCTTCGCCGCAGAAAGCCAGTTTGCCTTGAACTGCTGCTCGCCCTTAGCAGTTTTTTTGGTCTTCTTTAGGTTCCGCTTGACAATAGCCCAGTATTTCTCAATTGGGCGGAGCTCTGGCGTGTTGTGAGGGTTCTTGTCCTTGGGAACCACCTGCACGTTGTTGGCGGCGTACCACTCCATGGCCTTTTTACCGTAATGGCAAGATGCCAAATCCGGCCAAAACAGTACGGAACAACCGTGTTTCTTCAGGAAAGGCAGCAGACGTTTATTCAAACACTCTTTCACGTAAATGTCTTGGTTGACAGTCCCGGAAGCTATGAAAATGCTGCTTTTCAAGCCACAGGTACAGATGGCTTGCCAAACCAGATATTTCTTTGCGAACTTTGACAGTTTCATGGGCTTGAAAACATCTGCTACCTTTCCCCTTCCTTTTGCCGTATAAAACTCCTGTCCCGGAAGCTGCTTGTAGTCGGCTTTGACGTAGGTTTCGTCGTCCATTACCACGCAGTCAAACTTCGTCAGCATTGTCGTGTACAGCCTCCGGGATCGCGCTTTGGCCGTCGTATTTTGTTTATCATCGCGATTTGGAGTCACTACCTTCTTGTAAGTCGATAGTCCGGCTCGTTTTTTGGCTCGATGCACGGTTGTAGACGATACACCCAGCTTATTTGCGGCATCTCGGAGAGAGAGGTTAGGGTTTCGCTTGAAACTACCGGCAACTCTCTTTGTCGTCTCAGCGGCGTCCGGTTTTCGATTTCCCCCCGTTCCAGACTTCCTGGCTGTCGACAAACGTTCCCCAAACACTTTAATTACATTTGTAACGGTTGATTTGGCAACTTTTAGCGATTTTGCCAACTTTGCGTGCGAGTAGCTCGGATTTTCGCGATGCGCGAGCAAAATTTTGATACGCTGCTCTTCTTGCTTGGACGGCATTTTGACAACTGAAGAGTGAATTGCAAAATCAAAATAGGAGCAACATTCTACACACACACACCTTCAAAATGAGGGGTGTTCAGGTTTTTTAAATGCAAAATTGAAAGAAATACGTCAAGTTGATATTGACCAAATTTTGACCGTATCACCCTTTATTATCTTGCATTACATCTTGATTTAAAACTCGAGATAAAAGTCTTTTTCTTCCAATTTGGCATTGTTTAAAGGAATCTATTTATTTATTTGTCGTCAATCAGTGTAGACCGTGTTACAATTGTTGTCTTAAGTGCTATTTTACAATATTGTCTTTGTTTATATTTTTTTTATAATATGTCTTGAGAACAAGTTAAGAAAATTACTTCTAGCTGACGTTATGCGAGGAATTAAAATATTGCTTTAATTTGGTTTTTGTCATTGTAAAGTCAGTGCTTTTTATATGTGTCCATCATTTGGTTCAAGGGTCCAAATTTGGCATAATTCGTACGATGACGATTTGTAGCAAATATATTTCTATTTCGTAAATGCCTGGTGGTGTATATAAATTTAAGGATGACAATAGTTCTATTGAATCAATGCGATGTGATACGACATCGTTTACGAATGAAATCATAGAAAATTCACGACGCTCTTATAATGTTTGGATATTTATGAGCATACACCGAGCTGTGTAAGATGGCAGAAGAAATACAGTCCAACCTAACTTGCGGAGTTCATACAATAGGAACTTCTTTTGAACGGACTCTATTCTTTCTTCGTGTGTGATTGAAAAAGGAGACCAAACTATGCTGCAATATTCTAATAACGACCTCACATAAGCAATGTACAATGTTTTTATCGTATACGGATCGTGAAAGTTTAACATAAACGTTTTATGAAACCAAGCATGTTGTTAGCTCTGTTAATAATTGTGTTATAATGATCTGTGAAAGTAAGTTTTGAGTCCAAAATAACACCTAGATCCCTGACTCTATCACACTTTTCTACGATCTGGTTTCCTAAAGTGATTGTTATATCGGGTAGGATTCGTTTTCTACTAATGGTAATTGAGTTACATTTTTTTATATTTAATTGTAGCAGGCTTTTATGACACCAAGTATGGAATATCTGTATTTCCTCTTTGAACTCTTTGAATGTGTTGGCATCTTTTATTTCCAAAAAAAGTTTAATGTCGTCCGTCAGCATAGATTAAAACTTTCAATTTCTTAATAATAAAAGATATGTCATTGACGAAGAGAATAAATAAAAGCGGACCTAAATGGGAGCCTTGAGGAACTCCTGAAGTGACATCAACGGGATTTGATGTCTTTCCTTTGTATTTTACTATTTGATGGCGGTCATTTAAATATGATTTAAGCCACTTGAGGAGTGCGTAATGAATTCCCATTTTTCGAAGTTTAAAAAGAAGCTTGGGTATGTCAATTCGATCAAACGCTTTGCTGAAATCTGTATACAACACTTCTACATGGTTTCCGTTATCCATTGCATTCAAGGAATAATAAATTAATTCGAACAAATTCGTAGTTGTTGAACGTTAAAGACCGTTGTATACAGAAGCCATGTTGCATAGTAGTTATTCTGTTTTTAATTTGAAGAAAGAGTTTTTCATTTATAATCGCCTCGAAAAGTTTCGGAATGCAAGAGATAATGGCTATACCACGGCAATTACGTATGTCGGATTTTTTTTCCCGATTTAAAGATAGGCAATAAAAACGAGTTTTTCCATATTTTAGGGAAGTTTCCGGATTCCAGTAACATATTGAAAATCCAATATAATGGAGCAGTAACTTCAGTTGCTAAAGTTTTCATAAAAACTGGCGGAACACCGTCAGGGCCAGGACCTTTAGATGCATCTAAACTGTTTAAACCCTTTAAGATATAATGAACCTTGATTTGACTTATGCTGATGTCACTTGAAAATTCTGGATAATATTCAAAATATTCACGGTCACGGTCCTTTTCTGAAAACGTAGTATAGATTTCTTGGAAGAAATTTGCAAACAAATTGCATATATCATCCGAGTTTTCACCTACCCTATCGTCCAAATGCATCTTTGATGGAAAATTATCAGATTTTAATTTGGTTTTCACATAATTGAAGAAGTTCCTAGGACAAGATTTTATTTCAAGTTCAGTTTTTAAATTATACTCCTCAAATGCCATATTCACGGCCAATTTCAACTGATCGCAAATGTCTAAATAGTATGCCAAAGTTTCTTCACTTTCGATTTTTAAATTTTTCAGTTCCCTGTTGTACCAAACCGGATGTTTTGCATGACTCTGACGTCTTCTTCTTTTAGTTGGCACTTCTTCAAGTATTATTTCAAACAACACATTGTAGAATACGTCAACTGCACATTCAACATTTCCTGCAGTTCTTAATATTGCTTGCCAATCGATAATGTTCAATCTATTTCTAATGTTATCATAATTTGCTGAATTGTAATCAAAGATTTCATCAAATTCGCAGTCGTTGGTTCTTTGATTTATGTGAACGAATAAAGAATATTCTATTGCTGTGTGAAACATTTCATTCCTCCATATGGGACTTAACGATTCAGTTACACAGAAATCTTCATAAATATTTGTTAATAAAAGGTCTAAGAAACAATTTTGTTGATTTTTCACATGGTTTATTTTCTCAAGAGATGAACTAGCCTATGGCTAAAAATCTCTCAAATTAAGAAAAAAAAATGGTTTATTTAATTCAGTCGGGGAAAAGTTGGCTTCGGCAATACCTTAACCTATTATCGTCAGGGGGTAAACTAAGTCCTAGAGCACTCAAATTTGGCCAATAGTTGCTCTGAAACACAATGTATCCACATGCTAAAATTGAGCTCTCAAGGACGTTGTTTACCCCCCCTGACGATAATAGGTTAAGGGGTTACGCCTACCTGCAAACTTTCATTGATGTGTATTGTGTACATGCTGTCAAACTCGAAGTCGTGTTTTTCGATTCAACGAAAATGGAGGTGAACCAACGCGAGTTGAGAGAACAAATTCTTTCCAAACACCTGGAATTTCCTGACCTGTCGCACCGGCAGTTGGGAAAAATGTTGAACATTCACCATTCAACCGTCTCCAGAGTGTTGAAGCGGTTCCAGGAGCGGTTGACGTTGGACCACGGCAAAGGAGCTGGAAGAAAACCGGGACCGGAGAACAAAAAGACGGAGGGAAAGGTGAAGCAGATGATTAAAGCAAATCCCAACGTCTCAAGCCGTGATTTGGCTAAAAAGATCGGCATGTCGCAGAGCTACGTCCAGAATGCAAAGAAGAGAGCTGGACTACATACATACAAGGTACAGAACTTCCCAAACCGCGATGAGCGGCAACAATCGACGGCTAAAACTCGGGCACGGAAGCTCTACGAGAAGATGCTGACAAAATATGGCTGCTGTGTGATGGACAACGAAACGTATATAAAAGCCGATTTTAAGCAAATTCCGGGGTTGGAGTTTTTCACCGGCAAGAGCAAGTTCGATGTGGACGACAAATTTAAGAAGAAGAAAATGTCGAAGTTCGCCTCCAAATATCTCATTTGGCAGGCCATCTGCTCTTGCGGACTGAGGAGTGAGCCTTTCGTGACAAAGGGCACAGTAAATGGCGAGATCTACAAATCTGAGTGCATCGAGAAGCGTCTTTTGCCGTTCTTGCAGCAGCACGACGAAGCTCCGCTATTTTGGCCAGATTTGGCATCATGCCACTATTCTAAAAGTGTCCTGGAGTGGTATGAGGCCAATTCTGTCCATTTTGTTCCAAAGGACATGAATCCGCCAAACTGTCCAGAGCTGCGCCCGGTGGAGCAGTACTTGGCAATAATGAAGCGAGAACTTCGGAAGAGCAAGAAGACAGTCAAAGACGAGAAGGATATGTTAAGAAAATGAAAAAAAAAACTGAGAAACTGGTACCGGATGACACTGTAAAGACTTTGATGGAGGGCATCAAGCGAAAATGCGTTCAATTTTACACTCAAGGCTCCATCGATTAACTTTTCTTTTGATTTTGAAGTAAATATATGTATAAAACTACCCTAAAATTTTGGTTTGATTCTAAACATTATAAAAAAATTGGCATGACATTTTCGGTGTCGCAATAATTTCGTGTTCGCCCTTTATGTTGCGTCGTTTTCGAGAAAAAAAAATCCAAACTTTCGCTTTTTTTCGGTCTTGCAGGTAGGCGTAACCCCTTAAGGTATTGCCGAAGCCAACTTTTCCCCTCCTAAATTTGCCATTTTGTCAAAAATGAAATGGAGTGGCTCATTTTCCCCAGCGACTGCGTTGGTTAAAGTCCCCATATATATGTATTTTTACTTCAGGGGGTAAACTAGACAAAATTTCTTCCGCTTTTCCAAAAAACTTATCATACGTGTCCTTATGAGCATTGTTTGGAGGAAATTATACCGAAGCAAAGACATGTGTTCCGTCTGCTACTTGCGCTTTTACCCATACATGTTCGAATTCTTTAAATGTTGTAGCCATAATGATTTCTGAATTCAATTGGGTCGAAATCGCTATTAATACTCCACCTCCCGATTTTTTTCCAGACCATTGAAAATTGCGGTCGTCTCTATAAACGTTATAATTGTTACCAAAAACTTCTTCACTTCTCACACTATCATCCCAACTTGTTTCATTAGCCATTATGACAGAGTAAGTAGAACTTAATATATTTTTGTTAATTTCATTCATTTCACCGGCGCTTCTCATGCGGTTAACATTTTGGCAATATACCAAAAGTTCTGTAGTGCTCTGAAGATTAGGTGAAGAAGTTGATGGTAACCTGTCATTCATAAAACTATTATCAAAATTATTTACCACTGATCCATGTTCCGAATTTGTTTCGCTCTGCAAAGTGTCGTGATCTTCGTTATTTTCTTCCTCTATGGAGCGTGTCAGTTTCGTAGAAAAATTATTTAAAACTATGGGTTCATTACCAGCCGCATCCGGTTCGTCATGGTCTGCCTCTGAATAGTGCGTCAAGTTGGACGAAAACACGTATGTTGAACACAGCACGCCTCACATGAAGAGCATCCAGTAGGCATCCAGTTGGGCTGCAAGCCAGGCGTAGGCCGTGGTAATTCACCATCAAGAGTCTCACCTCTCTGGAACTGTAGGTGGGTAGTCGATGCAGCAAACGTGGATCCGTTCGCTTGACAAGGGTTTAAAATTTCACCTCGTTGGAATCGTATTGTAGGTCTGTAGTTGATCGTCGGCTGTGAAAAACGATGCTTCGCTGCCGCAAGTAGCTCACGATCGGATGGAAGTTGGTAGATTCTCTGGTCGCTCGAAAAGTTGATACGAGCGGTGGTGTTATTGTTGAAACTGCGTTGGGGGCTGTTGCCATTATTGTTGGAGTTATTGTTGTTGTTACGATGTCGATGATTGTGTGAGTAATTACTGTTGTTGTTGTTTCTATCGTAGTTGTTATTATTTCTGAATTTATTTAGCTTCCTCCGTTTTTTCGCCTTGTCGGCTATTTTTTGCTGGTGAATACGACGATTTTTTTCGCTCATCGTATTGAGACCAAGTCTGCCCTCCATACCTTTCTGGTGCCTAGAAGACACCATCGGTCGGTGTTGTTTATTTCGTCTTCCAAACTGGTGTATGGATCGGATGGCTCGGGCGAAGGCGCGGGGTTCTTTGACGTCATTATATGAGCTGACAATGACTTCAGCTCATCAAGAATATTGAGCTCTAGAATCGGGTTAGTAGTCATTGTTGACGTAGCAGCTGCATCAATTGCCAGCTGATTGAGCTGACATATTTCTGCGTTGATATTACGCAGATCACCGGCCAGCTCAGACGTCACAGATTCCAACGATTTTGAAATTCTGTCATTGGTTGCCTGTATTGCAGAGTCGAATACAGACTTGACGTGGTTTTTTTATGGTAACTACACTGCCAGCTAAACTGCTATTTTTGTTTATTGCAGCTAGCTTATTTTTTATGCTGGTTAGCAGAACCTCGAGCCCTTCAAAAGCTTCATTTACTATACTGGGTTTACTCTGATGCAGTGTGAATTGATGAATCACCTGCGTGTTGGCATGCAGTTGCTCTGTGAGGTTTTTCTGTTGCTCCGACAGCCGGTGGAAGTCCAAATTTGCTTCAACATACTTTTGGCAAGCCTCGCAACATGGTAGTATGTATGAAGTGACCGGTTTCCTCTCCTTTTTCCGCATTGAACCCCGCGTCTGTGACTGCACAGTAACACCGATGCAAGCAGCATGAAACACACGTGGACATCCCGCACAAGTCCACATTACCGAATCGGCAGAGGCGTCGAAGGCACAAATTTCGCAGCTCATGACGTTAGCAAAAATTACACTTGGCCAATAAAGTAAAACAAAAACAATATTAATATATGTTATTTATCGCGCGCGGGGCGGGAGCTTATGAAAAACGCGTCCGAATTGATTGACGACTCGCAAAGAAGTCTTTATCAGCTTTTCAAAAATCACATCCCTATGTTTCGGAAACTTTCGAAAGTTAGTGCAAAATTATGTTTTTTGGTATCAAGTCTAATGAAAAAAAAAAAAATGCCTATTTCGAAGAAGAGATGAGTGATATTATTATCTTAGCTTAGTTTCACTGTAATGGAGAGAAATTTTAAAAGGAAGACGATTGATTGTGCTTCGAGCAAAATGGCGCACAGAAAAATACAGCGTTGGTTTTCGTGCAGTCTATAGACGTCAATTGAAGCAGATAGCGGGACGGAGGAAAAGAGCTGTAAATCTGGTTACCACATTGGGACGAATAAATACCATCATTCTGACATATGATGAGACGATTTTTCTGTCATATGATGAGACCTATGATGGAAGGCAATAATATGTTCTAAGGAGATTACTGATATTCTTGGATATTAGTAGCAGGGATAAGTATATTATGGTAGAATGGTAAGTGTATATAAATCAAGGTACGTATTAGAACTCAGCGAAAAATGAAGAGAAATCTAGACAAACAATTCAATGGGTCCTTTCTGCATTGATCGATTCTCTTTAGCAACAATATATTTAGTTAATAACTCAGCTGCAAAACCTTTTCCTGGTGTACTTGACGTTCTGAACGCTATAAAAGAATCTTCTTTATCAAAATATTTAGTAAAAATAGTGCAAAATCAGTTCGCATAGCAGCGGTCATCAAAAGGGAGGGTCGATGAAGAGAGTCGATCAGGGCGGATGGGACTTTTTGAAATGCTCATAGATAAATAAGTGAAAAAACATTCGCAAAACCCATGACAACAACCGCACGAAATGAAAAGTTTCACTTATGAGCTGCCACCTAGCGTCGTTTTTAAAGGGCTTTGTGCACGCTATTTCAAAGCTACCCGGGTTTGGGTGGAGTCCGCCCGGATCCGTCGGGGCTGAGCCTGCCTAGGAGTGGGTGATCTGTGTTGGGAGTGGCATGTTGACGAGTGAACAACGTTGACATGAATCCGATCGACGTTGTTCATTTGTCAACTTGTCACTCCCAGCATGGTTTACCCATTTTTGGGTGGGTTCAGTTTTGACGGGTCTGGGTGGATTCTGCCCAGATTTGGGCGGTTTTGAAAAAGCGTGTGATGATTGGAAAATCAGATGGGAGAGGAGAAAGAAAAGAAGTTCGGTGATGGCAGTGCAGTCAATGTCCTTTGGGGGTGACCAAAGGGCTTAATGATGTTAGTGAAATGTGCAAATGTTTAGGGGTGTTCGTATTTCATCGTAAGGTTTATTTTTTACACGAAACAGCTGTTGGCAGTGAAGAAATACTATCTGTTCCCAGTAGGGAAAACATTGCAGAGTGACGTCATCACTTGAGTTTTCAGCAATGTTAACAATATTTTGCTTCTAACACCACTAAGCTGCCTGATGGCACGGACCTTTTATGAGTGTCATTGCAGTGACTCAGCAGACTTCATATCAAGAGCAAATTTTCATTATGTCGTAAGTAACCTTCGCACCAATCCGAGAAAAATAAAGTTTTGTTTTGATGACCGAAAAGTTATTCCTATTTCCAAGTAAATACATATAATCTCATAGTGATAGCAATGTTTAACATATTTAGCAGGGTTTTAATCATGCAAATGCAAATCGCTAGCTTTCATGCTAAAAAATACTGGTTTTTGAGTCAAAAGTTATTATACGTCGTTTGGTGGCCCCTATTGTTACTTAAGTCAAAGTGTATTTACCAGGATATTCGGGAGAATTATCAATTACGTCTCCTTACGTGAAGCCCATTCATCATTTTAGGACCACCGAAATCATCTTAGCAACAAACAGTTCGATTTATTCTCTTTAATAATGAGAAAGCGAAACGACGAACGTACACTTTACACCTTTCAATCATCGGCCCTTCTACCACAAACGAAGTGACAGACGACTAACTGGCGAAGAAATCCATTTAAATAATGTGGTTCACTGTAATAGAATTTTCTTGGAAGCTTGTGCCATCATCCACCAGATGGGTTAGTTTTTTTTGTTTTGATTTGATCAAAGTTGATTTTGTGTACAATGATTCTTTGACAGTGTGCAAAGAGTGCGTATCATTTTGTCATTTTTTTATGCATTTCAGTTTTGAGTAGAGTGAAAGAGATAGAACCAAAATATTCTAGTACATTTGGTGAAAATGCTAGTTCAATTCAATAGTAGTGTTGCCTTGTGGTACAATCCAGTAGTAGTGGTGTTGCCATGTGGTACACTGAAAAATTGCAATAGAAGGTTAGTCACCAAAGTTTTCGAGCCGCTCCGCCTGTCACTACGTTTGTGCTATGCGTGTCACAGGTGACCAACTAAGATACTTTTAAATTGACTGTTGGATGATTGTCCGATTAACAACTTACGAGTGTTATGTATGCCTGTCTGTGATTGGCATATAATTGTAATTTTGAGGTTGATTTTGTAATTGTTTGATAGATAGTTTACCCGAATTGAAACACTGAGTTGTATAAACTTGACGAATCATATCTTGAATATAGTAGTAGTTACAGTGTTGCATGATCTAACAACCACTGTCTGCAACTAGTGTTGGAGGGGCCGCAGGGTTGATTACGGGTCAAGGCTAACATAACACTAAAATGATCCCGAAACTAACGCTCATGCATTGCATTTTCAATAATAAAGTAGTTTTGTTTTCCTACTTATCTATCCATTGTTTTGATACTTTTCTAATAGACTACCTAAGTTTCTTTTTCTCTGTTTTCATTAACTGTTGGTATTGTAATTACATTATAGCCTGAACAATGCGTAAAGAGCAAATTGAAACATTGAACGTCGCGTGAAAGTGGAACTTAATGAAGACCTAAGTACTTTTTCGTAGCTTTAAGTTTTCGGATTTGAAAGATTGTCGGTTACAGTGGCCTGCTTACTGAGCAAAAAAACGCGGTCCCAAGTCCTTACATATCAAAGAGATTTATGGTAAAATCGCTTGTGTATCGTGTATTTTGCGAAACTCGTTGTTGTCGTTGGTTCCGGGTTACGGTAACGGTATTATGTGATATGAGGGGCTCGGTGGCCTTAGAGCAACCGTTTTTGCTTACTGAGCAGAACATCATGAGTCTAATCTCAGGCCCATCCACATTCAAGATTCGTCAATCGTTTTATTTGTTAATACAATTACATGGTAATAATAACAACTCGATGATTAAAAAGGAGCTCGTTCGCCTCGTGGCAAACGTTTTTGCTTACTGAGCAGAAGACCGTGGGTATAGTCCCAAGCACCTTCGCGTTATATGATCGTTAGGACATCAATTCAGCTCATCGTTTACCAAAACGAACCCTGCTGCAAACCCAACCCTCTTATCCAACATCCCAGTGATTCCTCGTGGAAGTGCAGAGGTGTTCTCGGCTTCCATCAAAGCGAGTGTCATGTCAACACAATCCTTCCCATTCCTTTCTTGACCTGTGTTCGGGCGCGGCCGGCGCTGGTATTGCCTAATTTAAGATCACCAGTTTTTACACATTGAGGATGATTGCTAGTCCCAAGCATCGTCTATTGGTTCTCTGTGTAATTACAGCTGATCTGGCAATAACAGAGTAGCAACCGTGGGCGGTCAATCAAGCTCAAGCTCAAGCTCAAGTCTAATGAAAAAAAATGATTCGGCGCAAATACAAGCGTGGCATCGAAGTACGCTATGACCATCAGTAATTAAATTGTAAACAAATAACACTCAATTATGTTTTCAAGCTATTTTATTTTTTATTTTGCCCTTATGCAGGATGGGTACACATTTTTTAATTCCATCATATTATTCTTGGTTTTTTTTTTATGTTTTGAAACATGTTGCATTACACTTGGTAGTTGGCCAAGTTATTTGAAAATGGTTCTTAGCCTACACCGTTGAAAAAAGTAATGTGAATTTCTATCACTATGATGCATATAAAAGAAGCGTCATGTATCATACAAGTTAACATTCAAAATATTGTTTGCAACATTTCTTGCAAGTGTTATTATGGAAGAAATATACTTGAAATTATCATATTAGAGATAACTGAAAGCAGTTTTAGTCCGTGAATTAGAAGGTGCTAGCTCTGCTGTTGATCCAGAAACCCATTTTAAAATGTTTGATAATTCATACCAATTCCGAAGTCACTTTCAGAAGCCATAAGCTCCACATGTCTACAGTTCCGATATCACATGGCTAATGGAACTGCAAGCACACCTTCAGATTCAGATCAATACTTTAAATCCAGCACGTATTTAATAAAGCATGATGTAAAACACGATTGGGAATATCCATTGTCAGTAAAATAATATGAAAAGATCCCACCACAGACAAACAGACGTAACTCTTCATTGTGTATCTTCGTTCATGCATTTAACGGTTGATTTGAATATTATCAGTTCCGCGAACTACTCGCCGCAGCGCTGGCATCGGATCACTTTGACGTTTCTATATATTCTATAGAAATTTTATGCAATATTGTTTACGAGTTAACGGGCAAGCTTGTTTTCAGCGAGAAGCCAGATAGATGTCGTTACTGAAGTTATATGTTTTGAGATACTATGTTTTCAAGAACAAGTTTTTCAAAGAGTTACGTCTGTTTGTCTGTGATCCCACCAAATTATGTGTATATAGATCTTGTCTTAAGACATTATTGTCGCCATCGTCCTCCTCCTCTTGCTTGTAGATGCTTTTTCGCAGCAGCGTAGTGCAGCTCGAGTTTTGGTATTCTACACGAATGTCTTGCTCACATGCAACTTTTTTAGCCATATCTCGAACTGAGGCGTTCAGTTTCAATTTAAAGCCCCAACCACGCGTTTGTGATCGTTCTCGTTGACCTGACGGCTTTTTTTTTATCTTCGCTTCCGATCAACAGTCAGACGTTCTTCAAACCGTTTTATGATACCAGACACCGTGGAATTCGCGATTCCCATCTTTTTTCCGATGGCACGATGCGACAGATCCTTATTCTCAAAGTACTCGTGCAGAACTTTTTCGCGTACGCACTTTCGCCATTTTGAAAACTTTTGCGCACCTGATGAAATCAACTCACAGAGTGTAAACAATACACATTAAACTATGTCTACGCAAAATTTAATTTAATTTTACCCAACGGAACAAAAGTTAGAACAATTTGAGTGTGTGCGGATTTTAAACGGTACACCCTTTACCCTTTACTAAGGACAAAATCGAAATCAACAAGTATAAACTTGTCGTTCGAAAGTTCAACTTTCACTGGCATTAATTCAATTTTTTTAACTCTTTATTTGTTCCAAATTCAAAATAAATTACATTTCATTTTAACCTAGGTGCTCCAGTTACTACAGTAGCTTACCAGCCTTAATTGTTATGATATATATCTAAGTGTTTTTACATTGTTCCTGCCTTGGCAATTCAGTATTTTAAACAGGTTTTTTTTAACCTGCATGCAAGTAAAGCCCGATTCAAAGTAAATTTGGACGCTTTCAAGTGATTATAACTCAAGAATTAAACAACATACACGGTTGATCAAAATGTCAAACAAGCTTCGCTTTCAAACGATATATAACAAGTTATTACATTTCACCGTTTCGAACGAACTGTCGCACTTTACTTGTGATCGATGCCATCATGATCTGCACAGTCGCTGGTGACACTGTACCGGCGAACTTATTCCACTTTAAACGGATTTGTTGTGCATTTGTCACTTCTTTACCGCATCCTCGAAGTTTTCACTTGACAATTGCCCAATATTTTTCGATCGGTCTGAACTCAGGGGAATTTGGAGGATTAATCTCTTTGGCGACGAAATTAACATTGTTTGCAGCATACCATTCTAGTACCTCCTTAGAGTAGTGGCAGCTGCCTAGATCCGGCCAAAACATAACGTTGGTCTTGTGTTGCCGAATGGAGGGTAAAATCCGCTTTTTCAGACACTCTTTAATGTAAACCTTCGACGTCATTGTGTGAGATGTGATGAAAACCTTGGTTTTAATTTATACCTGCAAGGGACATTCCCACGACCAGTTGCCAGGTAAAATTTTCGTCCGGGGATTTGTTTATAATCCATTTTGACATATGTTTCGTCATCCATTAAAATACAGCCATCAAATTTCGTCAAAACTCGTTCGTATAGTAATCGTGCTCGCTTTTTGGCCACTAAATTTTGTTTCAGGGAGCGATTCGGATGTTTACTGACACAAAAAAGACTTATATCCTTCTCTTGAAAGGATGTTACGCACGGTGGAAAAGTTGGAACCGTATTTCTTTGCCAAATCACGTATGGAGACACCTGGGTTGCTTTTCACGTACCTCAACACCTTTCTCCTCAGCTCTTTGTCCCTAGTGCCACTTTTATGATAGATACGCTGTGCTCTATCCACACTCAGAGTATCCTTGTAACGTTTGATTACAAAACTCACCGTTGACTTTGGGAATTTTAACACTTTTACTATTTTTGATGCACACCACGAAGGGTTCTCTAGATGTTTGTGCACCATTAATTTTCTTTTCTCAAGTTCCATGATCCGTAATGTCGGGATGCGTCGATCAATCGAGAAAAACTTTTCACCAATTTCTTCGTCAATGAAACATCAACAAATGCCTGTCACACGTTTTTTGTTCCAACCACCAGGGGCGCGGTGGTGTATTAAACCGTGCGGCCAGATTTACTTTGAATCGAGCTTTATAACATCTTAAAACTAAATCTTATCTAAGTATAAAGGGAATTAATCATTGCAATTGAGGATTGCAACGATTTTTTCCTGAAATTATTAATTATTTTGTTGGATATTTGTTCTAAAGTCTCAACATTCGAAATTCTATGTACCTCGGTAGTACTGTACCAGGGAGGCAACTTCAAAATCATCTTCTGAACTTTGTTCTGAATCCTTTTAAGTGCTTTTTTCAACAACAGCATAGCATAAAGCATGTCCGGTCTAAAAACTTGTTTAAATATTAGAAGTTTATTCGTCAGGCAAAGTTTAGATTTTCTGTTTATAAGAGGATACAAACATTTTATATATTTGTTACATTTGGCTTGAATGCCCTCAATGTGATCTTTAAGAGTTAATTTGTGGTCAAGTACTAATCCAAGATATTTCACTTGACTTGACCAACAAATTGGAACTCCGTTCATAGTGACTATGTGACTACTACTAGGTTTCAAAAAGGAAGCTCTAGGCTTATGTGGAAATATTATAAGTTGAGTTTTGGAAGCGTTGGGAGCAGGGTGTCATCCAACCGGGAAAACCGGGAAATACGGCAAAACTGGGGATTCGGATTTGCCGGGAAAAATGCGGGAAAACCCAAATCACACCGGGAAAAATAATATATACTCATCCCAAGTATCAATTTTCGTTTTATCATAGTCTTGCAGGCCATAACTTGGTCTTGAAGAATCCTTCAAACCTTTATAACACTTGCTCAATTTTCTATCATATACTTAATTGTACCCTCTTGTTTACACATCTGTTTACAACCAAGAGATGAACTAGCGTTCCGCTAAAAATCTCTATAAAAACGAATTTAAAAAAAAAATTGTTTGAATCTTTCATATTTAGTATCAAAAATCCTCAAAATTAAAAAAAAACTCTATTCATATCTTTCACTCGCAATCTATTGGCAAACGAGTCAAACGGCGATTTTACCTTTAGTTAATGCCATGCTGGCTTACTGAATAAGTTTGGAAGAAACGTCATTTGCTACAATTTTCCGAGTATAGTATTTCTAGTACAAAGCCTGAGCAAGACATATTCTGCTACGAAGCTACTTGAACATAGAGAAGCAAACTCCTTGCATGCCCGATAATGCTAGGTATGCAAATGGTCGACACCAGATATAATCAACGAACTAAAAAAATCATGAGATGATTGGTCCAGAGATAAATTAAAAATTAATGACTGACCTTTGTGATCACAAGATTAGTCGGGACATCGTAGAATACCTTGGTAAGTCTATAAAACATAAAGATCTGAATCCCCCTCCCCAAGGACATGGAGGTTGACGGTACTGAAGCAAAGGGTTATGTTTGATTTCTTTATATTTGCAACGATGGTGATTTCCTATAGTGACACATATCACCTTCTTAATGCTTCAGTATACCTCAAACGATTAATTCTTGGTTGTTAATAGAACTTCCTTGATGAAATCGGCTGCTTCATGCAGACTGAGCAATTCTGATTATAGTATCAGATTTGTTCTGTATACAGAGGAACTGGGAGGACTTATTAGAAACTTCTCACCAATAAAGTAATGATCTTCTAGTAAATTTTGCATATAATTTTATTAAAATTTTATTTTATTTTAACATATTAGTTTTGTTACAGTCAATTGGCATTAGCATACGATACAATAGATTTAATATTACTTGCTGGTTTTTGTGTAAAATAATCAATAATACCCTTGAGGGGGAGAGGTAGCTCATCGATTCTTCCGGTTTGCCTCCTAGCATCGTGCTATAAGGTACCAGGCGATAACCAGGGTAGTTGATCGATAGCTCGATGACGTCATTTCGTTGGCGTCTGCAATGGGAAATTCTCATAGCAGGCGTTGACGATGGGACGTTGTCGAGTTGTTGAATAGCAACTATCGTGGTAACTCACCGATTACCTGTCGATCTGCCAAATTTGGAAAGACGTCTGCATTGAATTATCTCAAATAATAATATTCCGCCCACTATATCACAAGAAATTGCGAGTAGCTGAGTGGAATGGAGATAAGTTAAGCATTGGGTACAGGACCAAGTCTCCCCTGGGTGGTGTCAGAAGATGAGCGCAATAGAATCATCAAGTTGCCATAAGGCACGGAATGAGACTATTGCATGACTGGGTAGTCAAAGTCTTCCATTCGTTAGTCATTTCAGGTGGATTAGAACAGGTTTAGGTTTAGGGTGGGCGTTGGCCAGATTTGGATTGTTCAGATGTAATCCTGGATAGGACCCTGTCATTGAACGTCGCGTGAAAGTGGAACTTAATGAAGGCCTAAGTACTTTTTCGTAGTTGTTAGTTTTTGGATTTGAAAGATCGTCGGTTACAGTGGCCTGCTTACTGAACAGAAAAACGCGGTCCCATGTCCTCAAAGAGATTTATGGTAAAATCGCTTGTGTATCGTGTATTTTGCGAAACTCGTTGTTGTCGTTGGTTCCGGGTTTGAATGGATACAACAATTTGAGCAACGGTATTATGTGATATGAGGGGCTCGGTGGCCTTAGAGCAATCGTTTTTGCTTACTGAGCAGAACATCATGAGTCTAATCTCAGGCCTATCCACATTCAAGATTCGTCAATCGTTTTATTTGTTAATATGACTACATGGTAATAACAGCAACTCGGTGATTAAAAAGGTGCTCGTCTGCCTTGTGGCAAGCGTTTTTGCTTACTGAGCAGAAGACCGTGAGTTTAGTCCCAAGCTCCTTCGCGTTATATGATCGTTAGGACATCAATTCAGCTTATCGTTTACCAAAACGAACCCTGCTGCAAACCCAACCCTCTTATCCAACATCCCAGTGATTTCTCGTGGAAGTGCAGAGGTGTTCTCGGCTTCCATCAAAGCGAGTGTCATGTCAACACAATCCTTCCCATTCCTTTTTTGCCCTGTGTTCGGGCGCGGCCGGCGGTGGTATTACCTAATTTAAGATCACCAGTTTTTACACATTGATGATGATTGCTAATCCCAAGCATCGTCTATTGGTTCTCTGTGTAATTACAGCTGATCTGACAATAACAGAGTAGCAACCGTGGGCGGTCAATCAAGCTCAAGCTCAAGCTCAAGCTCAAAATAATCAATAATACCTTTGAAAGATTCTTCAAGTTTTTGTGATCTGATAGATTTCCCAGTTTGGTAAGGAGCTTCGAAGCTAACGTATGTCCACAGGTTTAATAGAAAGATAGGCAGAAAAAGTGTATCATGAAGAATGGTTGCATGCAGGGTTTCTTCCACTCACTTGCTATAGATGAGTGATTTTCGGAGTTTTGAATTCGTTAGATGTTGTAGAAGGGATTTGTGTTTGTTGGATGCGGGAGGAGATTGGAGGGCCTGTGTTTGACGCATAGAGCCGTCAATTTTGCTTTCAGAGTGTCGCAGTCGGCGGTTTTATGATTCGTGAGCGCTCGCGATTCGTAGAATCGTTGATTGTGGGTTGATTTGACGGGTTTTGTGTGTCGGACGCTTGCCTTTTGGCCTCTTCTTGTGTCTAGCATGTGCAAGGTATTATTATAGCGTCAAATGGTTTTCAGATTCCTGGTTGCGTGAAATACATTTGTGAGAATATCTTTTTGAGATTTTAGTAGTCAGATTTTAGTAGTAGTAGTAGAGCAACTTATCGTCATAAAATTAAAAATTACATTTAGGTATTAGTCAAAAAATGTCGATAGTAGGTTAGATATGTTATGGTATGGACTTCTGCAACGTTTTGTTTGTTTGATTTTTTTTTTGTTATATAGGGTAAATGTTGGCTTCGGCACCCATTGACTGTTTTCGGCAACCAAAATTTAAACGTTAATTTCACTATGTTTTCCCATCAACGCACTTCCCTGAATGTGTCCAAACGATTGTTTAGCCTTTCAGCTTCAATCTGATTATATTTGAACGATCGAGCAATCCAGTAATGCTACATTTTTCTTCAAATAAAGCATACGCACTACAAAATGGGGTTGATTTCGAGTTGCCGATAATAGAACAGCTGGTTAACACGCAGTTCTAATGGGAAGGTTGCCGAAGAAAAAGAGGCTGCCGACAAAAGTCACACTCACCTGAGAAGTTTGGAGCGTTGTAAAAACGCTTTCAAAACGTTTTGAAAAATTCTGTCGATTGGAATGGATAGAAAAGCAAGCAGCAGATGAATGTAAACAAACATACACATCATATATGTGCGTGACGCTGAGAAAATGCTAGTAGAAGTGCAGACGCTGCTTAGATTGACGAGAATACGTTAATTCCCCTATATATTTTTTATTTTTTTTTATTTTTTTATTATTTTTTTTTAGTTAATTATTCTTGAACGCAGTTAAAACTAGGAGATGAGGAAGAAATATAATCATTTGGTGCAAACACACAAACACATACCCACACACATAGATACACAAACACATCATGACATTAGACAAGAAAACATCCAGACATTAAAATTGACGTACGAATGAGAAGAAGACATAGACAAAGACATACCAACGATTACCGAAACATAAAGATTTTCAAGAAGATTATGATTAATCAATATCGCGAATCCGGTGTTTAATTGGTCACCATAGACTAATCCGTCCGACATCGTAGTCACTTGAAATTTTTTCTCATCAACCCCGATCATTGCAATCCTATGGGGATAAAAAAAAACATAAAGATCTGAATCCATATCTCTCACGCCAAAGTCAAAGTACTTAATTATCTTAGAGATAAATCGTCCAGCTCAATCATTTCTACGGGTAATCATCATTATCGTGAGTTAAAATCTAACCGGTATAAGTTACGAATGATCCAAGAGTGTTAAAGTGGTTATAATAAAAAAAAGGAGAAATCTTCCATTTTTGTAAATAAGAAGAGAAAAGATCTAAACTTTTCTGCAGCCTGCTGCAAATAACATGAAGACTTATTCCTTTAGCGGAAATGCCTGTGTCATCAGCGAACAAAGATTTGTGGCAGCCCTGAGTCAAATAAGGGAGGTCCGAAGTAAAAATTTAATACAATATAGGCCCAAGAATGCTACCCTGAGGAACTCCTGCTCTATCAGGTAGTCGTTCAGATTTGGAATTTTGATAATTTACCTGCAGAGTTCTGTCAGTTAAATAGTGTTGAACTAATTTCATAATGTAAAGTGGAAAATTAAACTTTTTTTCAATTTAGCAATCAAACCTTCATGCCAAACACTGTCGAATGCTTTTTCTATGTCTAGAAGAGCAACTCCAGTTGAGTGGCCTTCAGATTTGTTTGAACGAATTAAATTGGTAACTCTTAAGAGTTGATGAGTAGTTGAATGCCCATGGCGAAATCCAAACTGCTCATCTGCAAAAAATGAGTTCGTATTGATGTGAAGCATCATTATATTAAAAATTATCTTTTCAAAAAGTTTACTTATTGCAGAAAGCAAACTTATTGGACGGTAGCTAGAAGCTTCAGCTGGCTTCAAAATTGGAACAACTTTTGCATTTTTCCATTTATCAGGAAAGTATGCCAAATGGAAACATCTGTTAAATAATTTTACCAAGAAAGACAAGGTACTCTCTGTGAGTTTTTTTATGAGGATATATAAAATCCATCATCACCTGGAGCTTTCATATTATGAAACTTTTTAGTTATAGATCTTACTTCGTCCAAATCAGTCCCCCAGAAATCATCAAAAATATTTTCCCGAGAGAAAATATTCAGATAATCCCGAGCAACCTGATTTTCGATAGGACTAGTAAGACCAAAACTGAAATTATGGGAACTCTCGAATTGCTTAGCAAGTTTATGAGTTTTTTTTCAAATTTGTTATCAAATTTTTACCACCTTCTTAAGCGCTGGACTAGGCTTTTGAGGGGTTTTTTTTTCAAATTTTTTGTGAGTTTCCATCAAAAGGGTTTGGAACTCGGGTCTAATTTAGAAACATTATTTTCAAAAGTTTTGTTCCTCAGAGCAGAGAATCGCTTTTTAATCTGTTTTTGCAAATCCCGCCAGATAGCTTTCATGGCAGGACCGCTTGTTCTTTGATATTGCCTCCTACGGAAATTTTTAAGATAGATCAAGAGCTGAAGATGGTCGTCTATTATAATTGAATCGAATTTAACCTCGCATTTTGGTACCGAGGCAGCTCTTGCTTCAACTATAGAAGTAGTCAGAGATTCAAGAGCATAATTAATTTCATCTTTGGTTTGCAAAGGAATGTTTGGATCGAAGTTAATTCCATAAATGTTCGATATTGCTCCCAATCAGCTCTATGGTAATTGAGAGTTGAAATTATTTGGATAATTTGGATTAGAAGTGATTTCTTGGGATATTTCAAAAGTTACTGGAAGGTGGTCAGAACCGAAGTCAGCATAGGTAACCAATTAGCTACAAAGTTAACATGAATCAGTTAAGACCAAATCAATAGATGAGGGATTTCTTGCTGGAGAAAAGCATGTTGGGCTGTTTGGATATTGAATAGTGTAATAATCTGCAGAACAATCATTCAATTGCGTTATTCTATGAGCGGTGTTTTGCATTAAAATCATCAATAATGAAGAATTTAGACTTATGACGGGTAAGTTTCTGAAGGTCACCCTTGAGAAAATTCTTTTGCTGATCTACGCATTGGAATGGCAAATAGGCAGCTATAAACGTAAGTTGTCCAAATTTTGTTTCAACAGAAACTCCCAAAGTTTCAAAAACTTTGGTTTCAAATGAAGAAAGAATTTTATGTTCGATTTGTTTATGAACAATGTTGGCAACGCCACCACAGGCACCATCAAGGCGATCATTTCTATAAATGAAATAATTTGCGTCCCTTTTAACCTTAAGGAACGTTTTAGTTATAACAGCGATATGCACGTTATGAATTTTCAAAAAGTTAAATAGCTCGTCTTCGTTATCTTTCAGAGATCGAGGATTCGAATTTAAAATATTGAATGATTTAAAATCCATTACAGAATTTCAAAGTCATGACGATATTGTTCGTAAATTTTACTCCAGTTTGAATAGCATCAAACATGGGGTTAGATTTAAGCATATCAGTATTCATGTCAATTAATGATTTTTTTTTCCATTTTAGGAGCATTAATGGTTCCTAAATCAAAAAATTTAGAATTTTCGTTAGAATTACGTTGGCTAGTATATTGTTTTCTATCCGTTGCAATAGCAGCTCCATTAACTCGTTGAACATTGTTAGCAGCGAGGGGAGTAGGTATAGATGAAGAATTTGAAGCAGGGGTGATATTTGTACCTACGAGTACGAATGTAGCATTTGTTCCTCGCTGACCGTTGTTAACAGCAAAGAAATTGGTACCTGTTTGGAAACGTGGAGCGTTTCCTACCTGTCGCTTAGAACGAGATTGTAGGATCGCTTTGCGAATCTTGGATTTGTGGTTTTAACCACAATTTGAACATTTAAATTTCTTAGGATCTTCCTTCACAGAACATTCGTCCTTTGCGTGAGAGGAATCACCACAATTCATGCATTTAGCTGGCAATTTTTAGTTCCGTGACTCCATCCCTGGCACTTACGGCACTGGGTGAGGTTTTGGAAATTTCCTCCAGTCTTCCTGAAGTTTTCCCACTTCACTCGGACATGGAGCACAAGGCTAGCTTTTTCTAACGCCTAAACATGAAGTGAACTAAATAAAAATCATTAGAAATCCCGTTGCGCGAATCGCCAGGACGGGATTTCATTTTCATTTTGATTGAAGCGCTTGTTGGCTTCGAAAAGCGCACATTTTTTATTTATTTGATTGATCGCTTTTTTATTTTGATGATCGATATCTCAGGAACTGGAAATGATAGAAGTTTAAAACTTTGGGTTTCTATTAGTTGAAATGTTTACTATCGACTAAGTATTTCGTAAAAAGGATTGGTGAAAGTCGATTTTTGATTTTGGATCGCCATGTATCTGAGATACGGTGGTCTTCCGTGTACTTTTTCCACGTTCTTTGTTCGCTTGAAAAAAAATGTACAATACGTGCGCGCATTTCTTTCTGTTTCGAAGGCATGCTGAACACGACTGATCATGTTAGAGTGAAATAAAGGGTGTGAAAATTTTCTGGCCTGAGGGTGTAAGGATTCATTCACCTAAGGTGACATTTCTCTACGAACGTTTTTGTTCTGTTAGAAAAGTATTGGAATCATTCTCATTTTTTAGTGGATACCCGTTAGTTAAAACTTTAAAGGTATAAACGTTAATCACAACCTGATTATTGTAATGATGGTGATGATGGTAAAGAGTTTATTTATTTATTTTTCTTTTGGTTTGTTTTCCGTACTGAGTACCAATGCTACCGACGCCAGGGAGGCAGAGCTCCCATACCTGGACCCTACCTATCGACCCATTAAGAGGCTGTTCATAAACTACGTAGACAGTGTAGGGGGGGGGGGGGGGTCATCAATTATCCACGGCCCATACAAATTATTTTTTTTGTATGGATAATTGTCTACGCATGGGCCCTCCCCCTTCCCTCTCGGGTCAATAATCCCAAAAAACTGTCTACGTAGTTTATGGACAGCCCCTAACTCATGAAAGGGGACCAACGACTTTACTTCCCTTCCAGCCCAGTGGCAGGCGCGTAGGCAACATGTTATACGATGACAGCGGCCCAGCACAGCAAAATAAATGATTTGAGCCCGGGACATGCTGCCTACTGTCAAACGCTGCTGTTGGTATAGGCCTTGTCACTGGCCTGTTCCCTTCCGAAGGAAGGCGTGATCAGAGATTTTATGCCTCAGAAAATCTCGGAGGCGCCGACTGGGATTGAACCCAGGCCTTTTGGGGTAAGAGACAATCAGTAGTAAAAAGTTTAGGAAAGCGAGAAATAATCATAAATAATAGAGCACGAAATATTCACCAGACAGCATAAATAGCACAAATTACACATAGGTATATATTTTTATCCATACTTTTTCCTTTGTTGATATTTATTACGAAAACTGTAATTATAGTTCACTACAGCCTGTAGTGAATAATCAATTTTTAACAGAATATATTTTTTCGAAAAAAAAAATTTCATTATATATTTTTCTAGGTTAAATGTATTTCCAAGAATGCTTTTACTTCATAATATTAGCTAAGATTATTTCACACAACTACTCGCCGATTCGTTTTTTTTTTATACAAAACTGTATGAGAATCTTACATTTCCCGCTTGGGTATCGCAATTGCATCATGATTTAAAAAATGTTGTAGATTTCAAAGGTAGCTTGCGTTTGTCTTAGCTGGTATTGAATTCGATAAATATCATAAGACACACGCGGCTATTTTTGAGAGCACCTAGCATCTTACAACGCTACGTAAATACCGATATTGTTTTATCTAGTTCGTTTATTTGAAAGGCTCAATCGCGGTAGCTTTACAGAGCCGATAATTCATATTTTATCTAGTTCGTTTATTTGTAAGGCTCAATCGCGTTAGCCTTACGGAGCCGATAATTCATTGTTATTTTTTTGTAACAAAATTCACTTAATTCTATGTCTAGTAGGAGTTGGACCGAAGACTCGCGGCTTACGCGAGGTTAGAGGGGTACTTTGTCGAAGGATAGGAAAAGGGGAGGAACTCGGGGCAGGGTTTCGTTGTCTTATCAGAGGGATGTCGCCAGTATGAACGGTAGTGTGGTACTAGGTTCATCTGGAGTTCGGCCGGCTATGGTGACCATCGAGACGGGGGACAAGACAAACAAAAACTAATAAAGGGATACAAAAGACAAACGAATTAAATTCTTATACTAGACATTTGCAGAAACACATAAATCGACTGCATATAGCAGAGATCGTCGGTACCCAACACGTCTCTGATAGGGATATAGGGTTGTCTGCCTTGGGCCTCGAGGGTATTAAAAACCTGAGTACTGCGGACTCACCCAATGTGCTTGTCACTTGGGAGCCAATCAGAACTGTCAAACGGGAGCCAAACATTCAGAAGCAACAAATGCAGTTACTGTTCTTATCTATCATCAAGCATTGCAATCTCATAAAAATGATACATACTTTTCATAACACATTCTTAATTGTAAGCTCAAAGACAAAAACCAACAGGCTCAGTGATGAAAGTATAAAAACCAGCATAGTTTTTATGACTCAGCTGAGTTTTAAATTGCAGTAAAACATACTTTGGCGAAACATGTATGTAAACAAACTTTGATAGTGTCATGGGGGCTCGAGTGCTCCTGGTTCAGAGCTTTTGGCGGGAATCAACTGAGAATGAAAAAAACAATTTTAAACTTGAACAATTTTGCAAGTTGTTTTCCATTGGCTTGCAAAATAAGATCGATTGACTCCGCAGTACCCAGTTCAAAACTAGCAAACTAGTTGGACATACACACTTAGTTTTTCTACCGAGCTCGGCTGTGCACATCTTGGCAAAAAAAAGTTTCACTGAGATCTCAGCAAAACTGACATTTGATTGCAGAGTCTCGGATAATGCTTAGCTGAATCTCAGCAAACAAATGAAATGTTTGCTGAGATCTCAGTAAAACTTGTTTTGCCGAGATTTGCACCGCCGAGCTCGGTAGAAAAAACTAAGTGTGTAAGTCTCATCACGAATGAAGTCACAACTTAAGCCCAAGCCTTTAAACCACGCTCTTGCAGAAACATTAGGAATAGTTGAATGTAGCCACCGTCCAAGATTTCCAGTGTCCCAATCGGTTTCCCAACTCGAAAGGGTACTCTGATATATGATATATGATCTTTCGACCAGCACACTCATCTGCTCCCTTACCTTTGAAAAGAAATAAGATAATTGCCTACCTTGTTTCATCGACCGAATAATGATGAATGGTCTGCGGGCATGTTGGAATTCATCCCCAATGCGAAGTTGATTGCTGCCAGCTTAGCAACATAAACGAAACAAGGTTCCTGAAGTTTGCGGAAGGCGCTAGAGTTTTCATTGAAGACATCCAAGCCAGTGGATCCATTGAGACGTGACCCGCCTGTAAAATATCTTTTCACGCAATTGACGTGTTGGTACTTTTCAGTAAAAATACGTGGGATAACAATAGTTCAAAGTTGATCTGGAATCACATATCATATTCAATTGATGAACTGCTAATGGTGAAGTAAGCACGGTCTGGAGTATACCAAGGAAGACACATATCCAAAGGCCCATTTAACTAATTCTAGAAGTTGTCAGTTGTCCACGGGAAAAGTTCATTTGCTTTTCTGACACCAAATTGTACAAGAAATTATTTAAAATTCCACTTGGTGGTATTGTGGAGGCAGAGTTTGGTGAAATCAATCTGATTATAAATCAATTTTAAATCCTTTTTCCATATAATACTAAATACGTCTCAGATTTGGAAACTTCACGTTTCAAAATCTGAAAGTGTGTTTGCAGTACCATTATCCATATGAAAACGGTAGTGTTTACATGCGGGGCTTATTGTAAGTGAAAGTAACCTCGGAATGGGCGTGACTCTCCAGACATTCTGGAATGGGTTGCTGGATCTGCAATAGAGCTATCACGTTCTAACTCCCGGACTAAAGCTGTCTACAATGACCATACATGTGACATTGTAGAGAGAGTTCTTCCATAATAACACTGCCGGCCAGTGGGGGTTAGAGGGAATACACACACACACCCAAGAATGCTACTCTGAGGAACTCCTGCTCTAACAGGTAGTCGATTAGATTTGGAATTTTGATAATTTACCTGCAAAGTTTTGTCAGTTAAATAATTTTGAACTAATTTCATAATATAAAGTGGAAAATTAAACTTTTTCAATTTAGCAATCAAACCTTCATGTCAAACACTGTCGAATGCTTTTTCTATGTGTAGAAGAGCAACTCCAGTTGAACAGCCTTCAGATTTGTTTGAACGAATTAAATTGGTAACTCTTAAGAGTTGATGAGTAGTTGAATGCCCATGGCGAAATCCAAACAGCTCGTCTGCAAAAATTGAGTTCGTCTTGATGTGAAGCATCATTCTATTTAAAATTATCTTTTCAAAAAGTTTACTTATTGTAGAAAGCAAACTTATTGGACGGTAGCCAGAAGCTTCAGCTATCCGGCTTCAAAATTGGAACAACTTCTGCATTTTTCCATTTATCAGGAAAGTATGCCAAATGTAAACATCTGTTAAATAATTTTACCAAGAAAGACAAGGTACTCTCTGGGAGTTTTTTGATGAGGATATAGAAAATTCCATCATCACCTGGAGCTTTCATAGTATGAAACTTTTTAGTTATAGACCTTACTTCGTCCAAATCAGTCCCCCAGGAATCATCAAAAAAAATTTCCCGAGAGAAAATATTCAGATAATCCCGAGCAACCTGATTCTCAATAGGACTAAGACCCAAACTGAAATTATGGGAACTCTCGAATTGCTTAGCAAGTTTCTGAGCTTTTTCCAAATTTGTGATCAAAATTTTACCACTTCATTAAGCGCTGGACTAGGCTTTTGTGTTTTTCAATTTTTTTCTGAGTTTCCAAAAGGGTTTGGAACTCGGGTCTAATTTAGAAACATTATTTTCAAAAGTTTTGTTCCTCAGGGTATAGAATCACTTTTTAATTTGTTTTTGAAAATCCCGCCAGATAGCTTTCATGGCATGACCGCTTGTTCTTTGATGTTGTCTCCTACGGACATATTTAAGACGGATCAAGAGCTAAAGATCGTCGGCTATTATAATTTAATCGAATTTAACCTCGCATTTTGGTACTGAGGCAGCTTTTGCTTCATTGTTTCGTAACTACATTTACTTAATTCTACACACTTAGATTTTTCTGCCGAGATTGGCGTTTAGTTTTACCACCTATTTCTCGAAAATCTCTATATCTTCCTCTGACTCCTTTTTATTGTCCAACGATGGTCCTGCAGCCAGCACGCTCGCTATGTACTGCTATCCGTTATCAAGCCGCCATCGTTCCGTTCTGCATCCTCTTGTTGCTTCCAGGCTTTTCACTTGGAGAACTGATTCATACGATGCTCCTCCATCCTGCATAAGGAACACTTATTTTTAATCCGTAATAGAATATATTTGCCTTCCGATTGAGAAATAGCTGCATCTACATATTGTAAAATTAAGTCCTCTCAGTTATGCGTACAGTATAGATTCTTCAGATTTAAACTCAATTTTTTTTCCTTGATTTGTTTTCCGTCGATCTTGTTTTCCCTGCTGAGCACCAATGCTACCGATGCCAGGAAGGCAGCTCCCACACCTGGACCCTACCTATCGACCCATCAACTCATGAACCGGGGACCAACCGGCTTTACTTCCCTTCCGAAGGAAGGCGTGATCAGAGATGTTATGCCTCAGAACATCCCGGTAGCGCCGACTGGGATTGAACTCAGGCCTGCTTGGGTGAGAGGTAATCACGCTTACCACTACACAACTGGCGCCGCTAATTTAAAAAAATCAATGAAAATACTTTCTCCTCTGAAATCTTGTAAGTTGCTTCCAACTGGCAGAGCTGGCAATTTCGCCCATGATAGGTTTCATGACAACGATAATAGGCACCGACCGAGCTGCAGGCAATGAAGATCGCGCCTCGATACAACACACAGTGGGCAAAAAATGACAAAACCGCGACTAAATTGAATATCTCGGCTGCCAAACGATTTCAGTCAACATGTTATACATATTCTCAAAGGAAAAACTCTCCGGAATCGATTAGTAGTGATCTTAATATGTATTCCAAATTAAATACGCTTTGATCTCTTGATTCTGAACAACATAGAAAAAATCGCAAGGTTCTAGCACATTTTTATAATGTGGCCACTTTATCGGTCGTCCCGGATCCTCCTTTAGGCCAGTAGAGTTTTCCTGAGGGCGTATATGGTGTCTTTACACCATATATACTTAATACTATTAATTTCCAGTATATACGTTAAGTAAAGTCTAAAATTATGTCGATAGATAGTGGCATTTCCTACATTACCGGGAACTCGGATTGATCCCGGCCCTCTATCTCGGTACGCAAAAGTCTCCGGCCAATGAGACCACAACCAATCGATTCAGGAGAGTTTTTCCTTTGAGAATATGTATAACATGTTGACTGGAACCGTTTGGCAGACGAGATATTCAATTTAGTCGTGGTTTTGTCACTTTTTGCCCAGTGTGCAACGGCTTGTATTGACTAAACATTGTGACGTGTTAATCACCGAGCGAGGGCTGGCAAATGTCATTTTCAATGAAAGATCAAGGAAATCTTAATAATATATTCACTATACCGATAACATACGGTTGCTTGCTTAAATTCGTCTAAATCAGTTAGAAATGTTGGTGTCAAAACCGCATAAGAATTATTCTCATGAGTGCTTGTTCATTGGAAAATGACAAGAAAGCTAATGATAGGTAGTTTCGCCGTTTGTGACAAAACCTGAAAACGAATAGAACCAATGTGCAATGTGGCAATGTTAAGTTGAGGATGTATATTAGACTAGTACAAAATTTGACATTTTCGCTCCACAGTTTTCAAACGGTTCTAAATTGGGTCCTGATCATCTTCTCAAAATTTTATTTTATTTGGTTAGAATTTGACTGTGCACAAGCCATTTACTATGAGAAATTCTAACTTTTTGTTCATTAGCTTCTACCATTTTCCTATATTTTTCTGAGAGAAAGCTCGATAGCTAGGGAATAGTCTCAGTTCATGATTTAGCAGCTCGTTCGTGAGCAACTCTGTATTGTGCAGTGCACAGTGTTGCTTTTTGCCGGTTTCGTGCGCTTTTTTAATAGTTTCTCAAACATTGAAAGATGTTTTTGCATAAGGACTGGAACGCGCAAAAATTGGTCGACAAAAAAAAATCGTTTCTTTAAGTCAAAATTCATATAAAAAAAAATCTTCTTATTTTTCTTTTGGTAGTTAATTCATATATTTAAAGGAAAAATATTCGTTTATTCTTTTGGTTTGCCAAATCCGAACTGCCGTGCCTTCCGCTTAACCCCTTCCATTAAATTTTGCACAGTGGTCTCATCGACCTTATTCGCCCAATACCGTTTGATAGGGCGGAGTTCTGGGCTGTTGGGAGGGTTGTGGTCTTTGGGTACCACAACCACGTTGGTCGCATCGTACCACTCGATTGCCTTTTTCCCATAGTGGCAGCTCGCCAAGTCCGGCAAGAACAGCACAGGTCTATTATGTTGCTTTAGGAATGGTAGCAACCGCTTTTCCAGGCACTCCTTGACGTAGATCTCTTTATTGATGGTTCCCGTAGTAATGAAAATACCACACGTGCATATGGCCTGCCATACGAGATATTTTTTCGGGAACTTCGATAGTTTGATGGTTATGAAAATTTCAGTCACTTTCCCTTTTCCTGATGCGGTATAAAAATCCTGTCCCGGAAGCTGCTTGAAATCCGCCTTCACATAACTTTCGTCGTCCATGACGACACCGTCGAACTTTGTGAGCAGATTCGTGTTTTGTTTGCAATCTCGGTTCGCCACCTTCACCTTCTTAAACGTCGACAACCCGGCTCGTTTCTTGGCCCGCTGCACAGTAGTATGGGAGACATTGAGCTTGTCAGCGACGTCCCGGATGGAGAGGTTAGGATTCCGCTTATATTTCATCGCCACCTTCTTCTTCGTCGCTGCAACGTCCGGATTACGATTGCCGCCGCTTCAGGTTTCCTGGTGGTCGACAGACGCTCCCGAACACCTTTAAAACATTTGTCACGGTCGATTTGGCCACATCCAGCAATTTTGCCAATTGGCGTGTGAGAACGTCGGATTTTCTTGCTGCGCGAGCAACATTTTGACACGCTGCTCCTCTTGTTTGGACGTCATTTTGAAAACTGGAGAGCAAACGGTGAAAACTCATCATAGCAACCATTGTATATACACTGGAGTCGCTTTTCACGCGTTTTTTTTTACGCGGTTTTTTTTTTACGCGGATTTCGGAATTTGCACGGTTTTTTTTACGAAAATTTCGGAATTTACGTGGTTTTTTTTTTACGCGGATTTTGGTTTTTTTTACGCGGATTTCAGAATTAACGCGGTATATCGTTATACACTAGAGTCGCTTTTTACGCGGTTTTTTTTTACACGGTCTTTTTTTACGCGGTTTTTTTTACGCGGATTTCGGAATTTACGCGGTTTTTTTACGCGGATTCCGGAATTTACGCGGTTTTTTTTACGCGGGACGTATCACCAGCGTAAAAAGCGACTCCAGTGTACACTCAACTTCCAAATGCAGCATTTCAGGTTTTTTATGCATTTTTAACAGAAATACACCAATTTAAAGTTGACCAATTTTTGCGCGTTCCAGACTTTATGTTAAACCGCTTCTTTTTATGTAGACGGTTTGGTGATTAATCCACCTAAAAGTGAGATCAGCAAATTATTTATTCAGATAGATGAAGATAGTTGTAGCAAATGTTATTTTAAGCAACTCTGCTGAAAACACAAAAATTCTAGCTCTTATACATTTTGTTTGGTTCCGGGTTTTACATATTTTCAGGGTAGATAGGGCTCCTAAAGTTATGAAAAAATCCCCATGAAACATAGGGTCGGAAATGACTGCTAAGTGAGTTATTCAACATTTTATGTTTTTTTTTTTGTATTGCCAACTTTGGTTAGCTATATTTTTTTAATCTTAATGTGATTTTCTGAATTCAACATACCAAATGAAAGATTAAAGTCTTAGCTATCAATGCTCTTTGAAAAAGAACTCGATTAAAATTAATTATCATACATTAAAATTGAAAAGTATGTTGAAAGTACCAAAAAAAAACTGGTGAAATTTCATACATTTTATTGTTTTTAAGTTTTTTTTTTTATTAATTACTTTATTTGTACAGGCTCAATCGAATAAACTTTACAGAGCCGAGTTATTATTTTCGTTATACATTATTCATGTCTTATATTTAAAGTTAAAGGAGCTGGACCGGATACTCGCGGTTGTCTCGAGGTTAGTGGAGATTTACAATTTTTTTGGATGGGAAAAGGGAGAGGGAGGTTTGAAATGTGGTTTACGATACAAATATTTAATTAATCCTAAAACATGAACTAATTTCTATTCATCTTGAAAACAAACATAAGAAAAACCCACACGTACAAAATACAAACTAAACACAAGGTTAATAAAACTTACTAATGTTAATATTCTTAAAGTAAACATATATGAGTTGCATAAACTCCAGATCGCGTCTAGCCAAAATATCCCGAACAAAAAACATCAGGTTGTCTACCTCGAGCCCGAAGGGAATGGTACAACTCGGATCTGACTCCACGGTGCTCGGCACATGACCAAATAATGTGATCTGCGTCCTGGTAACCTTGTCCACATTCAAAGAGATTACTGTCCCTCAACCCAACACGGAACAAGTGAGCGCTTAGCGAATAGTGATTGGACATGAGGCGAGACATCACACGAATGAAGTCTCGACCCACCTCCAACCCATTAAACCAAGGATACTTCGACACTTTAGGGATGATCGAATATAGCCATCGTCCCAAACTCCCTTCACTGTTGACGATAAATGGAGAAAAATTCGTCGTAGGCGATTTGTCGATCGTAAATATCGCCTTCCATAGCGCCCACCTTTGCAAGCGAGTCCGCCTTCTCATTGCCCGGAATCGAGTAATGAGATGGGACCCATGCAAAGGTGATGACAAATGATCTTAAAGGTAAAGACTTAGAAGCTCTCGTATTTTCATGAGAACAATTTTCGAATGCACGATAACATCGCGATGGGACGAGTTGACCTACCTACGTTAGGGCATCTTCTATCACATTCTTGAGCTTTGTCCAATCGATATGACGGGTAAGATCGTATGCGACGTTAACGGGTTCCGACGGATTGAACTGAAACTTTGATCGGCAAGTGATCACTACCGTGGGGATCTTGGATCACATTCCACGTGCAATCCAACGATATTGAGTTAGAGCAAAGTGTGAGGTCTAATCACTTCCATTCGAGGATAAGCCAGCCAAACGTGTTACTTCTCCATTGTTTAGAATTGTCATATTGAAGCTGTCGCAAAGGTCATATATCAAAATAAAACGGTTGCCATCATACAGTTGCCCCTAGCCTGTACCATGGGAATTAAAATCTCCAATAATCAGCCGTGGAGCAGGAAGTACCGAACAGATATCTGAAAGTTGTTTTCGATTAACAACGGCTCTAGAGGAATGTGAACAAAAGCAATACAAAGGCTCTTACCTTTAATAATAGCCTGACATGCGACAACTTCAATACCTGGAAATTGTGGAAGATTCACTCTATAGAAGGAATGGCACTTTTTGATCCCCAAAAGTACCCCTCCTCCACGCGAATCCTCACGATCCAGTCGAATAATGTTAAAATCATAAAAAGGAAGATCTATATCTGAAGAGAGCCAAGTTTCACAAAGAGCAAATGCATCACAATCATTATTGTGAACTAAAAACTTAAAAGAGTCTAATTTAGGAATAAGACTTCGACAATTCCACTGTAGAATAGTGATCAAATCCCCGACCTCGTTTGGAAAATTATCCATCGAAGGAAATGATTGCTGCAATGAGGGGCCACTTCAATGTCAATTGCTTCAAGAGGGTCTTCACTGTAGGAAGCATTGCCAGAACAATGCTTTTGAGAGGATCAGATATATCGAGGTACTTGAGGATACCGTCTATAATGTTATCAAATGAGAACAATACAGATGAAGGAGGGGCTTCTGTTCTTAAAAATGGGCCATCAGGGGTTTTTATGTCCCCGGGAGAGATGGAAAATTCTGGTTATAGTCAGTTCTGCGGAAACCAGGAGGAGTTGAAACTTCCTTTTTTCCACCACTCCTTGATTTAGGCTAGCTGATTTGGGGTTCCTTATCTGCAACTTTCTGTGAAAGGATGCGTCTTCGTTTTCGTGAAGAATTGAAAGGAGTTCCCTCCTCAGCCAAGTCAGAGTCAGACTCGTCATTTGACAAGAGAGCAAAGGGATTTTTGTCGTCGGTCGATGGTGTGACTGTCTTTAGCATTGCTGCAAAAGACTGCCTGAAACGCTCCTTAAGAAAGCGTTCTAGTTTCTCCCCGCGTTGTTTGCACGCCGGGCACGACGAGAGACCATCAGGAGTTCCCTTACAGTACACGCATTTTGGTGCAGTGACTGCGCATGCGCGAACAGCGTGTCTTGCTGCCACAGTGAGAGGCCGTATGTCCCAACTGTTTGCAGTTTTGGCAGTTCAAGACCCGAGGAACAAACAAGCGCACAGCTAGTCGAAATTTTCCCAACTCGATGTAGTGAGGAAGGGCTGAACCAGAAAAGGTCACCAGAAACGAGTCTGTGGGGGTAAAGCTCTTTTTACCCTCGCTGAAAGATACTGAGCCCAGCTTCTGGACTTCCAGTATCTCAACCGTTGGAAGCAAGAGGTTCTTTAAACGGCCAACCGCTTGCTTCGCCAAGATCTCGGGGGTAAGACTCGCTTCGGTGACCACACCTTCGATCTCCACATTACGAGCTGGGATGTACACTCTATACTCGAGTGTAAAGAGCTGGGAGGCAACAATCTCGTTAGCTTGTTTCAGGTTAGAGACGACAGCACGAAGTTTATTGTGCCTAACCTTCGAGAGTTCGGTCACGGCCGAGAACCGCTTCGTCAGATCATTAGTGATTTGCATTACATTCAAAGGTTTCTTTTTGGGCTGAAAGTAGGCAACCCATGGGCCAGTCGAGTCTTCTGCGTAGGCTCACGATCGGGGGCTTTTCTGTCCTTGTCCTTTGCCAGACCGAGATGACGAACCAGGGATGGCATCATCTGATTTCTGGGATGACAGACGTTTTCGACCCTTCTTGCCATCGCGTGGCAAAGTGGTGTCATCTTCCGACAAAACTTCCATTTCGTTTTCCGACAAATTGTCCATTTTGCCGTACTAGTGGGCGCGAAAAACGCTCTACCACTGAAACGATAATCAAAATTACTCGGACACAATACACGAAAAAAAAACTACAAACACAGAAACACAAACTTAAAATTTAACTGATGGGCGAAAGAAAAAAACAAGAACAAAAACTTATCTTATAATCCTATTGGCGTTGACGGCGACTCTGTAGCTCTTTACTCCTATGAGAAAATCCATAAGCAAACGTCAGACTGTGCGTGAAACATGGCGGACTATGTACTATCCTTTCACTCCACCGAAAATTCCCATAAGAAACTGTCTATATTTGCTGAAAGAGCAAATTTTTCGACAGTGCCGTTAACGCCAATACTAGTACCACGGAGCAGAGCGACACGCAGCGTGGATGATCTTCGATCCGCGTGTGCGAGCGGTCTTCGTTGGTGTGTGCTTGTATGAGGGTCGGCACTCAGCTGAACACACGATGATGGATGACCGGTTTAAATGTGGAGGCAGATGCTGACACTCGATCACGATGATCCGTGTGAAAGTATGCGTGACCACGCACCGATGGTGCGCAAAATCGTTGGCGAATTGCCAATCGCAAAAACAATTTTCCTTCCGATAATGCCGAAAACACACTTTCTTCTCAGAAAAAAAAACTCACTTTTTGATAAATTTACCGATAAATTATAAAACTTATAATTTACGTCAGAGAATAGCGAGAAACCTTCCAAATTACCGGAGCGCGAAACAAGTCGACCGTACTTCTTGCTAGGACGCAGTGGTGTGTCGGCCTCTTAGATGGAAGTAGCAGTATTTCCAACAATCGAGAACTGTCATGGCCACGTCAATGCAGCTGCTGGGATGGGAAGGATTGTTATTTAGTTGGACACTTACTGAAGAGACATGCAGAGAACTCTACACTGAGGTAAAAGAACGTAAGAATTCCACAAGAAATCGGTATGAACTTAAGGGGTTACGCCTGCCTGCAAGACCGAAAAAAAGCGAAAGTTTGGATTTTTTTCTCGAAAACGACGCAACATATTGAAAATCGGTTTTCTGCCGTTTATTGAACACACATTAATAAATGGTGCATTTATCAGTCGATGCTGTAAAAACGAGGTCCTGGTGCCCCGCACGGCTGCTCCCCGTGGACGATGTTCTAAAAAACGCTTTTTGCGGTGCCAACTGCGGTTTGTGATGTAATCATCTGAAATAAAAAAAACCATACCAAATCGTTAATCATGTGTTAAACTAGTCCTTGATCGTTCGGTTTTTTTTTAATTTTTTTTGACAAAATGGCGGCCTTGCAAAGTTGAAGTGCCGATTTTTGATCCTTAAAATTTGTCTTTGATCGGCTGTAAAAAATCGAAATTAAATGATAGACGAAATCCGAACGATCGTGGACTGCACAAAATAGTACTGAACAGGAATCAAAACGAATCGGTCGAATCGAATGCATACATTTCGAGAAATTTTTGGCACCGGTTTTGAAAATATGATTCCGAGATAATCGCGTTTAAAGTTTCAAGTTGAGTTTAGTTCACTATAAGTGAATATTTTTGTACGTCGCATAACTTTCACAATTTTCATCGGATCAACTTGATCTTTTGAGGAAATATTCTTGACTTTATATACTTTCGATTAGGACAATAAAAAAATCGATTTTGTGAAAGTTTGCAGGTAGGCGTAACCCTTTAATTAATTTGCCTTATGAAAAATAATGTTGACTAAAAAAAAATTAAACAGAGCATACTGGAACCGGACCATAGACGTTGAGATTACGGGGCCCATGTGTTGACCACTCGTCTATCAACGTTTGGGAAAATGAAATGGTTAAAAGCGTATAAGAGCTTGGGTAAATGACGGCTTCGGCAATACCTTATTCTATTATCGAGGCCCCGTAACGTGGGTAGATCACCTTTTCGTGGTAAGTTACGGCATGTAAAATCTACCGCCAATTCCTAGTCTTGAATACTTCATCATTTCTCAATAGTGATGAAGTATTACGACATGCACTAAACTAAGGACACGGGATATACTACAATAGATCAAATTACTGGTCGAAGTAGTTTTATGTCCCGAACAGCGGAAAAAAAACATCAGAAGGGTAAACAACATCCTTGAGAGCTCAATTTTGACATGTGGATACATTGTGTATCCGAGCATCTATTGGCCAAATTTGAGTGCTCTAGGACTTTGTTTACCCCCTGACGATAATAGGTTAAGGTATTGATTGCCGAAGCCGACATTTCCCTTACCTCATGTGAGCCGAAAATCATTTATAAGTCCGCTTATGAAATTCATGTGTTGTTCATTAATCAAGCCTTATTAAATTTTTAAGTTTAGTCACAGGAGTTTAGAGGTTTGACAGATGGGGAGGGTAAAGCCATAAACGTAAACAGTAAACATTGCTGGCAGATTTATAATAGTAATGGGGATATAATAAAGCACAGTGGAAAAATGCAACTACCGACCATCTGCTCAGTAAGCAGAAACGGTAATTACTAAGCTACCGAGCCCGTTTACATCCGCTTTTCTGCATACAAAATAAATCGCCGTATTTTTTCCTAGCGAGGTCTGTTGCAAAAGCAACCATGCTTGTAATCCTTACCAATTGATCACGCTTACCACTAACCGTGCCGATGGTTGAGTGGTAAGCATAACTGCTTGAACAATGGATTCGCGGGAATCGTTTCCCAATTCAAAAAATTTGAAATGGTTATTTTTTTCGGAAAACGTTAGTTGAAGTTTTCGGGTTTTCCCGGACATTACATGGAAATCCATAGCTTATGAACCAAGCATCATTGAAATAGTGAAATGATAGGATTTTTTCAATTGGTTTATTTATAAGGTCAAATGCCCAAAAGGTCTCCACGGAGCCGAGAACCATTAAATAATTTTATAATCACAATAAAATATTAATGAGGGACATTGTTTATGAGTTCTTCTTACTCTTCCTTGGACCAGAACATTACCGAAAAATCTGTAAACTGGATCAGCAAAATTAGCTGTAAAATTTACCGAAATTCGGTCATTTCATTTACATTTTTCAATAATAAAGCGAAAAAATACCGAAACATCTGTAATTTTTAGCATTACCGATCTAAGACGGTAATTTTTTTTTTACCGAACTCAGGGTCTCTGTTTAAGTGTGCTCCCTTGCTTCATCCAATAGTTTTTCCTTCATCAGCGCCCGCCGCTTAACACTAAGATTTTGTTTCCGTGTTCGGTCAATTTTACAGAAATCAGAACAGCTGAACGTTCGGTAAAACCTTCATTGAATTTGAAAATAATATCAAAACATGTTCAACCTCGTTTAAATGATCAAATCTTGTCATTTTAGTGGATATTTAGTTTCAAAGTAGCTGAAAAGCAATTGTATTGAATTGCACAAATTTTACCGAAAAGTTCAGCTGTTCAGATTTCGGTAAAAATTACCGAAGTCGGCGATAATTTCTAAGTGTGTTGGCCTCCTCGTCCTTTATCCGCTATAGTAGTATAGTCCACTATTTCGAATGTGTAGTATATGTTCCCCTTTCGATTGAGGAAATGAAGCGAGTTGGGAATCTCCTGTTTAACATCCATATATAGATCCTGCACGCCTGTAAGTATATCGTGGCCCAACGGAGCTGGACATTTCTCCCATACTACACGCCGTATTTCCTTAGCACCAATGCTAGATCGCTATCCGAGACTTCTGGTGGGATGTCGTACACTCTCACGTATTGAACGGTGCCGCCAGCAGGCGATAGGCGTACCTCGACTGACTTCCCATCGACATAATTAAATATTGATTGTTCAGAGTTACAAACAATGAAGCATCGAATCTTCCGATTTAAACTTAATGAAGGCGTATGGTATGAAAGTATGGCGTACAAAGTAGTTTTTTTGTTGAGTTGTGCTGTGAAAATAAATTCATAATTTCGTGTGAAATAGTGCCGTGTGCCGCGAAAGGACTATTCCAACGCGTGCCCGCTGTGTTTTTTTTAACAGGATAAGTAGATGATGATGATGATGGTCCCACCTCTTACCCCTACAAAGGTTTGAGCTGGACGATTTATCTTTAAGATAATTAAATATAAACATTTTAACCAGGTTAGCAAACAAAAACGAGCTGGTTACAGTTACAGATATAAATTCCCTCTAGACTTTACAGTTGCTTCACAGCAATATACATAAATGTGAAAAAGCTTAGGCGTCCACCTCTTAGTTCGCCTTTTTGTCCACCTAGAATATTCATAAGTATTACAAGCAATCAAGAGTTAATGAACAATCAACAAAGCATCCTATACACTAGCAACCCCGCAATGATGCTATTATAATTTTCAGCAATGTCAGGAATGCTCACGAACCCCCGACATTCAGCCAGAAAACTTAATACTAACTCAAAGTATCTTCCAAATAAGCTTCAAAGTTGCATTTTTTTTTATCAAATGTTAAATTCAGTCCTCTATATCCGTAATACGCGCGCGAGGCTCAAACCTTTGTAGACTACTACTTTTTTTTTTTTTTAACTACTACTTTAATTCAAATATAAAAAAAAATCCATCATCACCATCGTGGCGAACAAAATAGTTTTTGCAGTGCTACAATAATTATTAAAAAGTCGTTATGACAGCTATCCATACAAAATAATCCGTTATAAATAACTTCGTCAAGATACATACTTCGTCCATTCATAAAAAAAAAAAATAAAAATCACTGGATAACTGTTCAAAAGACAGTTTTAACGTGTGAAATACAATGTCTCTTGAATTCTGCTAATGTTGTTGCACGTTTAATATGTCTAGGCATCGAATTGAAAACATTTACTCCTTTAAAATACAATGAATTCTGTGAAGCGCAAGTCAAGAAATGTGGTGTTCTTATTTCATCCGCGTTTCTAGTATTATATCTATGAAAATCACTTCCTCTTTCAATTCGATCACACAAATATCGAGGCAGCAAACCATTTACTACTTTAAAAATGAACACCATAGTCAAATAAACTATTCTTTGCTTCACTGACAGCCATTTTAAAGCGTCCAGCATCAAAGTTGAGGAAGTGAATCTATTACATCGCAAAATCAAACGCATTATTTTATTCTGCAAACGCTGTAATCTCGATATTTGTGTTTCATTGGCTAGAAATAAAATGGATGGGCAAAAGTCTAGATGAGGAGAGATGATTGATTTGTATAGCTGTATTTTACTGGCAATAGTTAAATCGTTTTTCAGTCGACATAGAATTCCATACTTCTTGGCAATTTTCTTGATGACATTGTCAATGTGAGAGTTGAACTTAAGTTTGTCATCAATAATCACGCCAAGATATTTAATCTCCCGAACGCGATCAATAGCCTCATCATCAATTACCACGGAGACATTATCATTTACTCGGTTCCGCGAAATTACCATGAATTTAGTTTTACTTGTATTTAATTTCAACTGCTTACACTTCAACCATCTACTTAGAGAACGCAAATCTTCATTCAAATGTGAGACGGCAACTTCTAAATACTTAGCTGCAATGAATAACACAGTATCATCTGCAAAAAGATTAATGTCGCAAAATCGTAAAACGCGTCGCAAATCATTAATATACATAATAAATAAAAGAGGCCCTAATACACTTCCCTGGGGCACTCCAAGGTTATTCCCCACGGGACTGGAAACAGAATCATTAAAAACAGTCCGTTGAGTTCTGTCAGATAAATAGCTTTCAAACCATTTATAAGCAGTACTCGTAATTCCAAAGCGCTTGATTGTACTTAACAGTAAGGGCCTAGAAATTGTTTCAAAAGCGCGTTTCAGATCCAAAAAAACAGCAACAGTCGTATCTTTACGCTCCAAGTTGTCTTTCCACTTTGCTAACACCAAATTCAACGCAGTTTCACAGGAATGACCTTCCCGATATCCTGATTGTTCTGGTATCAACAAAGAGTTGCTATTCAAATACTCCAACAGCTGGCCTTTAACAACAAGTTCTAAAATTTTCTCTAATGTGTGCAACATGTTGATGGGACGAAACTCTTCGGCTTTAATCGTTCCAGCAACTTTTTGAATAGGAACCACTAAGGATTCCTTCCAAATTTGTGGCACATGTCCAGTCTGCAAAGATTCATTAATAAGGTCCAGCAAGATGTGGCCAATGACATGAAAGCAATCTTGAATAACTCTAGAATTAACATTATCTACTCCAGCCGATTTTCCTAATGAAAAGCAAATAACTCTAAGTTCATCTAAAGTAATTTGGTGAAAACCTTCAAATCTACAACTACTATTAACTGGCTGTTTTATTTCGTCAGGTTCATCGACCAATTCAATGGATTGATTAATCAATGAAACACTTTCGACAAAATAATCATTAAACATAGATGCAATTACTGGTTCTGACTGTTCTAATGTGCCATTAAAAGTTATGGACCGCGGTTTGCAATTACTAGGTTTTAATAAAGATTTCAAAATTTTCCATAACTCTTTGCTGTTGTTTTGATGCTGATCAATCTTCCTCTGGACATATTCACAACGAGTTTGTTTTATCGATTGTGAATATTTATTACGCGCGATTGTGTACCTATTCCAATGATTATCATTATTTGATCTGCAAAACTTTTTGTACCATTTGTCCCTCTTACGTTTAAGACGCAAAAGTTCCAAATTGTACCAGCTGTTCGAGTTTTTCAAAGAAACAAACTTTTGCTCAACTAATTGATTGGTACACGTTTTCAAAGTGTTAGTTAGAACAGCTGCAGATTCATCTAAATTACCGGCCGCGAATGGAAAATCCACGCTTCTCTCAACAAGATTTGAAACAGCCTGTTTCGAATATTTCCTCCAGCACTTCAATTTGACTAAGTCATCGTTATTATTGATATTATCTAATACATTAATCACTAAGGTCTCATGATCGGTTATTTTCAAATCAGCATCCGGAACTGAACAAATGGAATCAAAATTGGAATAAACGTGGTCAATTAAAGTTCTACTGTGCCTGGAAATACGCGTATACTCATCTACCGTTTGTTTTAAATTGAAAAAATCAGCTAAACGCTTCAAATGATTCGAATTATGGTTGTCACGCCAATTAATATTAAAATCACCAGCTAATATATTTAATTTACTTGAATCAAGGAATGTCTCTAGCCAGTTCTCTAAAACATCAACAAAACGCTGGTCACTAGAACTGGGAGAATGATACAAAACACCATAATTACCCATCTTCATGCCACGCACAACTGTAATGCCCAAGAACCAGTTACCATCGATAACTTCGTTGATTCGAAGGTCGAATTGAATTGATTCTTTGACATAAATAGCAACACCGCCAGTGTGTCTAGAATGTGATAAACAAGCAGCAACAATATATCCCGGAATACTATACTGGTCAAAAGCTTCAGTTTCTACAATATGAGTTTCAGATAATAAAGCTAAAAGAGGACGTTTTTCCTCAACAATCTGACGTAATGCTACGTAGTTTGTTGACAACCCCGCAATATTCAAATATAAAAAATCGAATTGATTCACATTCCTGGAACTTGGCTGCTATTTATTGAAACGCAAGCTGCTTTTCTTCTGATCAAAAAGTCTTTTATAGAGCAAACATTCAGGACTAAATGCGGCATGGTTGACGTCCAAGTTCATTTTACGTTCTTTATTCATTTTCAAACAATTAACACATTTCAATACAGTTGACGTACACTCCGATGTTTTGTGTTGTTGGCTGCACCTAGAGCATCTCTCACAATTTTTGCAATCCATGCTCTTGTGCCCAAATTCTCCACATTTGAAACACCTCAATACATTAATCGCGGGAACTATAGAGCACCGATCAAACCCTACATTTACTTTTTTCGCGCATAACAAACATTTATACGTATCGAAATCGACTTCAATCACAACACTGAACTTGTTGTACGTGAAGCGTGGATTTTCAAACATGTTAACTACTTTTACATCATTTATAGCGATGTCTTCATTTTGACTTTTTAAATAGTCAATGAAGACATCGGAGGAATACTGATCGCTCATGCCCACTATTTTCAATCTCGGCACCGAAGTGGGAACAACAGCACTATAGTTTTCACCCAGATTGCTTTCAATACCATTTTTGACATCACTTACATTTGCTCCTGTTGCACACTCAACAATAATGGAGCCATCTTTACCATTTCTAAAATTACTGATTTTGTGTGTTTTTGGATCCAACTGAGTTTTCAAAAACTTACGAGTGTCTTCGCAAGCTTGTTTGGACTCTTTCGGTTTAATCACAATGACCGGACGAGTCTTACGATTATCTTGTTTGTTACTGTTACTGTTATTTTTACTGTTACTGTTACTAACATGTTTACTTTTACTAGCACGACTGTCTCTTTTTACAACATCCGCAAAACTCGCATTTTCTTGAAAAACATCATCATTATCACTATTACTGATTACTAATTTACGTTTTTTGCGTCTGGTATTTTGGTCCGATTCCGACTGAATCGTCCTAGATACACTGCACTGATCATTCATTACCGCTAATTTGTTTTCCGCATCAATTTTAAAAAATGAACTTTTCATATTATCCAATTTCTCACAAATTAAATTTTCAAAACCATTTACATTTCGGCTTATATCTGCCATCCCGCTTTTAACCGCGATGTCTATCTGAGCAGCAATGTGATCTCGTATGCCAGTGATAGAGTCCGAGAGTTGAAAAACTTTCTTCATCTCTTCTTCTATCCTATTGACGCGCGAGATCAGATCATTCTGCTCGCCACAACACTGACCTGATAGACAGTTACCACATTTGAAAACAACATTTGCATTATCTGCTATTAGGCGCGCCGCAGTCTTAGTGAGTGCCGCACAATTGAAGTGGAACATTCCATTGCACGGACCTACACATGTGACTGGGAGCCCACTAATAGTAATAGACTCCTTGCAGACATTACACACATCCATATTACCACGCCAAATTAAACGCGCACACTGTTAGCAGTAGACATATACAGGGGAAGAGAACACAAAATAAAATTTTACCGCCGCAGCTCACTATACAAAATCAATAGCGCGCTGGGGGGAAAATCAAAATTAAATCCAAAACGAGTTGCTAGGCAACCGTTCTCTACTTATCCTGTTAAAAACAACACAACGGGCACGCGTTGGGATGATCCTTTCGCGGCACACGGCACTATTTCACACGAAATTATGTATTTATTTCCACAGCACAACTCAACAAAAACACTACTTTGTTCGCCATATCACGGTATGGTGAAAGGTTGCCTAGCAACTTGTTTTTATTTTATTTTGTATTTTTCCCCCGGCGCGCTATTACTTCTGTATAGTGAGCTGTGGCGGTAAAATTTTATTTTGTGTTCTCCTCCCCTGTATACGTCTGCTGCTAACAGTGTTAGCGTTTAATTTGGTAAAATGGATGTGTGTAATGTATGCAAGCAGTCTATTGCTATGAGTGGGCTCCCAGTTACATGTGTAGGTCCGTGCAATGGAACGATCCATTTCGCTTGTGCGGCACTCACTAAGACTGCGGCGAGGCTTATAGCAGATAATGCAAATGTTCTGTTCAAGTGTGATAGTTGTCTATCAGATCAGAGTTGTGACGAGCAGAATGATCTGATCTCGCGCGTCAAAAGGATAGAGGAAGAGATGAAGAAGGTTTTTCAACTCTCGTAGTCGATCACTGGCATGCGAGATCACATTACTGCTCAGGTGGACATCACGGTTAAAAGCGGGATGGCAGACATTAGAATAAATGTAAATGGTATTGACAATTTAATTTGCGAGAAATTGGATAATATGAAAAGTTCATTTTTTTAAATTGATGCGAAAACCAATTAGCTGTAAAGAATGATCAGCGCAGTTCATCTAGGACGATTCAGTCAGAATCGGACCAAAATACCAGACGCAAAAAACGTTAATTAGTAATTAGTAATAGTGATCATGATGATGATGTTGTTGTTTTTCAAGAAAATGCGAGTTTTGCGGATGTTGTAAAAAGACATAGTCGTGCTAGTCAAAGTAAAACTAATAGTAACAGTAACAGTAAAAGTAACAAACCAGATAATCGTAAAGCTCTTCCGGTCATTGTGATTAAACCGAAAGAGTCCAAACAACCTTGCGAAGAGTAAGAGACGAACCAGCTACAGGCTGAAAGTCTCTATATTAAAGCAAAAAAAAAAAAAACCTTGCGAAGACACTCAGTTTTTGAAAACTCAGTTGGATCCAAAAACACACAAAATCAGTAATTTTAGGAATGGTAAAGATGGCTCCATTATTGTTGAGTGTGCAACAGGAGCAAACGTAAGTGATGTGAAAAATGGTATTGAAAGCAATCTGGGTGAAAAATATAGTGCTGTTGTTCCTACTTCGGTGCCAAGATTGAAAATAGTGGGCATGAGCGATCAGTTTTCCTCCGATGTCTTTATTTACTACTTAAAAAGTCAAAATGAAGACATCACTATTAATGATGTAAAAGTAGTGAACATGTTTGAAAATCCACGCTTCACTTATAACAAGTTTAGTTGTAATTGAAGTCGATGTCGATACGTATAAATGTTTGTTATGTGCGAAAAAAGTAAATGTAGGGTTTGATCGGTGCTCGATAATTCTCGCGATTAATGTGTTGAGATGCTTCAAATGTGGAGAATTTGGGCACAAGAGCATGGATTGCAAAAATTGTGATAGATGCTCTAAGTGCAGCCAACAACACAAAACGTCGGAGTGTACCAATGAGCTGTATTACCGAGGTGAAGCAATCGGTTAAGTTGTGTGAGTAAAACCCGTGTACGATGCATGCAATTAGTGAAGTCACTACTTGCGTTTACGTTGATTTTTTGGTTTACTAATACAACCATATTTCACGATCTGCTTCACCTCTCTCTGTACCTCATTGGGAGTGTACGTCAACTGTATTGAAATGTATTAATTGTTTGAAAATGAATAAAGAACGAAAAATGAACTTGGACGTCAACCATGCTGCATTTAGCTCGGAATGTTTGCTCTATAAAAGACTTTTTGATCAGAAGAAAAGCAGCTTGCGTTTCAATAAATAACAGTCAAGTTCCAGGAATGTGAATCAATTCGATTTTTTATACTTGAATATTGCGGGGTTGTCAACAAACTACGTAGCATTACGTCAGATTGTTGAGGAAAAACGTCCTCTTTTAGTTTTATTATTTGAAACTCATATTGTAGAAACTGAAGCTTTTGATCAGTATAGTATTCCGGGATATATTGTTGCTGCTTGTTTATCACATTCTAGACACACTGGCGGTGTTGCTATTTATGTCAAAGAATCAGTTCAATTCAACCTTCGTACCAACGAAGTTATTGATGGCAACTGGTTCTTGGGCATTACAGTTGTACGTGGCATGAAGATGGGTAATTATGGTGTTTTGTGTTCTAGTGACCAGCGTTTTTTGAAGTTTTAGAGAACTGGCTCGAGACATTCACTTGATTCTAGTAAATTAAATATATTGGCTGGTGATTTTAATATTAATTGACGTGATAACCATAATTCGCATCATTTGAAGCGTTTAGCTGAGTTTTTCAATTTAAAGCAAACGGTAAATGAATATACGCGTATTTCCAGGCACAGTAGAACTTTAATTGACCACGTTTATTCCAATTTTGATTCCATTTGTTCAGTTACGGATACTGATTTGAAAATAACCGATCATGAGAATTTAGTGATTAATGTCTTAGACCATGTTAACGATAACGATATTTTTGTAAAATTGAAGTGCTGGAGGAACTATTCGAAGCAAGCTGTTTCGAATCTTGTTGAGATAAGCCTGGATTTTCCATTCGTTGCCGGTAACTTAGATAAATCTACAGCTGTTCTTAATGACGCTTTGAAAACGTGTACCAATCAACTAGTTGAGCAAAAGTTTGTTTCTTTGAAAAACTCGAACAGCTGGTACAATTGTGATATTTTGCGTCTTAAACGGAAAAGGAACAAATTGTACAAAAAGTTTTGTAGATCTAATAATGACAATCATTGGACTAGGTACACAATCGCGCGTAATAAGTATTCACAATTGATAAAGAAAACTCGTTGTGAATATGTTCAAAGGAAGATTGATCAGCATCAAAACAACAGCAAAGAGTTATGGAAAATTTTGAAATCTTTATTAAAACCTAGTAATTGCAAACCGCGGTCCATAACTTTTAATGGCACATTAGAACAGTAAGAACAAGTAATTGCAGCTTAGTTTAATGATTATTTCGTAGACAGTGTTTCATTGATTAATCAAACTATTGAATTGGTCGATGAACCTCACGAAAAAAAAAACAGCCATTTAATAGTAGTTGTAAATTTGAAGTTTTTCACCCAATTACATTAGATGAACTTATTTGTTTTTCATTAGGAAAATCGGCTGGAGTAGATAATGTTAATGCTAGAGTTATTCAAGATTGCTTTCATGTCATTGGCCACATCTTTCTGGACCTTATTAATAAATCATTGCAGAATGGACATGTGCCACAAATTTGGCAGGAATCCTTATTGGTTCCTATTCAAAAAGTTGCTGGAACGATTAAAGCCGAAGAGTTTCGTCCCATCAACATGATGCACACATTAGAGAAAATCATAGAACTTGTAGTTAAGGCCAGCTGTTGGAGTATTTGAATAGCAACTCTTTGTTGATACCAGAACAATCGGGATATCGGCAAGGTCATTCTTGTGAAACTGCGTTGAATTTGGTGTTAGCAAAGTGGAAAGACAACTTGGAGCGTAAAGATACGATTGTTGCTGTTTTTTGGATCTGAAACGCGCTTTTGAAACAATTTCTAGACCCTTATTGTTAAGTAGAATCAAGCGCTTTGGAATTACGAGTTGCCGTCTCAAACTTGAATGAAGATTTGCAGTATCTAAGTAGATGGTTGAAGTGTAAGCAGCTAAAATTGAATACAAGTAAAACTAAATTTATGGTAATTTCGCGGAATCGATTAAATGAGAACGTCTCTGTTGTAATTGATAATGAGACTATTGATCGCGTTCAGGAGATTAAATATCTTGGCGTGATTATTGATGACAAACTTAAGTTAAACCCTCACAATGACAATGTCATCAAGAAAATTGCTAAGAAGTATGGAATTCTATGTCGATTGAAAAACGATTTAACTATTGCCAGTAAAATACAGCTATACAAATCAATCATCTCTCCTCATCTAGACTTTAACCCATCAATTTTATTTCTGTCCAATTCAACACAAATATCGAGATTTCAGCGCTTGTAGAATAAAATAATGCGTTTGATTTTGAGATGTAATAGATTCACTTCCTCAACTTTGATGCTAGACGCCTTACGATGGTTGTCGGTGAAGCAAATAATCTCATTCACAGAATTCATTATTTTTTAAAGGAATAAATGTTTTCAATTCGATGCCTAGACACATTAAACGTACAACAAAATTAGCAGAATTTAAGAGACATTGCATTTCACACGTTAAAACTGTCTTTTGAATGGATATCCAGTGATTTTTTTTATGTATTGAAGTCATTTTTAACGGATTATTTTGTATGGATAGCTGTTATAACGACTTTTTAATAATTATTGTAGCACTGCAAAAACTATTTTGTTCGCCACGATGGTGATGATGGATTTTTGATATTTGATTTAATAGTAGTAGTAAAAAAAAAATAGTAGTCTACAATACGCGCGCGGAGGCGTATTACGTATATAGAGGACTGAATTTAACATTTGAAAAAAATGTAATGTTGAAGCTTATTTGGAAGTAACCTTGAGTTAGTAGTAAGTTTTCTGGCAAATGTTGGGGGTTCGTGAGCATTCCTGACATTGCTTAAAATTATGATAGCATCAGATTGCGGGGTTGCTAGTGTAATAGGATGCTTTGTTGATTGTTCATTAACTCTTGATCGCTTGTAATACTTATGAATATTTGAGGTGGACAAAAAGGCGAACTAAGACGTGGACACCTAAGCTTTTTCACATTTCTATCGCTGTGAAGCAACTGTAAACTCTAGAGGGAATTTATATCTGTTAATATAACCGCTCGTTTTTTTGCTTACCTGTTTAAAATGTTTACATTTAATTATCTTAGAGATAAATCGTCCAGCTCAAACCTTTGTACGGGTAAGAGGTGGGACCATCCATGCTTGGCATGCACAGTTGTACACACCAACTGCTCATTTGGTAATAACTTTTTACTCAGATGTTGAAATTTATTTTTCTTTAAAGTAATTTATAGATTAGGCTTATCGTTTACTAAAGATATGCGAAGATTAGGTAAAGCTTAACATTTGAATCAACACTATTCAATTTAACACTTCAATTCCAAGATGTGCAGTGAGCATTTCTCACCTCATTTTTACAACGCAAAAACAAATACAGTTTACTACTAGCATTAAAATCTACTTTTTTTTACATATCTATAACAAGCTTACACTCTATTCTTTCTACTGCTTCAAAAAAAAAAAACTATGTTCCGTCAACTGTGTGCGAAGTTATTAGCAAATGAGCATACAAATTTGATGTCTTCAGGAAAGTTTCATATTTTTATAGGTACTACAACTCTGCTCAAGAAACTACCCTTCTTTCTCTTTAGCAAAAAAAGTTATTATTTAATTTTTTCATACTATGCCATGACAAATATTGGTTATTGTCATAATATGCTCAATGTTTTTGTGAACAATTCTTCTGAAGACAGTTTTTGGATTAAGTCAACCGTTTGACCACAAAACAATTAAGTTCACCAAATTGGCATCTCCGACCACTGTGCATTGGTACTCAGTACGGAAAACAAGATCGACGGAAAAAAAATCAAGGAAAAAACAATCATATCTGTCGAAAGTGTTAGAGAACCAGAGGCGCGAGGAGTGGGTGGGACAGGTGGGACATGTCAGGGAGTAAAAAGAAACAATAATAACAATTTAATTATTAAAGTTAGTTTTGGCATCATTCATTTAATTTTCGCCTTTATATCCGATTGCGCGAACCTTGGCCCCCATGCTTTTTTTATTTCTTCTACATTCTTCACCACTTTAGGTCGTTTTAGAATCCATGGTCCAGTATTTTTCTATTGGGCGCAGTTCAGATCTTTCGGCAGTGGCATGATGCCGGCTAGAAGATCGTCGTGAGTCTTCGGAAGAGGGAGAAGCCGCTTATGGAGACACTCTTCCGAATACACCTGTCCATTCATGGTGCTTGCGGTAACGAAAGGTGTACTCCGCTTTCCGCAAGTACAAATCGCTTTCCAAATTAAGAACTTGTTTGCGAACTTCGACATCTCTGTGTCCTGAGGTTCTCGGAAACATCACACTTATTCTTGGCAGTCACATACAGGTTTCCTGGAATCTGGTTGAAGTCCGCCTTCACATATGTCTCGTCATCCATTACGCAGCAGTGTGGTTTCGTTAACTTCTGGTCGTACAACTTCCGGGCACGGCTTTTCGCGATCTTATTATGTTTCTCGTCACGGTATGGGGACTTTTGAACCTTAAACGTACGTAGTCCAGCTCGAGTTTTGGTATTCTGCACGAAAGTCTTGTTCACATGCAACTTTTTAGCCACAACTCGAACTGAGGAGTTCGGTTTCCGTTTAAAGGCCCCAACGCACGCACTATCCCGTATCCCGTGCATTTATGCCATGAGTAGTACGCTGTTTCCTGGACGCCCTTCAACCAATTACACTTTTTTTTTTGTATGTGATTAGTGTCAACACTGTCAACCATAAACTAGTTTTATAAAGCAAATCAGCTCAATTGGTTAAAGGATAGCCGGTAAATAGCGGCAGGTGGATGGTACCATTCACCGCATACATGGAGGGTTTACTGTATATCGATTGAATCAGTGAATTTGTGTATTGAAGATGGCAAGCTAATTAAAGGTCCATCTACGTGGTTCTCTGGGAAATTTCACTAGTTTTGATCCACCACGGAACAGCACTGAATTTTGCGGGTCTTGAGGACTACAATATTGGGAGCTTTATAAACCTGTACACAATGCATAGTGCAACAAGCTGCCCATCCAAAATAACAAATATTCAACCAGACCTAAAATCAAACCCATGGTTCTGCGGTTTTGCTTTATAGTTGCTGCATTACGGGTTTTACTAACATAATATAGAGTTAAAAGTAGATTATGATCATAGCTTCTGGGCTTTTTCGAAGGAGTGACCGAATAGGAAACGATCCATTACACATATAGACTGACAGTTGTTTACGGAATTTCCCCATAGGCTTCTGTGTGTTTTGTGTTCGTGCGGTTAGCGGCGTTATCCGTCATTCAGGCTATTATGTGTGACACGAAGTGAGGGTTAGATTCCCGCTCCAGCCGGTGCAACTTTTCGTAAAAAGGATACTGGTCTACTGGGTTTTTGTGTTAACACTAGTATTCAGTCTGTGCAATCTCTGGTTGGGACCTCCCTTAGTTCATTCGGTAAAGACGCAGCTACAAAGCAAGACCATGCTAGAGGTGGCTGGGTTCGATACCCAGTCCGGTCTACACACTAAGATTTTGTTTTCGTGTTCGGTAAATTTTACCGAAATCAGAACAGTTGAACGTTCGGTAATAGTGTGTAGACCGGACTGGGTATCGAACCCAGCCACCTCTAGCATGGTCTTGCTTTGTAGCTGCGTCTTTACCGCATGAACTAAGGGAGGTCCCAACCAGAGATTGCACAGACTGAATACTAGTGTTAACACAAAAACCCAGTAGACCAGTATCCTTTTTACGAAAAGTTGCACCGGCTTACACGTTCGGTAAAACTTTGACCTTAATTATAAAGCTATTGAACTTGAACATAATTTCAAAACATGTTCAATCTTGTATAAATGATCAATTCTTGTCATTTTAGTGGAGATTTAGTTTAAAAGTAGCTGAAAAGCAATTGAATTGAATTGCATAAATTTTACCGAACAGTTCAGATTTCGGTAAAAATTACTGAAGTTGGCGATAATTTCTAAGTGTGTACACACTCAGCTACGTTGGTAAATGAAGAATATTACAGATTTTTCGGTAAACAAAAATAATTTTACCATCATTCGGTAAGTTTTACCGTAGTGACGGTAATCTGGCTATTAAATTGACGAATTCAGTAAAAAATATTACAGTACGAATTTGTAAATTACAAACTCGTTTACCGAACTTTTGTAAATTGTTCCAGCCTGTCAAATCGAAAGACGATCATATTTATTTCAAGTTTAAAAGTAAACAATGCCAGCTGAAAGTGATCGAAAAATCCAGTGAAACAACGCAGGTATGTCATTTCGTCTCACACACTGAGCCGGTCAAGTCGCATCGGTCTCGTTGTACGACACTATCATTTGAGTTTCGAGTTTTTCCCCACGCGAGGGTTTTTTCTCGCCAAAATTAGTTGGCATAGTGTTTAGACAACTAGTGCGCGAGTGAGGAAGCCGTTAATGATATGCCGAGTGCTTTCATTACGGTCCAGCTTTAACCCAGCATCATCGCAACATCATCAGGAAAATCATCACCACTATCGGTACATCACCCCATCGATAGCAATAACGAAAGAGCGTCATATTGCCTACCGAGTCGACCGAGGCACACCAGCATCGAGGTTATTGACTCTGCAGCCGTTGGATCAAACAATTATATCTCTCCAGTCTGCTGCCGCCTCAGTGCAATAGGTATAAATCGTGTCGTTTGTTTTGTTCTCGCCAGTATAGCATCTCCCTTGTTTCCCTGGTCCAATATTAGACTAGTGTTTAATTAGGGTGATCCAAAAAATCCAATTTTTTTTTTCGCTTGATTTTTTTTCTTGTTTTTTTTTTATCATTTTTTTTTGTATTACTTAGGGTGATCCAAAACTCTGTTAATAGTATATAATCATTTTTTTTTTTATTTTTCTTCCGCATGTATTACTCTTTAGTAGAGTGAAACTATATCAACTTGTTTATACATATATTTATATATATTTTATTTATTTTTTCTATTTTTGATATTATTTGAATTTACTGCAATTATTTGAAAAAAAAATTACAAAAAACACCATTGCGGCGATATTTAACCGCAATGGATGAAAATGATAAAGGCGGGGGATGGTCGCTTTCCATCTTAGACGACGAAACTCTTAATTCCACCTCACACGAAAGTCTCGAGGAAGTTGTGGAAATGGAAACCCTTGACATTCCAGTTGACTCGCTCTCCAGCAAAAATACTGGAGCATATCCCAAGAAAAGGTATCGCCCACAACCCTCTCCCCCACCATCTCCTCCTCGTCCACCTGCACCCCCCACACCATTGTCCCCCAAAACCTCTGCGCTAAAGGCTTACCCAGAAGCCTCGAAAGGCCCATGGGTTGTTTTTTTCCGGCCCAAACAAAAATCTTTGAACATTCCGCGGATCTCTAAGGATCTAACAACACATTTTTCGGCCGTTACCGATATTTTCAAGGTAACACCAATAAAACTGCCCGTTACCGTTGATGACCGGAAGCAGGGTAACCAAATTGTTGCGTGCGAGCTTTTTTCATTGGAATACCGAGTCTACATACCCAGTAGTGAGGTAGAAATTGAAGGAGTGGTCACCGAAGCGAGTTTGACTAGTGCTGATTTCATGGGTCCCGATTCCTTCGGAATCTTTAAAAACCGTGCTTTGCCGAAAGTGAAGATATTGGACTGCTTTCAAATGCAGTCAGTATCCATCGTAGGCTCAAAAATAAATCGTATTCTTTGTCGAACTCGTTTCGTGTGACCTTTTCGGGTTCAGCAATACCTCACTACGTCGCTATAGGAAAGGTTCGACTGCCCGTACGTCTGTTTGTACCTCGGGTAATGAACTGCTCTAAATGTAAACAACTTGGTCACACATCGGACTACTGCTCGAACAAACCACGCTGCGATCAGTGTGGTGCGCAACATCAAGAGGGCCCTAGCGGTGCTCCTCCAAAATGCGTGTACTGCAAGGAGAGCCCGCATACCCTGACTGACTGCCCGAAATATAAACAGCAGGGGGAAAAAATTAAGCGGTCTCTGCAAGCACGCTCCAAGAGAACAATAGCAGAACTCTTGAAGAATACCGCTTCATCTTCTCAGACCACACCAAAAAACAGTAACACGTTTTCCATTTTGCCAGTTGATGATCTAGACTCTGACTCAGAGGGCGGTGAGGGTAGTCCGTTTGTCTTTAAAGGCAATACGAGAAAACGAGCAAAACAACACACCACCGAAAAGCCTCGTAAGGCCATTCGTACGGACCACCCTTCCACCTTGGAAAAATCAAGAGGTAACGGAAATGCACCGAAACCCATTCCACCGGGTAATTATTTATGACAAGAACTTTCCGTCACTTCCAGGATTATCTAAAACCCCAGATGTCCCAGTTTTTCGACCAGAAAAGCAGCTGAATAATCAGCAAGAACATGTTCACGTTTTCTGGTATTGTGGATAGCTTCTTCAGTATATTCAATATCTCTGACTCAACGAGGAGCATTATTAATTTAGTGCTGCCAATGTGTTACGTTTAGTTTTGGGTAGTATCAATTCGCTTATAAGCATTTGGGGTATGACATTATTGATGCCTAATCTCCCGTGAGCGTGCATAAGCAGATTATGCCACATGGGCCGCATCGCTTGAAAAGCAAAGAAAAGCGAAAATTATCTTGCCCATCATTCCGCATTGACGTTGCTGACAACGCTTCCGCACGCACACACACAAGTACCAGCACAGTAAACATCAGTGACAGCATAAAGGGAGCCAGAAGAAAAGTGCATTCGCACAAGTAGCACGCAAAACGGCGTGGTCGATAATCGCGATTGCCGTGATAGTAAGTTGGCAGTGTAAAAAACTGTGTTCTCGGGCGCGAGCAGCTCTGTGCGATCGAAGAAGAACGCACCGGATGGTGGATCAACGATCAAACATCGTTGAAGCTTGCCGACGACAGATTAACCGGTAAGTTAATCAAAGAAAGTGAAGGTAGGAAAATTCACACTCTCCTCTCTATAGTGCGCTCAGGCCAAGGCAACGACGCCAAAACACGATCTCCCGGACAGACGCTATCGGTGAAGAACCACTGCCTGTGGCTAAAAAGGCCTTCAAACAGAAGTAAGTCGCTTTACTCCAACAGTCGCCACATGAAAACTAAGGGGATATGCGCCCCAGGGCCTTTTGTTCTGATTGCTATTCCGCAGGTCGGACTACTCAGCTGCACGAGGGCCAGTGTGTCTGGGCTGTGCGTGATTCTGGCGAGGTCATCGTAGACACGACGGATGAGGGTTGTCCGGACCGGACTCTAAACCACGGAACAACGGGTGGTCATTGTGCTGTGTGTGTGGAGCAAGTCAGACGGACGAGCCGCGGAACATCCGTGCGGTAATCCAGCGGCGGTAAAGGTGCACCCAGCAGCATTGAGTGAGTACTCTTAAGAAAAAGTAAGCGGAAAGAAGAAGAGAAAAGATGTAGGAAAGTGAGAGCAGCAAAGGCCGAAGAAAGATAGGAGATGAGGTTAGGCAGGAGAAAACCATGCCGGCACAATAAATTAATGTAAACGTCAATGCTAACCCAATTTTTATTTCGTTGGTGCACATTTTCCCAGTGTTTGCGTGTTAGCCCATTCAAAGGTAGTCTGCTCTACCGCTACCTGTAAATTGCAACAAATGGTGAAAAATATTTTGAAGCCACTAGCTTCTAGGGGATATGATCTCTGTTCTTCAGTGGAACTGTAGAAGTCTTATGCCAAAACTTGACACATTTAAATTTTTAGTTAACAACTCACTTTCTGATGCATTTTCCCTTTGTAAAACATGGCTCTCTTCAGACAACGATCTTGCTTTCCACGATTTCAACATTATTCGCCTTGACCGCGCAGATTCGTATGGAGGGGTGCTTCTCGGGATCAACAAGCTCCATTCCGCGATCTCTCGTCAAAGTTTCGCGGATATCTGCACGGCTATGCCGGAGCCACGGTTGATCTTGGGAGATTTTAACTCACACGGTACAGACTGGGGGGAACTGTACGACGACAACCGCTCAACCTTGATATACGACATGTGCGACTTCTTCAAAATGACAATTCTGAACACCGGGGAAGCAACACGAGTAGCCAAACCTCCAGCAAAAATAAGCAGATTAGACCTCTCACTTTGTTCGAGTTCACTATCGTTGGATTGCTCGTGGAAAGTAATTCAAGATCCCTACGGTAGTGACCATTTGCCAATCAAAATTTCTATTACCAATGGTTCATCTTCTACTCGTTCGGTCGACATCGCGTACGATCTTACGAAAAACATTGACTGGCGAAAATTCGCGACCGCGGTTCTTCATGCCAGTCAATCGGTTGACGTACTTCCTCCGCTGGACGAGTACTCCTTTCTCGCGCGTCTTACCATCGATTCTGCGCTGCGAGTACAGACAAAACGTGTTCCGGGTGTTTCCATTCGCAAACGACCTCCCACCCCGTTGTGGGATAAGGATTGCACCGACGCGAACAGCGAGAAGTCCGCCGCGTTTAAACGCTTTCGCAAACACGGTAAGGTCGAGGATTTCGAGCGGTACACCGACCTCGAGAAAACGTTTAAAGGCAAAAAACGCGGTTACTGGTCGATGGTTTGTCACGTGAGACATCCATGAGAACACTCTGGAATGTCGGCAGGAGAATGCGAAACGCGTCATCACCGATTAACGAAGACAAGGAGTACTCGGACAGTTGGATATTCAGCTTCGCGCGGAAAGTTTGCCCGGATTCGATGTCGGTTCAAACCAACGTTCGTGATTGCCGTCGGGTAATAACGAAATAGATTCCCCGTTTTCGATGGTGGAATTCTCACTTGCCCTCCTTTCATGTAACAATTCAGCTCCAGGAATGGATAGAATCAAGTTCAACTTGCTTAAAAATCTCCCAGATGTCGCGAAGAGACGCTTGTTGAACTTATTCAATCAATTTCTGGAGCACAGCATTGTTCCGGATGACTGTAGGCAAGTAAGAGTTATCGCCATTCGAAAACCTGGTAAACCCGCGTCGGATCATAACTCGTACCGTCCCATCGCGATGCTGTCTTGTATACGGAAATTGTTGGAGAAAATGATTCTTTTTCCTCTAGACAAATGGGTCGAGTCGAATGGTTTACTTTCAGATACGCAATTTGGATTTCGGATAGGCAAAGGAACGAGCGACTGTCTTGCGTTGCTTTCAACTGAAATTCAACTGGCCTACGCGCAAAAACAGCAAATGGGCTCAATTTTCTTGGATATTAAGGGGGCTTTTGATTCTGTTTGTATCGATGTCCTTTCGGATAAACTCCACGATAGTGGGCTTTCACCAATTATGAACAACTATTTGAGCAACTTGTTGTCTGAGAAATATATGAGCTTTTCTCATGGAAACTCGACAACTTCACGAATTAGTTACATGGGTCTCCCCCAGGGTTCATGTTTAAGCCCCCTTCTTTGTAATTTTTATGTAAAATACATTGATGGTTGTTTTGATGAAAATTGCTCGCTAAGGCAGCTTGCAGATGACGGGGTTGTGTCCGTTATAGGGCCAAGTGCACCGGACCTGCAAGGACCATTGCAAGATACCTTAGACAATTTGTCTACTTGGGCTATGAAGCTGGGTATCGAATTCTCTCCGGAGAAAACTAAGTTTGCTGTTTTTTCTAGGAAGCATCATCCTGCACAGTTGCAGCTTCAACTAAAGGGTAGAACAATCACTCAAATTATATCTTTCAAGTATTTACGTGTCTGGTGCGATTACAAAAGCACGTAGGGAAAACATATTGCGTATGTGAAACAAAAATGCCAACAAAGAATCAATTTTCTTCGTACAATTACTGAAACTTGGTGGGGAGCACACCCGGAAGATCTGATCAGGTTGTACCGAACAACCATCTTGTCGGTTCTAGAGTACGGTAGCTTCTGCTTTCAATCCGCGGCGAAAACACATATCTTGAAGCTGCAACGGGTTCAATACCGTTGCCTCCGAATCGCGCTTGGCTGTATGCACTCGACGCATACGATGAGCCTCGAAGTTTTTTTTTTTTATTTTTTTTTTTTTATTTATTTTGTCAACCAACGTAGACTAGTACAACTAATACAGTTTTGTTTTCTTAAATATATATTTATATAAAAAAAAGTAGTGTCAGCTTTCTTGTCTTTTCTTTTATGAGTTGTTATTTCTTATGGAATAAAAATATTGCTTTAGTTTATGCCGAGACATTGTAAAGTCAATGGTTTCGCAGTGTTTATTGTAAGAGGCCATCATGCGGTTTAATGGCCCATATTTTGCATAATTTGTGCGATGATGTTTTATGGCAAATAAATTTCGATTTCGGAGTTGCCGAGTGGGTGCATGGAAATTTAATTTTGATAAAAGTTCTGTTGAGTCAATTCGCTGCGAAACGATATCATTTACAAATGAAACCATTGCATATTCACGACGCTCTTTTAATGTTTGTATGTTTATAAGCATGCAGCGTGCTTCATATGATGGAAGAGGAAATGAAGTCCAACCTAATTTACGAAGAGCGTATAATAGAAATTGTTTTTGTACTGATTCTAATCTTTCTTCGTGCGTGATTGAAAATGGAGACCATACAATGCTGCAATATTCCAGTATTGACCTCACATAGGCAATATATAGTGTTTTAATTGTGTAAGGGTCCTGAAAGTTATAGCAAAAGCGCTTGATAAAGCCTAGCATGTTATTTGCCCTGTGAATAATTGTATTGTAATGGTCTATGAAAGTTAGCTTAGAGTCTAAGATAATTCCTAAATCCCTAACTCTTTCACATTTGTCTACAGTTTGATTTCCTAATGCAATTGAAATGTTTGAAGTTGTTCTTTTTCTACTAAATGATATTAAGTTACATTTTTTTACATTCAATTCTAGTAGACTTTTTTTGCACCATATGTAGAATATGTGTATTTCATTCCGGAATATATTGATGTCTTCTTCATTTCTTATTTCCAAAAAGAGCTTCATGTCGTCGGCATAAATAAGCAATTTAAGTTTTTTGAGAATGTAAGATATGTCGTTTACGTATAGAATAAAAAGGAGAGGTCCCAAATGAGAGCCTTGGGGGACGCCTGAAGTGACTTGAATTGGGCTCGATTTCTTTCCGTTGAATTTAATTATTTGTTGGCGGTTAGTTAAATATGATTCAAGCCATTTCAGGAGCCCTGACTTAATTCCAATTTTTTGCAGTTTAAAGAGTAACATTGGTATGTCTATGCGGTCAAATGCCTTGCTAAAGTCTGTATAGAGAGCTTCTACGTGGTTTCCATTAACCATTGCATTCAATGAATAGTCTATAAATTCAAGAAAGTTGGTCGAGGTCGAACGACCCTTGAAAAAGCCGTGTTGCATGTCAGTAATTCTATTTTTGATTTGGAGAAATAATTTTTCGTTGATAATTGACTCGAAAAGCTTAGGAATGCAAGAGATAATGGCTATACCACGATAATTACGTACGTCAGATTTTCGACCAGATTTAAAGATAGGTACTAGAAATGAGCTTTTCCAAATTTTAGGGAAGGTTCCGGATTCCAGGGACATATTAAAAAGCCAAAACAATGGAGCAGTGAGTTCCATTGCTAGACATTTAATAAATACTGGAGGAATTCCGTCAGGTCCAGGACCTTTTGAGGCATCTAAATTTTTTAAAGCCTGCAAAATGTCCTGCACTTGAAGTTGATTGAGGCCAATGTCCCTTGAAAATTCTGGATAAAATGCAAAATAATCGCGGTCACGATCTTCTTCAGAAAATGTCGTATAAATTTCTTGAAAAAATTTTGCGAATAAATTACAGTTTTTTTTCCGAACTATCACCGACATTTTCGTCTAGATGCATTATTGAAGGAAAATTGTCAGATTTTAATTTCGTTTTTACGTAATTAAAGAAGTTCTTCGGACAGGACTTTATTTCACGTTCAGTTTTTGCATTATATTCTTCAAATGCAGTACTGATAGCTAAATTCAGTTGATCGCATAGATCCAAATAAATTAATAAATTATTACTACTATTGTGTTTTTTATAAATTTTATGTGCTTTTTGCTTCCGATTTTTCAAGTTTTTTATTTGTCTGTTAAACCAGACTGGATTTTGTTTGTTTCTGTTACGTCTTTTTTTCTTCAAAGGTATTTCTTCCGAGATTATTTCTGTTAAAATTTTGTAGAACACGTCTATACCAATTTCGACATTTCCTACATTCCTTAAAATTAATTGCCAATTGACACTGTTTAATTTAAATTTTATTTTTTTCGTAGTCTGCTAATTTGTATTCAAAGACTTCTTCGTATTCGCAGTCGTTGGGTCTTTGGTTTTCATGCATAAATAAAGAATATTCGATTGCTGTGTGAAACGCTTCATTTTTCCACAGTGGATTTAATGATTCGGTCACACAGAAATCTTCATAAATATTCGTTAGTAAAAAGTCCAAACAGCAATTTTGTTGGTTTTTGATGTGGTTAATTTGGTTCAGTTTTGTCAAAAATGAACTGCAATGTTTCATTATCCCCAACGACTGGGAGTAAGATACATTCATTTTCAGAGTCCAGAATGAAGTCAGCATGGCGTTGATTAAAGTCTCCATAGATGTGAACTTTAACCTCAGGAGGAAGGTCAGATAGAATTTGTTCAGCACTTTGGAAGAAGGCTTTATAAGTGCTTTTATGAGCATGGTCTGGTGGAAAATACACTGAGGCGAACACGTGCGTTTCACCGGCTATGTGTGATTTCACCCAAATATGCTCAAATTCTGTAAATTTTGGTGTAAAGATAATTTCTGAGTTAAAATTGGCCGAAAGAGCTATAAGAACTCCACCACCTGACTTCTTCTGTGTTGCATGAAAATTTCTGTCGTCTCTGAATACATTAAAGGCATTTCCAAAGATTTCTTCACTTTTCACGCTTTCGTCCCAGCTTGTTTCAGTTGCCAGAATGACCGAAAAGGATGAGCATAATAAATTTTGATGAATTTCCTTCATTTTAGCTGGGCTTTTCATGCGATTGAAATTTTGACAATAAATCAAAATTTCAGTCGCATTCTGTCTGTGTGAAGAAATTGTTGGAAATACGTCGGTTGATAAAGTATGGTCATTGTTATTATTAGTTACCTCAGTCTCATGCCGAGCATCGTTATATAGAAATAATGAGTCTTCCTCAAGGTGCGTCAGCGGCGTTGAAAATTTACAAGATTGTAAAATTTGAGGGCGGCCTCCCTAGTAGATTGTAGCCGTTGCGTGCGTTCACTGGACAGGAATGTACGGTAGGATTGCAGGTCTGCCAAGGCGTCGTTTCGAGTAATTCCAAGTTCTTCATGGACGTCCAGGAAAATTTCGTGCAGGAGATTTCTGTCTTTTGGTAGTCCTTCAGCTGCTAGCATTAGAATAGCACTGGTTTTGGTGATTCCGCGAATACATGTTGATGATGGCTGGTCATGCAGGAAGGAGAGGTAGGTCCGAACAATGTCCATGATTTTCGGGTCCCTTAAACGCGCCTTCAGGAAGCGTTGGTCGCCAGTTACGGACTGTTCAGTAAGTCTCACTATTTGCGGACGCATGGGGTCCAGAAGAGGAGGGTGTTCTCGCTCAGTTGGTTTTTCAGTTCGATAAGGGTTAATAGTTTTTTCGAAATTAATGAAATTTAGTCCGCTTTCTTTGGGTGGCCGAGAAAATTGTTGTTGTTGTTGTTTGTTGTTGTTGTTGTTGTTGTTGTTGTTGTTGTTGTTGTTGTTGTTGTTGTTGTTGTTGTTGTTGTTGTTGTTGTTGTTGTTGTTGTTGTTGTTGTTGTTGTTGTTGTTGTTGTTGTTGTTGTTGTTGTTGTTGTTGTTGTTGTTGTTGTTGTTGTTGTTGTTGTTGTTGTTGTTGTTGTTGTTGTTGTTGTTGTTGTTGTTGTTGTTGTTGTTGTTGTTGTTGTTGTTGTTGTTGTTGTTGTTGTTGTTGTTGTTGTTGTTGTTGTTGTTGTTGTTGTTGTTGTTGTTGTTGTTGTTGTTGTTGTTGTTGTTGTTGTTGTTGTTGTTGTTGTTGTTGTTGTTGTTGTTGTTGTTGTTGTTGTTGTTGTTGTTGTTGTTGTTGTTGTTGTTGTTGTTGTTGTTGTTGTTGTTGTTGTTGTTGTTGTTGTTGTTGTTGTTGTTGTTGTTGTTGTTGTTGTTGTTGTTGTTGTTGTTGTTGTTGTTGTTGTTGTTGTTGTTGTTGTTGTTGTTGTTGTTGTTGTTGTTGTTGTTGTTGTTGTTGTTGTTGTTGTTGTTGTTGTTGTTGTTGTTGTTGTTGTTGTTGTTGTTGTTGTTGTTGTTGTTGTTGTTGTTGTTGTTGTTGTTGTTGTTGTTGTTGTTGTTGTTGTTGTTGTTGTTGTTGTTGTTGTTGTTGTTGTTGTTGTTGTTGTTGTTGTTGTTGTTGTTGTTGTTGTTGTTGTTGTTGTTGTTGTTGTTGTTGTTGTTGTTGTTGTTGTTGTTGTTGTTGTTGTTGTTGTTGTTGTTGTTGTTGTTGTTGTTGTTGTTGTTGTTGTTGTTGTTGTTGTTGTTGTTGTTGTTGTTGTTGTTGTTGTTGTTGTTGTTGTTGTTGTTGTTGTTGTTGTTGTTGTTGTTGTTGTTGTTGTTGTTGTTGTTGTTGTTGTTGTTGTTGTTGTTGTTGTTGTTGTTGTTGTTGTTGTTGTTGTTGTTGTTGTTGTTGTTGTTGTTGTTGTTGTTGTTGTTGTTGTTGTTGTTGTTGTTGTTGTTGTTATTGCAATTGCCAATAGTGTAGTTGTTACTGCCGCTGTTTTTGTTGGTATTGTTGTGGGGGTTGTTACCTGGTTTCTTTTCTCGTTTTTTGCGCCTAAGTCTGGCTTTTTCCTCGTTTTTTTTCCTGGTGACGGCGGGAATGTTGCTTGGCGTCATATTCTGTCCAGTCACGCTTCCATACTTTTTTATTTCCCAAGATTCGCCAGCTGGGGGCTGGTTCGTCAATTGTGTAATTCTTGGAAATGATGACGGCTGGTGTTGAAAGAGATTTTGCCATTTCTTCTATGTGAGATTTTATTTCACATGCTAGAGTACTTTGGGAGTCCGCTAACTCATTCTTGAGTGTGGAAATTATTGCAGGTAGTTGGTTAATTGAGTGCGTTGTTGTTGTTGTTATTGCCGCTACTGCTGCTGTTGCCGCTGATTTGGCTGCCGCTTTTACAGCTGTGCAGGTGTCCGCCGAAGGTGTGTCCAGAATTGATGAAATTGCATTTTTCATTTCAACAGCAATAAGTTTGTTGCTGCTGGTGACGGTCGACATGCTACGCTTAATATTGTCAAGCATTTCTTCAATGTGTTCAAGCACTGCGTCATGCGTCGCACTGAGGTTTTTGAAGTTAGTAAGCAATTTGTGATTTGCTTCCAAAGTATTGCCAATGTTTTCTTTGATGCCATTCAATGTTGTAGACAGTTCCTTCAGATTAAGTTCATTTATGAACTTATCCTGGCAGTCTTGGCACAAAGGCAGCATGAAGGTCCGAAGAATGTCTTCATGATTTCGCTGTGCACCAACACAACCTGCGTGAAAGGTAAGTACTCGCGGGTTATCTTCCACTGACAGATCGTTTCGCGGAACTGTCCTTCCGGTTTTTTATCCGTTATGAAGTAATGAACCCATTGGTAATAGAAAACTTTGAGAAGCTGCTCGACAGAAATCCTCAAACAAGATTCATGAGTCTCTTATACGAGTACATGACGCTGAAGATTGGCCCTTCTTCATTCAATTCCTCTCGTGTTTGCCTCCAAGACTTTTATAGTTCCTCTGTAAATTTTGATCTGACCATGTTGCAAGAAATCCGTGGAATACCAGATCACCATCGGTCGATGGTTGTTCCCTTAATTTTTGCAAACAAGTACCACCATGTTAGTAACAATAAGAGTTTTATAAACGCTTCCACTGGATTTGGAGTATTCAACGAATTTCATAACGCCTCATATCAACTGCAAAAACCCTGTTCCGTATATGTTGCGGAACTAGCAGCCATATTCTACGCAGTAGAGCAAATTGCCTCACTACCATTTGATCACTATTTTATTTTTACAGATAGCCTTAGCTCGTTGGAGCACTCCTCGTATTTCCTGACCGAAATCCGAGCAAAATTGAGTACTTTATCTAACTGCTCCTACACTATCACCTTAGTTTGGGTCCCATCTCATTGCTCAATTCCGGGTAATGAGAAAGCGGACTCGCTAGCTAAGGTGGGCGCTATGGAAGGCGATATTTTTGATCGACAAATCGCCTTTGCGGAATTTTTCTCAATTACCCGTCAGCACGTTCTCACCAACTGGCAACAAAAATGGAATGAGACTGATCTGGGAAGATGGTTACATTCTATTCTCCCACAGGTATCGAACAAGCCATGGTTCAAAGGATTGGACATGAGCCGTGACTTTATACGTGTAATATCAAGGCTCATGTCCAATCGTTAGACTCGCATTTCTTCCGAATCGGGCTTACAGGCAGCAATTTGTGCGCTTGTGGTAGTGGCTATCACGATATCGACCACGTGCTTTGGTCATGCACTTTACATTGTGTTGCTAGATTCGAGTTATCCGCATCCCTCAGGGCCCAAAGAGAGACATTTTGGCGAGCCGAGATCTCGAATATTTTATTTTAATTTATGTGTTTTTAAAACGGATCGATCTGAGGATTTAGTCGTTAGTGTCATCTTGTGTTCCCCCAAGTTGTTAGCTGCCCATCGGTGTACCCCCATGTTTGTCTTTTTCATCAGTTGGTCGCTTATTTCGAGATAAAAAGCACATTGCTCTCCAAACCTTGTGTTCTCAATCCCTACCCTGCCATCCATTTGTTACAATTTGTAACCCCTAACCTCGAGATAGCCGCGAGTAATCGGCCCCCGCTTTACTAACTTTAGCTTTAAGAAATTTTGTAATCTAAACAATGAATATCGGCTCCGCAAAGCTACGGCAAATGAGCCTGGAAAAATAAACGCATCATAAAAAAAAAAAAAACTCATGTATGTAAACAAATACAGGTGCACACCCTCTTAAATATTCTGTAAGAAATTGATTATAACACCTATTATTATTTGTTCTATGATTGTTGCTCAGACACCATCTGGGATTCTGTGTTTTGTATGCTGGAATCAGGTTTCAGTCTATGTTTCTGGACTGCATTACCACGAAACACCCACCTTCAAAAAGTACACTCCACCGAGCAAACCTAATTACTATCATACAAAATTATTTTAATAATAAATAAATCAAAAATAATTATGAGAAAACACAGCTTTACATTAAAAAACCCCCAAAAACAAACAAAAAAAAACCTTTTTAAGGAACAGATAAGTAAAAAATATCGAACCGATCAGTAAAAGCTACCGAATAGTTCGGTAATTTTGACAATTCATCAAAAAATCTGCTTATCGATCGTTCGGTAGTCATTTTGTTAACCAAACTGATTACCGAACGTTCAGTTTTTGAAAATTCGATAAAAAATTACCGAATACGGTAATAATTTATAAGTGTGTAGGAATTTTTCGCGTGGGAAAATTTCTTGACTTTCCCTGGGCATAGAGTATGACTGTACTTGTCACACAATTATACTAATGCAAAAATGGTATAGGCATCTAAAGTTTGTTGTTTCGTGCGTTGTGTGACATGTTGCACTGTCCTGTTGGAACCACTTATCGTTTCGGGCAAAATCGGGGTCTGTTTCCAACTGCCCCAAAACCCAATCAGCGAACACACGGCGTTGTGTATGATCGTTAAGCTTGAGCTCCTGGGTCAATTGAATCTTGTGTGGGTGCAGACCCAAGTCTCGACGCAGAATTCGCCAAGGTGAAGCCTGGCACTTTCGCGTACAGCGGCGATATTCTCGGCAGACCTTGTTCACGTACCGGTGGTGGTTGAGCGTACACCGAACCAGTTTCCTCGAATTTGTTCACCACACTGCGAATAGTCATCTCGGTGGGACGATCAATGCAACTGTAAAATGGGCGAAGCGCTCGGAACGTTGCTTGCAAAAACTACTCACTTTGATAAAACAATTTTATCATTTGCACGTGCTGTTGGACGCTACAACTCTCCATAGTAATTTGGCAAGACACACTGAATAAATGACAGCTAATTTGACACTTGTAGCTTCAACGATATAGCCACAATGAACTGTCAAACTTAGAAAAGCCTTAGTTTCCATTGGGAATTCACATGAGACTTTCCCAATAACAAAATTATTGATATTTATCTGAAATTCACATAATATTAATATGATCACATGAATTCTATGTGATAAATCACATAAACTTCATTGAACACATATGACACATAACACCACCAAAACACATGTGATGTGGTTGTGCGATTCCCAATTATGAGATCACATGAACGTTATATGAAAATCTAATGGATATTTTCCCTTGGAAATGTGATTTATTTTTTGAGTGAAGATAGGGGAATTTACGTATTCTCGTCAATCTAAGCAGCGTCCGAACTTCTATTAGCGATTTCTCAGCGTCACACACATACATGACAGGTTTGTTTGTTGACATTTATCTGCTGCTTGCTGTTCTACCAATTACAATCGACAGAATTGATCAAAACGGGTTGAACATGTTTTTACAACGCTCCAAACTTCTCAGGTGAGAGTGACTATTGTCGGCAGTCTCTTTTTCTTCGGCACCCTTTCCATTTGAACTGCGTGTTAACCAGCTGTTCTATTATCGGCAACTCGAAATCAGCCGTATTTTGTAGAGTGTATATTTCATTTAAAGAAAAATATGGCAGAACAGGATTGCACAGTCGTAAAAATGTAATCAGATTGAAGCTGAAAAGGTAAGGAATCGGTTTAATATATTCAGCGAAAAGTTTTGATGGGAAAATACAGTGAAATTAACGTTTCAATTTCGGTTGCCGAAAACAGTCAATGGGTGCCGAAGCCATAATTTACCCTATGTGATACATTTTTTGAGTGTAGGCTACTCTCATACTGCAACAAGCAGTGTTGCCTTGAAAGCTGTCGAAATCAATGAATAATTAATTATCTTGAAGTTCAATTAAAAAGTGGTAGGATAAATTATGGCTTCGGCACCCATTGACTGTGTTCGGCACCCAAAATTTAAACGTTATTTCGCTATATTTTCGCACTAAAATATAAATGAAACATACGCACTACAGAATACGGCTGATTTTGAGTTGCCTACACCCAACCGGTGGATGTAAGATTCGCTTACAATTATGTGGGATTCATCATCAGAGGATGTAAGTGGAGACCGCATGAACCGAGGATGCGATATACCTAGCTGCGGTCCGATGTAAGAAAATTGGAGACCGAAAAATGTGGAGTGTATTAGTGAGTGAAATTAATTATGTCGAAAAAAATAGAAAAAAGGTTGCCGACTTGACTCGAACCACGGACGTTGTGACTATCAGACCTGTGCTTTCTCCACTGCTCTCTCCATGCTTATGAACATGAATAGCCTAAAAGCAAATATGAAGCGCTCATTTTCTCGCAAGCTGGACTTCGTATGCTTTTTCTGCTGGAGAGATTCGAGACAAGTGTGTGCGTTGTTCTACAATGTTCTACAATGTGCGTCGTTCTACAAGCTTACTGGTATAGTCGAAAGCGTAGATGGAACACGAAATAAAAATGCTCGACTTTGTATGCTTTTTCTGCTGGAGAGATTCGAGACAAGTGTGTGCGTCGTTCTACAATGTTCTACAATGTGCGTCGTTCTACAAGCTTACTGGTATAGTCGAAAGCGTAGATAGAACATGAAATTAAAAAGACAAAAAACCATTACATCGCCTGCATGGTCAATTTATAACATTCGTTGCGATGTTCATGAACAGAGGATGATAGGAAACGGAACTAACATTCATTGTAATAGATTTTTGGTTTGCGTGTATAATAGAACATCGGTTTAACACGCACTTGAAATGGAAAGGTTGCCGAAGAAAAAGAGGTTGCCGACAATAGACAACGTTTTTAAACCGTTTTGGACAATTCTGTCGAAAGGATTGGATAGAATAGCAGGCAGCAGATAAATGGAAACAAACAAACACGTTATATGTGTGCGTGACGCTGAGAAGTTGCTTATAGAAGTGTGGACGCTGCTTAGATTAACGAGAATACGTAAATTCCCCTAGAGGATTAAATTTCACGTAAGGATAGATAGCAAGCTTACCCGCAAGCTAGGATGACGAATACAAAACGTTCATTTTTCTTATAGTAATTCCCATATAAACTTCAGTGCAGTATAATATAGCAACCAAATGAGCTCAAATTTGGGGCGAATTATCAGATTGAGCATCGATTGAGCGGGGTAGAGCAAAATCGATTTTTTGAACCACCCTAGTACATACTGTATGTTAAGTTTAACAGAACTCGACTGTTGAATAACTAAAATATTTTCTTGTATTTACAGACATTTCGTCATGGATTTCCTTACTCTCCGACAGCGTTGGCATACGATCCCGTGCAGAAATTGCTAGCGATAGGAGACAAATCTGGTACAGTAAGAATGTATCCTTTTTAACAAAAACTTTCCTACGTTTCTCTAACTTATTGAAGCTTTTTGTTAACAAATGTTAATGGTGTGTTTATATAAGTTAGTTTCCTTAACTGTTCCTTGATAGATTAGGAAGGTTTGGAGTTGATGCTCACGTAAAACACGAAGGAGAATCCGCATGTGCTGTGAATCTAATCGAATTTCTGGTGAACGAAGGTAGCCTTGTAACAGCTACTGCCGATGATACTTTACATTTATGGAATTTTCACGCAAAAATACCAAAAGTAGTACAAAGTCTGAAATTTCAAAGGGAAAGGTATACGATTGCTATTTCCCAGTAAACGCGTGTTTGTAAATAGCGTGTGGTGTAAATAAAATATATTTTTAGGATCACACACTTGCACCTACCAGTAGGCACTAAATGGTTGTACGTAGGGACAGAAAAAGGGAACACGCACATAGTTCATGCTGACTCCTTTTCCTTAAGCGGATACATCATCAATTGGAACAAGGCAATTGATCCGTAAGTATAACCTTTTATTTATTTAATTTTGCAATACAAAGTTACCTCTTAAAAGTGCTGGGACAACGCGTGCTTTACGTGTAAAAATAAAATAGTTGTTATCAGCAGATTCATATAGCGAATTTAATCTGCTTGTGTGAATAACTCGTGGCGTCCAAGTACTCATATAGAGTAACGGCAAGATTTTAGACGCAGCACAAATGCATTGAAAAAGAAGCTTTCACACTGCACGAATATAGCACACTAGTTATAGTGTAATGCCCATAACGAACCTATTAAAATCTCGAGCGAACTTTTTCGATAGTTGCTGCAATTTAAACAAATATTAAAATGATATTGTTTATTTCTAGGATCAGAAAGACACATCCTGGTGCTGTCGTACATTTGTCTGATAATCCATTAGATCCTAATAAGGTACGCATTATATTCAATGACGAATTATTAGTTTTTTTGTCCATTTTACCACAAGCACTATACTATAAAGTAAAAATATATGGTTTACTGTTGAAAATATGAAGACACGATCAATTACGACCTCACTTCAAAATAACGGCATACCGAGAAACTTGTTTTCAATTCAAAGAACTTATACTTTAGGCCGATTTCTTCATGCGCTTAAATCTTAAGCCAGATTTAACCATATGGGTAAAGTTGGTTTAAAAGTTAAGATATGTGAAGAAATTGGCCCTTACACAGTTGTACGCCAAATAACACAAGAAATAAAAAAAATACTGAACCTTCTCCGATTCGCATGACACTTTGCATAATTGTTTGTTTGTTTGTTTTGCATTTAAATTGTTGCAAAAAAAAATCGTCCATCTTTTATCTTGGTTTGTTTTGTTCGAAAATGGCGCCTTTGAGATTTTTCGATAAATTGTAGCACGAAAACATCACATTTGATCGAAATATGTACGCGGTTTTTTTGAGTAAAAATTCCATGATAAAAACCCAAATATCTCAAAAATTATATATTCTATTATCGTCAGGGGGTTAACAACGCCCTTGAGGACTCAATTTTGGGATGTGGATACATTGTGTTTCAGAGCATCTATTGGCCAAATTTGAGTGCTCTAGGACTTTGTTTACACCCTGATAATAGGTTAAGGTATTGCCGAAGCCGGCATTTCCCCTAGTTTCATATAAAATGCAAACTTTTGGATATTTAAAACCATGACCACTTGACAATTGATGAAAATTGTAGAATATCAACTTTTGGTAATATGGTTAAACTTCTTTCAAGGGGAAAAGATTTGTTTTCCGCCGATCTTGTTTTCCGTGCTGAGCACCAATGCTACCGACGCCAGGGAGGCAGCTCCTACACCTGGACCCTACCTATAGACCCATAAACTCATGAACCGGGGACCAACGGCTTTACTTACCTTTCGAAGGAAGCCGTGATCAGAGATGTTATGCCTCAGAACATCCCGGCGGCGCCGACTAGGATTGAACCCAGGCCTGCTGGGGTGAGAGGTAATCACGCTTACCACTACACCACCGGCGCCGCTAAAGAAGAAGTATTGACCATAAATGAGTAATATTGAAAGTAAACCGGAAAAACGCGCAGCGCAAAAAAATACATTAATTCCTAAACCGCCTAAATTCCGAAATCCACATAAAAAGCAATAGTAAAAATTGATTGAACAATAAAACCCAAGTAATTCCGAAAACCACAAAAAAAAACGCGTTAAAATTCAAACAAATCCCGAAATCTGCACAAATCTTAACATCCGCAAACAAAAATCCGACAAAAAAGCGCAAGAACCGAATTCAAACAACAATTTGAAGAAAAAAAAAAACTAATGGATAATGGATAATTTGCAGAACTTAACACCTCTATACTATAATAATAATAATAATAATAATAATAATAAACTACGTAAATTTCAAAATCCGTGAAGGCAGGGCTGATAGCGGGTCACCTTTTAGTGACTTTGTCACTTTTTTAAGGTGGTTACTAAAAAGTCCCTATTTTCGACAAAAAGTCACTAAAGTCACTTTTTTCGCCATTCCCGCTTGAATTGCAACGTAAAATTCGTTAAAATATTGTTACAGTGCTACAGTATGCTAAAATGACGGAAATTCGATGTCACCGGGATAAACTCAAGAACTTCGATGCCAAAATGTTCTTCTTCCTCTCTTTAAAAAATCTCAAGACCCTTGGAACATACTAGATTTTCAGGATACAGTTACTTTGTACAACTATTAAAAGAACTTTTTTCCAAAGCAGTTTTGAACAGATTTTAGAATAGATTCTAGAGATAAGGTACTTCAGACAAAAAGTTCTAGGGATTTTTGGGATGAACTATACGAGGGATATGACTAGAGCTCGAAGTCAATTGTGTGAGATCAGTGTTTTTTAAGTAGCCCTGTGAACAATTTCTTGGGTACAACTTGGACTAGGAACAGAAAGCATTTCCAGATAATTTTAAGGAGAACTCCATGTGAATTTTCAGTAGAACTTAGAGGAGAACTCCAAGACAACTCAGAGGCGAAGTGCATAGAAATTTCGAAGGAGGTGAAATCTTTAAAAAAGTTTATAATTCAAAGAGAATTTAAGGACGAATTTCAGGATTTTTTTTAGTGTTCTGCAGATAATTTCTGCACTGTTATTAATAAAATTCAAGGCACTTCCAGAGATAAACTCGAATTTATTTTTGAAGAACTCTATGAAAAGAAATTATTTTGAAAGAAATAAGGGAAATGGATGTAATGTCGGCCTGAATGCCCCTAATTTGGGTCAATACATAAATTCAGCAATCGACTAAATTTTCAATAGTGATCAAAAATATTCATTAGTACCGTCCCAATGACGCGTTCATCTATATAAAATAAATAAATAGCAGATTTTTAGCGATGCGCCTAATCTTAGATCCATAGGCCAACATTAGAGCCATTTCTCCTACTTGAACTTAAATATAATCCTGTTAAGCTCTGTAAAGCTTCTCTGGAACTTTAAATACAGCAAGTTGGAATAAAACTTGTTACCCATAACCAGGGCTGGTAGCGAGTCACTTTTTAGTGACTTGGTCACTTTTTTCAAGCCAGTCACTAAAAAGTCTCCTTTTATAAGGCCAAGTCACTAAAGTCACTTTTTCTTGTAAACAGTCTCTATTTTAAACTTTTTTTAACGTGCATTTAGTTCAAGATTGATCATTCTGCTTTCAGTGTGTAGGAAAGGCCTACATTTTGTTCTAATTTTTGAAAAGTTTGAAGTTGACGACCTTGTATAGAGTTTTTTTTTACGTTCAATCGTCTTTCTCTATCTACAGGGTGTCCACTCATTTGGCTGAATATAGTTCCCTCAGTTTTCCTAGATTTTCCATAACTTTGGCGGATAATTTCCAGATATCTAATAAAAGTGCTATTTATGAATTGCGTTAAAAATATGATTTTTTTTGTAAAACAACAACAATTAACGCAAACGTTTTTAAGACATGACAATCAGTTTTAAAGAAACAGCTTTACTTCATTTTAGTAAGTCTTAGATCACAACATTTTTAATGTCTTGAAGTTTCGTACTAGGAAAATTGTGTAAACTTTTAAAAAGTTTTATTTTTCTCAGAAAAACTAGATCTAGAGATCATGGGGAATTCCAGAGATCTTAAGCGTAAGTCCCCGCAATTTTAGCCCAAACTATTGGATTGGCTAAAAAATCTATAATCGTGAGTTTAGACAAATTCAGAATAATTCCATAATGTGCTGAAATAAAATCGAGAAGCCTTAAGATGTTCCGATAGATTCAGTACAGAGACCTTCAGAAAATTTATGAAAACTTCAGAAATATTTCAGAAATTTCACAGAAATCAAGAGAATTCCATGGAAGTTTAAAGGTGTTCGAGAGGAGTTCCTTGGTATTCTGGGATGTTCCGAGAATTCTATGATTGATCTGAAAACTGGAGAAGATTCAGGGAATTATAAATATGTAAACATTTGATAAATTTAGAGAAATTAACGTAAACATTGAAAACTTCAGGGCTAGACATTCCAGGGAAAATTAGTGATTTAAGGCAAAGCTCCGTGAGCGTTTATATACTTTATAAAACTTAAGGAAAATTGTAGAACTCAAAGGCATTTCAATCATTTCAATAAATTGTGGGTTCTTTCAACAAAATACTAAGATATTCAGGGCAGTCTAGAGAATTTTAAGAAAATCGAGGAATATTATGGGCAGTTTTCAAAGCATCAGGAAACTTTAGACTATTGAAGAAGCTATGAATTAGTTTCGAAAATTGACAAATCTTGAGAACTTCAATGAAAATCATAGAACTTTAGAGATGTTAAGAAAATTATTGAGGTTTTCACATAAGACCAGAAGTTCACGGAAGCTTAAATATTTTTAGAATTAAGTTCAATTTAATTTAAGGTAGTGCACAAGCTACATGAGAGCTGTAAACACTTTAGAGAAGTTTAGAAAACTTTATAAAAGCCATTGATCTCGCTAAAATGCTAAAAAATAACTTCAAGAAAGAACAGACATCCTCAGAGCAGAGATATTCCAAAGCAGCGAAATTGCATAATTTTAAAGAAATTTAGAGAATTTCTGTGAATTTATAAAACTTTCGAGAAGATTAATGATCATTAGGAAAATTGTGGAAACTTTAGGAAGTCCGAACAAGTTTAGAGATGTTAAAAACAATGATGAGAAGTATTGTGAGCATCAGGCTAGTTTCTCAAACTACAAAAGAACTTCAAGGCAAATTCATTAACTTCAGGAATATTTTGAGAACTTTCAAGTTGTTCTGAAGGCCTCCATTACACATTCAACGGAGATTTCGCATTAAAATTCGCTTGGAGTTCGCATCATCATTCGCTCGTATTCTCCCGAAACTCTCATCGAATTATTTCAGAAATTCACTTGGAACGTTTGTCTGAATTCTCTAAAAAATATCATAGGAATATAGTTAGAATACTTCTCGAAACTATCCATCGAATCAAATTTGCTTTTAATTTTTCTAGGAACTGCCTTCAAATTCACCTCAGTAAGAAATCCTATGAAAAGCTTCTCAGAATTTGTATTGAATTCTTTTCAGATTTCTTTTTTAATCTCACTCCTTACCTTGGAATTCCACTCCTACTTGATACTTGATTGGTGCCTAAGAATTAAATTTCATTTCTCCTTACAAATTCCTTAGATTTCTCTCCTTAATTTGTTTGGAAATCTCTCCTGGAATTATTTTTCGATTTTTTTTGAAGATCTCCTGGAGTTATTCTCAGATTTAATTGTAATTCTCCTTTTAGCATCTCCTTACCCCCTTAGTGTTCACCAAAAAATTACGAGGACTTATGCTCCGATTTCAAATGTGTGAATGAAAATAACTAGGAATATTGAATGTTTTTTTTAAATACATTCTTTTCTTTGGAAATTAAATTTCCTGAGTAATGAAAAGATTCCCTGAGACTTACAGGTATTTTCAGGAGAAATAGAATTCCCTGAGAATTCCCGATTTTCAGGATATTCCAGGCATTAGACACTTGGAAGTTGAATCAAAAATTTTCTATTGAATCTTTCCTTTTTAAGGTTCCTATCGTACATATATAAGTGTTTACGAGATTTGTCTAAATCATCAAACATTTATTTGGTATGCCATCAGAACGAGTAATTTTCTTCCCTTAGGTCACTTTTAAGTCACTATTTGGTCACTTATTTCTTCAACATGGTCACTAAAATCACTATTTTTGACAGCATTGATCGCTACCAGCCCTGCATAACTGAACAGTCTCAAATACCCATGTCAAATATTTATTTCGTTGCAATATATAAGAACCTTATGGTAACTAAAATCAAACACTTCATCAATAAGTAGCTTTTGGTTTTATAGAGGAAATGGCTCTAATGTTGGCCTATGGATCTAAGATTGGGCCCATCGATAAACATCTGTTATTTATCAAATTTATCTAGATCTAGATGAATTGGGACGGTACAATGGATATTTTTGATTACTATTGAAAATTTAGTCAGCCGCGTAGGTGGTGGAGTGGTAGCGTGATTGTCTCGCACCCCAAAAAGCCTGGGCTCAATCCCAGTCGGCGCCGCCGGGATTTTCTGTGGCACAAAATCTCTGATCTCGTCTTCCTTCGGAAGGGAAGTAAAGCCGTTGGTCCCCAGTTCATGAGTTGATGGCTCGATAGGTAGGGTCCAGGTGTGGGAGCTGCCTCCCTGGCGGCTACCGCATTGGTACTCAGTACGGAAAACAAGATCGACGGAAAACAAATCAAAGAAGAAAAAAATTCGTCGATTGCTGAATTTATGTATGGGCCCCAATTAGGGGCATTTAGGCCGACATTACATCCATTTCCCCTATATAGTTAATTTTATGATTGATTTAAGTTAAATTTGAATCCACATAACAAAAAATCTAAAAATTCACCAAGTTCATGACCTGATGAGTTTAAATTTTTATTCTTATCAATGTTCACAAAATTTAATCCTCGGATTATTTTCGTCAATGTCCTAGAACTCTAGTTTTGTAGGTAATTCTGAGTAGAATTCCAATAGGATTCAATACAAATTTTAATGAAAATGCATAACAGCTTTTGGCGTTAATTCTTAAGGAATTATGAGAAAATTTGAACGAGAAGGAGGATTACACCATGATCATTATGAGGAGAACTTCAATATAATACAACAGAGAAAACTAAGGACGTTCTGAGGATAATTTAAAGAAGATTCTGGGAGAAAAGGAATCCGGAGCGTATTTCCATGTGAGTTTTCGGAGAAATCATAGGATTTCAATTGAATGGAGATCGCAGTAGACTGCGTTGTTCGGATGCTACACTTTCGGCTTGTAGTTCTATTGAGAGATCGGTCCGGTTGGTGAATTAGCCCGGGAATAATAATGTTGTTCGTGGCGAGTTTTGTTGGTGATTCGGTGGCCGACGTTGCCGTGAATCAGCAAGTTTTCCGCTTGCAAAAGTGCTCGGCTGCTGGTATCTCACTGGTGTCGCAGATTGCGAGCAATATGAAAAATGCCTCCCGGGATACGCCGGGTGGCAGTTTGTGGACTAGACGCAAACCTCCTCCCAGATGAACATGGTAATGCAAGAAAATTTGTGTTCGTTAAAGGAAGTATTACCAACAATCAATTCGAAACTAACGATTTTAAATTGGCTCACTACTTGACTAGCCTATTGGTCCCAAGCAAATCGATTAACGTACCCCATTCTAGTAAAAATTCCAGTACTACACTATGTTTGTTTTGATTAGCTATGAAAGTTTGACAAATAAAATGAGGGGTTCGTGGATTTTCCTATGTCTCGAGGGGTGCATCGATTAGCTTGGGACCGAAGAGAGTACCAGAGCTGAGCCAAAAAGTTGAGCACGTTTCTTCGGGGCCTTCTGGTCTTAGAGTTACCTCTATGGTATTACGACAAAGGTGCATCACGAAATGAGATGCAAACCCGAGCAAAGTAAAATAACAACCTGATATCATATTGAAAACAAGTTTTGATATTCCAGATATCACTTTGTTTTCAGTTGTTATCGCGTAACTAATTTAGTTATCCACCTCGATTATTTGTGTTATCACTTGGTATCATGAAAGAATATGAAATGATGCAAGGTTAGTTCAAAACTTCCAATATTATCCACATGGCGAGAAAAAAAAACACTGCCAATCATATTTCAGTTATCAGCGTAAGGCTTCAATACCAAAACAATAAAATAATTTGGAATTTTGTTGGAAAAATCGGCATGGATCACAGGATTTGTTATCAAGATGTTTTCAATTATAACTAAATCAGTTATTTTTGTAATATCTCAGAAGCATTCTTTTGTTATCATTTTGTTATATTGGCTGTTTATTAAACCACGAAGATAACATGTTCAGTTATCAAATCTTGATAACCGGGTATCAGAACTTGTTGTCAATTATTATATGGTATAATCCTTTGCTCGGGAAGCTTAGAGAAAATCAAAACTACGGAACCCATAAATTGGAGGATCAAATTAACGTGGTGAGACCAGTCCAAATATATTTTACAATTAAAAAAAAAACATAAACTAAATACGTGTCAAGTTTGAAAGGAATATTTTCGAACCTGGAAGCGTGTATGTGTGTGTGTGTGTGTGTGTGTGTGTGTGTGTGTGTGTATGTATTCCCTCTAACCCCCACTGGCCGGCAGTGTTATTATGGAAGAACTCTCTCTACAATGTCGCATTTATGGTCATTGTAGACAGCTTTAGTCCGGGAGTTAGAAGGTGATAGCTCTATTGCAGATCCAGCAACCCATTTAAGAATGTCTGGAGAGTCACGCCCATTCCGAGGTTACTTTCACTTACAATAAGCCCCGCGTGTAGTATTACCTCTATTATTTGGATATTAGTATTACATACACACTTCCAGTTTCAAAATGTTCCTTTGAATCCTGGCACGTATTTAGTTTATTTATTTATTTTATTGTGAAAAGTATTTGGACTGATCTCACCATGTTAATTTGATCCTCTAATCCATGGGTTCCATAGTTTTATTTTTCTCTACGCTTTGCATTTCATTTCGTGATTCACCTACGGAACTTGCAGAAACTCAAACGCAGCGTACGCCATCAGCGCCGCAACAAAAAACACAAAAGGAAAATTAAATCCTTCCTCTAGTTGTCGCGGTCCTTCACTTTCACTCGCACAGTACGATGGAAAATTGGAACTTTTTTTCTTCTCTTCTCTGCAGTCGTGGCTTTGCTCTGCGATTTCAAGAGTCAAGTTATTAGTGTTGTGCTCGGGCAATCCTACTCCGGAAAATGGATGGCTGAATCAGTGGTAGTTTCACCAGAAAAAATAGCACCACTTACACTCGCGCCCGCGACACAACACACTTTTCGATTAAGACTTTCTCTTTCTCTCTGGTTCCAGCAAAACACCAACACACTACAGCTTAATTATTGCATGCAGTTTTTTGAATGAATCGCGAACACCGCGCGATCTCGCAACACTCGTCTAATGTCGTTTTCGTTTTTGCGGTGTAGCTACACCGGTGCTACACTGCCGAACACCGAAAAAAATTAGGGTGTAGCTATCGGTTGCACCTTTGTTTACAAACAAATGATGATGAACTGTCAATGACTCGCACTTATTTCTGCTTACACTACACCGGTGTAGTGTAGTAAAAACGAAAACGACATAACTTCTTCTCATCGAGACCGATAATTGCACACGCACACTAGTAATCCGCGACGCAGAACAACGCGATCCGAGATTAGGCGAGGTGCGACTGCCACCGTAGTTGTTGTTGCTGCTTATGCGATGCAAACTACTGCCAACGCACACAATCACCTCTATCTTTTCTTGGTGATAAATCGCATCCAGGTGGGAGAGCGAATACAAAATCGATTCCACCAAACTCACACCAACACCACTGCGCTTCTCTCAAAAAGTGCAAACGCAAGCGGGAGACAGAGAGAGCTATCACTTCAGCGCGAGAGGGAGAGGTTGAACGAAAAAAAAAACAAATGTTAGCAAGAACTCTTTCACTGTTAATGGAGGCTGAGAACCCAGTTAATACTCAACTTTTCACCACTACCGAACTTGTCAGCGATGGAAAATATCACTTCCGCAACGTACGCGATTCCGGCTAGCCCGGGGAACACTTTTCCGACGATTTCAAGTGCGTTTTCACCCGCACAGTACTGACTTTTCCGCGAGCACAGAGTCGATGTGTCCGTCTCAGCAGCCTCCCAAACACCTGGAAGCGTGTATGTAATACCAATATCCATTTGATAACGGTTATGCATACATGCGGGGCTTATTGTAAGTGAAAGTAACCTCGGAATGGGCGTGACTCTCCAGACATTCTGAAATGGTTTGTTGGATCTGCAATAGAGCTATTACTTTCCAACTCCCATAATAACAATGCCGGTCAGTGGGGGTTAGAGGGAACACATACACACACACACACACACACACACACACACACACACACACACACACACACACACACACACACACACACACACACACACGGTTCCAGACTACCTCTGCAGGATTCTAAGTAGTTACTTCCAGAACCGGGTCCTGGTCTACGTGACAGACACGGGGCAGAAATCGCTTAGAATCACGGTGGGAGTTCCACAAGTCTCCACTCTAGGTCCCACGCTGTGGAACGGAATGTACAATGGCGTGCTGACGCTCAAGCTGCCCAAAGGAGTTGAGATCGTTGGCTTTGCGGACGATGTCGTCTTGACGGTAACGGGTGAGACTCTGGAAGAAGTGGAAATGCTGGCGGCCGAGGCGATAGATACTATTGGTAACTGGATGCAAGGAGCGAAGGTGCAGATAGCCCACCACAAAACAGAAGTGATGTTGGTCAGTAACTACAAAGCAGTGCAACGGGCAGAAATCACCGTTGGAAAGCACACCATTGTTTCGAAGCGCGTGCTAAAGTATCTGGGAGTGATGATCGACGACCGGCTAAACTTTAATAGCCACATCGAATATGCTTGCGAGAAGGCGGTGAAGGTCATCAACGCAATAGCCAAATCATGCCGAACAATTCTCGTCCAAGTCCTCATCGATACTAAGGTACGGAGGTCCAGCCTGGATTGAAGCGCTGAAAACGAAGTAGAACCAAAGGAAATTGAGCAGTACGTTCTGGCTCATGGCCATGCGAGTCGTGAGTGCGTACAGAACCATTTCGATGGAGGCAGTATGCGTTATCGCCGGTATGATCCCAATCGGCATCACCTTGGCGGAGGACTACGATTGCTATATGACGAGAGAAACCAGAGGAGTACGAAAAATGGTGAGAACGGAGTCGATGGCTAAGTGGCAGCAGGAGTGGGATGCAGCAGAGAACGGTACTCTAATAAAAATTCAATGATTATATTTATGTGTCCCACACATGATTTTTTGCAATATGATAAACAAATGATTTATATGTGTCGGACACATATTTTTTATGTGTATACATAAAATTCATGTGTAACCACACATACTATTCATTTGACTCATAAATTTCATGTGTACTTCTGAGTGGATTCTGTTTATGTGTGGACACATGAAAATCATGTGGAATTTTACATGGAATTTCGTCAATAAAAATTAAAATTGTTTTCTAAAGATGTTGTAATATTTTTTAAATCATATTTTTCCTTTACACTAGTCAATAATACCTATCAGATGTTTTTATTACTTTATTTGTACAGGCTCAATCGAATAAGCCTATCAGAATTTCTGGCTCAATTAAAAATATTTCCATTATACATTTGGATTCTACTTTTGAAAAATGCCTGAAATTAGGATCATAGGTTAATGAAACTATGGTACTTTATGGTAGAAACATTCGGAAAAACCTGGAAAACTAATGGAATATTATTAAAAAAAATTAGTAGACATTAAGCTATAATAATTATCAACAATATAAATAATCGTCGGGAATGTGGAATTCTTTTCCAACGTTTTTTTTTTATTTCCCACTATATATGCGGTTATTTCAGCATGAGAATATGACTGAACGAGTAGAATATGTAGGATAATTTGTCAGACGATACAAATGTCAAATATGGTATTGCTTTGTTATTATCTGGTGAATCGAGTGCAACATTATCTATTATCACGTAAATATTATACTGCAGTAAAATTAGCACCTTTCATTTGATTTATATTCTTCTTTCTAGACTGGAGAAGAGAAAATTGAATTCTTTATTTGTAAAATTAATTGGTACATTGTGTAAGGAGACTAAATGTAAGAAAACATGAATTTTTATTGTTGCTAACCTTAAATAAATTTACAGCTTTGAGCTATCTTGATCGTGAACACAGACGAGTTGCTTTGAATATCTCCGAAATCATTTCAACATAATCTCAAAGATTTATAGAGTACCGAGAATGGAGAAATCGTTTGTCCGTCAAACTCGTTCCAAGGCCAAGGCTGCCAACAGTCTAATCTTTAAGGTGAAGCACATCTTAGTACTTCTGAACACGATCTGGACCTGACAGAGGGTGGTGATCGATTTAGAGCACGGACAGGATCTTGACTGTGCGGTATGTGATCAACCGAACAATGCAGAAATGTATACGGTCCAATGTGGAGGATGCAAGCGTTGGAACCAATTTCGTGCGCGAGGGTGGATACGAATACTAAAAAAAAAAAAAAAAAGAAAAAAAAAAAAAAAAAAAAAAAAAAAAAAAAAAAAAAAAAAAAAAAATACTGTCCATTTGAAGGAGTTTTGCTGCGTGGAGTGTTCGTCGAAGAGAGTACCAAAGCGATCAGCTAGGTCGGGATCCGGCCGATCGAGTGCTAGAAGCGGTCGAAGGTCCCACATTGACGGTGAAATCCAACGTCTGGAGGACGAGAGGCGAGCTGAAGAGCAGGTAGAACAGGAGCGGATACAACAAGAGAAATTGCTGATTGAGAAAGCCGCTGAGTTGGAAGTTGAATCAAAAATTTTCTATTGAATCTTTCCTTTTTAAGGTTCCTATCGTACATATATAAGTGTTTACGAGATTTGTCTAAATCATCAAACATTTATTTGGTATGCCATCAGAACGAGTAATTTTCTTCCCTTAGGTCACTTTTAAGTCACTATTTGGTCACTTATTTCTTCAACATGGTCACTAAAATCACTATTTTTGACAGCATTGATCGCTACCAGCCCTGCATAACTGAACAGTCTCAAATACCCATGTCAAATATTTATTTCGTTGCAATATATAAGAACCTTATGGTAACTAAAATCAAACACTTCATCAATAAGTAGCTTTTGGTTTTATAGGGGAAATGGCTCTAATGTTGGCCTATGGATCTAAGATTGGGCCCATCGATAAACATCTGTTATTTATCAAATTTATCTAGATCTAGATGAATTGGGACGGTACAATGGATATTTTTGATTACTATTGAAAATTTAGTCAGCCGCGTAGGTGGTGGAGTGGTAGCGTGATTGTCTCGCACCCCAAAAAGCCTGGGCTCAATCCCAGTCGGCGCCGCCGGGATTTTCTGTGGCACAAAATCTCTGATCTCGTCTTCCTTCGGAAGGGAAGTAAAGCCGTTGGTCCCCAGTTCATGAGTTGATGGCTCGATAGGTAGGGTCCAGGTGTGGGAGCTGCCTCCCTGGCGGCTACCGCATTGGTACTCAGTACGGAAAACAAGATCGACGGAAAACAAATCAAAGAAGAAAAAAATTCGTCGATTGCTGAATTTATGTATGGGCCCCAATTAGGGGCATTTAGGCCGACATTACATCCATTTCCCCTATATAGTTAATTTTATGATTGATTTAAGTTAAATTTGAATCCACATAACAAAAAATCTAAAAATTCACCAAGTTCATGACCTGATGAGTTTAAATTTTTATTCTTATCAATGTTCACAAAATTTAATCCTCGGATTATTTTCGTCAATGTCCTAGAACTCTAGTTTTGTAGGTAATTCTGAGTAGAATTCCAATAGGATTCAATACAAATTTTAATGAAAATGCATAACAGCTTTTGGCGTTAATTCTTAAGGAATTATGAGAAAATTTGAACGAGAAGGAGGATTACACCATGATCATTATGAGGAGAACTTCAATATAATACAACAGAGAAAACTAAGGACGTTCTGAGGATAATTTAAAGAAGATTCTGGGAGAAAAGGAATCCGGAGCGTATTTCCATGTGAGTTTTCGGAGAAATCATAGGATTTCAATTGAATGGAGATCGCAGTAGACTGCGTTGTTCGGATGCTACACTTTCGGCTTGTAGTTCTATTGAGAGATCGGTCCGGTTGGTGAATTAGCCCGGGAATAATAATGTTGTTCGTGGCGAGTTTTGTTGGTGATTCGGTGGCCGACGTTGCCGTGAATCAGCAAGTTTTCCGCTTGCAAAAGTGCTCGGCTGCTGGTATCTCACTGGTGTCGCAGATTGCGAGCAATATGAAAAATGCCTCCCGGGATACGCCGGGTGGCAGTTTGTGGACTAGACGCAAACCTCCTCCCAGATGAACATGGTAATGCAAGAAAATTTGTGTTCGTTAAAGGAAGTATTACCAACAATCAATTCGAAACTAACGATTTTAAATTGGCTCACTACTTGACTAGCCTATTGGTCCCAAGCAAATCGATTAACGTACCCCATTCTAGTAAAAATTCCAGTACTACACTATGTTTGTTTTGATTAGCTATGAAAGTTTGACAAATAAAATGAGGGGTTCGTGGATTTTCCTATGTCTCGAGGGGTGCATCGATTAGCTTGGGACCGAAGAGAGTACCAGAGCTGAGCCAAAAAGTTGAGCACGTTTCTTCGGGGCCTTCTGGTCTTAGAGTTACCTCTATGGTATTACGACAAAGGTGCATCACGAAATGAGATGCAAACCCGAGCAAAGTAAAATAACAACCTGATATCATATTGAAAACAAGTTTTGATATTCCAGATATCACTTTGTTTTCAGTTGTTATCGCGTAACTAATTTAGTTATCCACCTCGATTATTTGTGTTATCACTTGGTATCATGAAAGAATATGAAATGATGCAAGGTTAGTTCAAAACTTCCAATATTATCCACATGGCGAGAAAAAAAAACACTGCCAATCATATTTCAGTTATCAGCGTAAGGCTTCAATACCAAAACAATAAAATAATTTGGAATTTTGTTGGAAAAATCGGCATGGATCACAGGATTTGTTATCAAGATGTTTTCAATTATAACTAAATCAGTTATTTTTGTAATATCTCAGAAGCATTCTTTTGTTATCATTTTGTTATATTGGCTGTTTATTAAACCACGAAGATAACATGTTCAGTTATCAAATCTTGATAACCGGGTATCAGAACTTGTTGTCAATTATTATATGGTATAATCCTTTGCTCGGGAAGCTTAGAGAAAATCAAAACTACGGAACCCATAAATTGGAGGATCAAATTAACGTGGTGAGACCAGTCCAAATATATTTTACAATTAAAAAAAAAACATAAACTAAATACGTGTCAAGTTTGAAAGGAATATTTTCGAACCTGGAAGCGTGTATGTGTGTGTGTGTGTGTGTGTGTGTGTGTGTGTGTGTGTGTGTATGTATTCCCTCTAACCCCCACTGGCCGGCAGTGTTATTATGGAAGAACTCTCTCTACAATGTCGCATTTATGGTCATTGTAGACAGCTTTAGTCCGGGAGTTAGAAGGTGATAGCTCTATTGCAGATCCAGCAACCCATTTAAGAATGTCTGGAGAGTCACGCCCATTCCGAGGTTACTTTCACTTACAATAAGCCCCGCCTCTATTATTTGGATATTAGTATTACATACACACTTCCAGTTTCAAAATGTTCTTTTGAATCCTGGCACGTATTTAGTTTATTTATTTATTTTATTGTGAAAAGTATTTGGACTGATCTCACCATGTTAATTTGATCCTCTAATCCATGGGTTCCATAGTTTTATTTTTCTCTACGCTTTGCATTTCATTTCGTGATTCACCTACGGAACTTGCAGAAACTCAAACGCAGCGTACGCCATCAGCGCCGCAACAAAAAACACAAAAGGAAAATTAAATCCTTCCTCTAGTTGTCGCGGTCCTTCACTTTCACTCGCACAGTACGATGGAAAATTGGAACTTTTTTTCTTCTCTTCTCTGCAGTCGTGGCTTTGCTCTGCGATTTCAAGAGTCAAGTTATTAGTGTTGTGCTCGGGCAATCCTACTCCGGAAAATGGATGGCTGAATCAGTGGTAGTTTCACCAGAAAAAATAGCACCACTTACACTCGCGCCCGCGACACAACACACTTTTCGATTAAGACTTTCTCTTTCTCTCTGGTTCCAGCAAAACACCAACACACTACAGCTTAATTATTGCATGCAGTTTTTTGAATGAATCGCGAACACCGCGCGATCTCGCAACACTCGTCTAATGTCGTTTTCGTTTTTGCGGTGTAGCTACACCGGTGCTACACTGCCGAACACCGAAAAAAATTAGGGTGTAGCTATCGGTTGCACCTTTGTTTACAAACAAATGATGATGAACTGTCAATGACTCGCACTTATTTCTGCTTACACTACACCGGTGTAGTGTAGTAAAAACGAAAACGACATAACTTCTTCTCATCGAGACCGATAATTGCACACGCACACTAGTAATCCGCGACGCAGAACAACGCGATCCGAGATTAGGCGAGGTGCGACTGCCACCGTAGTTGTTGTTGCTGCTTATGCGATGCAAACTACTGCCAACGCACACAATCACCTCTATCTTTTCTTGGTGATAAATCGCATCCAGGTGGGAGAGCGAATACAAAATCGATTCCACCAAACTCACACCAACACCACTGCGCTTCTCTCAAAAAGTGCAAACGCAAGCGGGAGACAGAGAGAGCTATCACTTCAGCGCGAGAGGGAGAGGTTGAACGAAAAAAAAAACAAATGTTAGCAAGAACTCTTTCACTGTTAATGGAGGCTGAGAACCCAGTTAATACTCAACTTTTCACCACTACCGAACTTGTCAGCGATGGAAAATATCACTTCCGCAACGTACGCGATTCCGGCTAGCCCGGGGAACACTTTTCCGACGATTTCAAGTGCGTTTTCACCCGCACAGTACTGACTTTTCCGCGAGCACAGAGTCGATGTGTCCGTCTCAGCAGCCTCCCAAACACCTGGAAGCGTGTATGTAATACCAATATCCATTTGATAACGGTTATGCATACATGCGGGGCTTATTGTAAGTGAAAGTAACCTCGGAATGGGCGTGACTCTCCAGACATTCTGAAATGGTTTGTTGGATCTGCAATAGAGCTATTACTTTCCAACTCCCATAATAACAATGCCGGTCAGTGGGGGTTAGAGGGAACACATACACACACACACACACACACACACACACACACACACACACACACACACACACACACACACACACACACACACACACACACACACACACACACACACACACACACGGTTCCAGACTACCTCTGCAGGATTCTAAGTAGTTACTTCCAGAACCGGGTCCTGGTCTACGTGACAGACACGGGGCAGAAATCGCTTAGAATCACGGTGGGAGTTCCACAAGTCTCCACTCTAGGTCCCACGCTGTGGAACGGAATGTACAATGGCGTGCTGACGCTCAAGCTGCCCAAAGGAGTTGAGATCGTTGGCTTTGCGGACGATGTCGTCTTGACGGTAACGGGTGAGACTCTGGAAGAAGTGGAAATGCTGGCGGCCGAGGCGATAGATACTATTGGTAACTGGATGCAAGGAGCGAAGGTGCAGATAGCCCACCACAAAACAGAAGTGATGTTGGTCAGTAACTACAAAGCAGTGCAACGGGCAGAAATCACCGTTGGAAAGCACACCATTGTTTCGAAGCGCGTGCTAAAGTATCTGGGAGTGATGATCGACGACCGGCTAAACTTTAATAGCCACATCGAATATGCTTGCGAGAAGGCGGTGAAGGTCATCAACGCAATAGCCAAATCATGCCGAACAATTCTCGTCCAAGTCCTCATCGATACTAAGGTACGGAGGTCCAGCCTGGATTGAAGCGCTGAAAACGAAGTAGAACCAAAGGAAATTGAGCAGTACGTTCTGGCTCATGGCCATGCGAGTCGTGAGTGCGTACAGAACCATTTCGATGGAGGCAGTATGCGTTATCGCCGGTATGATCCCAATCGGCATCACCTTGGCGGAGGACTACGATTGCTATATGACGAGAGAAACCAGAGGAGTACGAAAAATGGTGAGAACGGAGTCGATGGCTAAGTGGCAGCAGGAGTGGGATGCAGCAGAGAACGGTACTCTAATAAAAATTCAATGATTATATTTATGTGTCCCACACATGATTTTTTGCAATATGATAAACAAATGATTTATATGTGTCGGACACATATTTTTTATGTGTATACATAAAATTCATGTGTAACCACACATACTATTCATTTGACTCATAAATTTCATGTGTACTTCTGAGTGGATTCTGTTTATGTGTGGACACATGAAAATCATGTGGAATTTTACATGGAATTTCGTCAATAAAAATTAAAATTGTTTTCTAAAGATGTTGTAATATTTTTTAAATCATATTTTTCCTTTACACTAGTCAATAATACCTATCAGATGTTTTTATTACTTTATTTGTACAGGCTCAATCGAATAAGCCTATCAGAATTTCTGGCTCAATTAAAAATATTTCCATTATACATTTGGATTCTACTTTTGAAAAATGCCTGAAATTAGGATCATAGGTTAATGAAACTATGGTACTTTATGGTAGAAACATTCGGAAAAACCTGGAAAACTAATGGAATATTATTAAAAAAAATTAGTAGACATTAAGCTATAATAATTATCAACAATATAAATAATCGTCGGGAATGTGGAATTCTTTTCCAACGTTTTTTTTTATTTCCCACTATATATGCGGTTATTTCAGCATGAGAATATGACTGAACGAGTAGAATATGTAGGATAATTTGTCAGACGATACAAATGTCAAATATGGTATTGCTTTGTTATTATCTGGTGAATCGAGTGCAACATTATCTATTATCACGTAAATATTATACTGCAGTAAAATTAGCACCTTTCATTTGATTTATATTCTTCTTTCTAGACTGGAGAAGAGAAAATTGAATTCTTTATTTGTAAAATTAATTGGTACATTGTGTAAGGAGACTAAATGTAAGAAAACATGAATTTTTATTGTTGCTAACCTTAAATAAATTTACAGCTTTGAGCTATCTTGATCGTGAACACAGACGAGTTGCTTTGAATATCTCCGAAATCATTTCAACATAATCTCAAAGATTTATAGAGTACCGAGAATGGAGAAATCGTTTGTCCGTCAAACTCGTTCCAAGGCCAAGGCTGCCAACAGTCTAATCTTTAAGGTGAAGCACATCTTAGTACTTCTGAACACGATCTGGACCTGACAGAGGGTGGTGATCGATTTAGAGCACGGACAGGATCTTGACTGTGCGGTATGTGATCAACCGAACAATGCAGAAATGTATACGGTCCAATGTGGAGGATGCAAGCGTTGGAACCAATTTCGTGCGCGAGGGTGGATACGAATACTGTCCATTTGAAGGAGTTTTGCTGCGTGGAGTGTTCGTCGAAGAGAGTACCAAAGCGATCAGCTAGGTCGGGATCCGGCCGATCGAGTGCTAGAAGCGGTCGAAGGTCCCACATTGACGGTGAAATCCAACGTCTGGAGGACGAGAGGCGAGCTGAAGAGCAGGTAGAACAGGAGCGGATACAACAAGAGAAATTGCTGATTGAGAAAGCCGCTGAGGAGAAACTAGAGCGGGAAAAGCAGTTCATAGCTAGAAAGCACGAATTGCTCCGCCAGCAGGACGATGAAATTCAGAGCTTTGTAAGTCGTCGTAGTAGTAGCAGTATACTAAAGGTGGAGAACATTCCAGAATCGGTCGAACCACAAGAGTCTATCCCTGTTGGTTCGTCTACTCCGTTGGGAGGTAGCGCAATCACTGCTGGAGATCAGCAACCTGCTGGAATTAGAACACCAGCAGGAGAACGAATTGAGGCGAAGGCGAGAAATAGAACTTGTAAACCGATTGAATCGACTGGAGGAGCAGCAGGAGAGCGGCAGAAGTTACAGGAAATGGAAAACACACCACTCAAATCGCACTTGCTTGGCTCCAATATCCAAAGTCCGCTCGAAGTTCAGGTTGAGCAATGCGTACTCAACCTTGATTCCTCCCCTTGTGCCATCTCTCCGGAGGATAGAATCACAGTGGAACAGATTTGCTCAGCGCTCAAATGCACCAAAAACATGAAGGCCCCCGGTTTTGACGGAATATTCAACCTAGCATTGAAAAATCTCAGCATGAAGGTTCACTCTCTGCTGGCTGCTGTCTTCAACAGATGCTTGGAACTGCACTACGTTCCAAGTATCTGGAAGACAGCAAAAATCATACCTATCCGCAAACCCGGGAAGGACCTATCGCTAGCTTCAAGCTACAGACCAATCAGCCTCCTTTCAGCGCTGAGCAAATTGTTTGAGAAACTTATTCTCAATCGTTTGCTCAAGTTTGTCGAGGAGCACAACATTCTCCTACCGGAACAGTTCGGGTTCAGGAAGGGGCACTCCACAAATCATCAGCTAGTACGGGTGAGGAATAACATCCGAAGTAACAAGGCTGTATCCAAGTCCACAGCCATGGCATTGTTAGATGTTGAGAAAGCGTTTGACAATGGGCTTGTATACAAGCTTTGTAACTTCAATTTTCCTTTGCATCTTGTTAAAATCACCCGTAACTACCTTCAGCAAAGGTCGTTTAAGGTATCGTTGAATGGCTGCCTTTCAAACACGTTCTCCATCCCAGCAGGAGTTCCGCAAGGAAGTCTGTTGGGCCCTTTGCTTTACAGCATCTACACTTCAGACATTCCTCCCCTCGGAGACGGTTGCGTGTTCTTCCTGTTTGCAGGTGATACCGCAATAACCGTCAAGGCTAGGATGCCTCGCGAAATAACAAACAAGCTCCAACGATGGGACTGATATGCGATTACTTTGCTTGATGGGACAAACTGACTTGATGTTGTTCTCACATTTTTCATGGTCAAAGTCCATAGTTTTATCACGTGTTATGAAAGTAGATGCCAATTGATAGTGGATAACGTTATTATCTTAACATTGACGATTATCCATATGGGACTGATATGCGATTATAGGCAGTGTAGCAAAAGCGTAAAAAGTACACCCTCAGACAGAGGGTGCGTGGATGAAGGGGACTGAGTTTTACTATTAAAAATGACTTTGAGTCAGCCACTGATACTGATTTATTTATGATAAGGTTTTCTTTCAGAGACACCGTGACATGTAGTCTTCTATTTTTTTACAAGAAATAAAGTTGTAACCAGAGTTGTAGCTTAAACAATATAGGGTACTTCGGCATAAGCGCCCATTTCCGTCAGATCGAGCAGAAACATAACGATTCGACGTGAACGAATCAGTCACGTTCGGTTTAAGCATTTCTAGCTCAAATCGTTAAAAAAAATGTCAATTTTGTCTCGACCCCTTCTGATTTGAATGAAACATTGCTCACGTGTTCGCTGATACTAATGGTTGCATTTTTCATTTAAATATGATTTTTTCCTCCAGAGTAACTTTTGAAAAGGGCGTATAAAAAAATGGATTATTTTTTTTTTCAAAAAATCAACTTGAAAACTATTGATCTGATCAAAACGGCATATGAGAAGAAGTTTTAGGTAATTAAATTATCTTTGCGGAAAAAATACACTGAAAGAAAAAACTTCGTAAATTAGTATTTAAAAAACGTAAAACGATGATTATCTTAAAACGCCCCCCCTTCGATCTTTATAATTTTTTTTTTCAAGAAAATTGATGGAATACCCTTGAATTTCGTAAAAAGTGTATGCTGGTAACTTCCTTAAAAAGAAATCTATAATTTTTTAAATTTTTGTTGATTTTTACAAGTTGATGAAAATGCATAATTTTTTGAAAAATAATAGTTTATTTGGATTTTACGCATAATTTTCGATAACTTTGCACATATAAACTTTTTTCCTAAGTCCAGCCGTTCTCAAGTTAATGCGAATTAAAAAAATAAAATTATAACAATTTTCAACATTTTAGGCCATTTTCAAATGTTCGTCGAGATGTCCAGCAACGAGATTTTATTTCATGATTGTATATTAAAAAACAAACAATTCATTCTCAGATATGGTAGCTGTCAGACTTACCCGTTTCTATCTAGAGGCAGCGGAAGAGAAGCACGTTGATGTGGTCAAATGAAAGATTTGTTGAGATAAAAAAACAGTATATATTTATTATTTTATTTTACAACTCATATTATTTGAATACATTGAATAATTTGGGTGTATCGTTTGAATTAGAGAATATTTTTACTGCAATTTGGTTGTTTGAAACTGGAATATAGCAATATAAATTTTCGAGTTCCAGGAATTGGTTTCACTTTCTTAAAAATTGGATCAAATTCCGTGTCAGCCTTTTTGTATTCTTCCGTAGAAACATAAAAAAATGACATTTTTGTTTGAAGATCTTCTTTACGACGATTTGCCCAGTCGTACAGTTGTTTAGGGTTCGTTATAGGGTGCTCGTGTTGCTTAGCTAAACTTGCTCTGGTTGCCATTCTCTTAAGGGTACCGCCAATCGCATCACAAGGACCTTTGCCGTGTGAAGTTGCAAAAAAATGCCATTCAATTTCTACATTATGCTTATCTTTAAATCCACAGAGGCTAGCAATTTTTTTATGTTTTTGTATTGTGAAGCTGCTCCATCTGACATAAAAATACACTTTTGGACTGTTATTTGCAACTTTAAAAATTCTAATAATTTTGAGATAAACAACTGAACTACTGTTACTGTGTCATGCTTTGAAATTGATTTAGGTAGAGGTTTACAACACTTGAAATTGTTATCCATCGTAAAAAACTACTTGCTTTTTAACTTGAAACGCTAAGAGAGATGAACTGAATGGAACAGGTGAAGATCGTCCCAATATATATATATATGTAGCAGAATAATTACAATGTTGACATTATACCTATCTTCATTAGGTACAATTGATTATAGCAAACTTTTTTAGGTGTGAGTGTAAGAAGCCTCCACGGGGTGCCTTTTTATGTAGTTGTGATATCGCGGGATGAGCTCTTAAGGCACAATATGGTATACGTCAGAGAAGTACCTAGATAATTTATCTCAATTACAGGTTTAATAACATATTTGTTTACCTGTTTATGTTTTGAGCCTCTGTTATGACATACACAATTCTATCCAGGTATACAACTAATAGAGGACAGAAAAAAGGCACATGAGTGGGTTTGTTGATTATTTGGGTATATTTGAGAGTATTTACTTATAAACTTATTTCTTTTCCGCTGCGTCTAAATAGAAACGGGTAAGGCTGACAGCTACCATATTTGAGAATAAATTGTCTGTTTTTTAATATATATTCATGGAAAAACATCTCGTTGCTGGACATCACGACTAACATTTGAAAATGGCCCAAAATGTAGAAAATTATCATAATTATTTTTTTTAAATTGCATTAACTTGAGAACGGCTGGACTTAGGAAAAAAGTTTATATATACAAAGTTTTTGAAAATTATGCGTAAAATTCAAATAAATTACTATTTTACTAAAAAATATGCAATTTCACCAATTTGTAAAAACCAACAAAAATTTCAAAAATTATAAAAAAATTTTTAAGAAAGTTACCAGCATACACTCTTTACCAAATATTAAGGCATTTTTTCAGTTTTCTTGAAAAAAAAATTTATGAAGATCGAAGGGGGGTGTTTTGAGATAATCATCGTTTTACGTTTTTTAAATACTAATTTACTAAGTTTTTCTTTCAGTGTATTTTTTTCCGCAAAGATAATTTAACTACCTAAAACTTTTTGTCATATGCCAGTTTGATCAGATCAATAGTTTTCAAGTTATGATTTTTTGGAAAAAAAATAATCCATTTTTTTATACGCCCTTTTCAAAAGTTACTCTGAATCAAAATCATATTTAAATGAAAAATGCAACCATTAGTATCAGCGAACACGTGATAAATGTTTCATTCAAATCGGAAACACTCATGACCAACCGGTTTGCGTTTTGGACTAGAAATGCTCGTTTCAAAACCTACAAAACAAAGTCTATAAAAACGCATATTAATAGGGGAAAAGTTGGCTTCGGCAATACCTTAACCTATTATCGTCAGGGGGTAAACAAAGTCCTAGAGCACTCAAATTTGACCAATAGTTGCTCTGAAACACAATGTATCCACATGCCAAAATTGAGCTCTCAAGGACGTTGTTTACCCCCTGACGATAATAGGTTAAGGTATTGCCGAAGCCAACTTTTTCCCTATTTACATCCATATCACATTAAAACAAATTACCATATCCGAACAAACGATAACCCAAATGATAGAAGGCGCCAATGTACGCGCGACGGACTAATTGCCGGACATACGCAGGCTTTCTTGACGGCACTGGTGGCCTCTGGGCCCAAAAGCGTATCTGCGGCACACTCGTTGATACAAAAAATAATCGTCCGATGGTAGCCGTTCGCTTCCACACACGCGGCGATGGGGTTTTCCTACACCCAGAACTTGATCGTGGCTCGCCCTCTTTTTCACTAAAGAGCGGCCAACGCACATATGTTCAAGTTCTCACCATCAACGGCGTACGGGGATCATTGTACCAATTCCGAAGCCAAATTCCACTGATACCGGACCTGCTGCTTTTCGACCCATCACACTTTTAAGCTGTATATCTAAAGTCTTTGAAAGGATGGTCAACCGGCGACTAATTACGGAATTAGAAACGAAAGGACGACTGGATAAGCGACAACACGCTTTCCGATCCGGAGGCGGCACCGAAACTCATTTCGCGGAACTGGAAAGCTATTTACCCGGAAAAGACGAGCACTGTCTAATTGCGTCTCTGGACCTGTCAAAGGCATATGACACCACCTGGAGACATGGGATTTTACGGACACTGAAGCAATGGCGCTTTTCTGGACGCATGTACATCATTCTGAAAAGCTTCCTATCGGAAGTTACCCAGCTTGTGACTTTGTTCCTCGTGGCTATGCAACCGATTTTTGGGTGGTCCCAAATGGTGTCAAGGTTCTCCTTTATGCCGACGACATCCTTTTGATCGTAGTAGGCCTAAAGAATCAAAACTTAGGTCGAAAGCATCAAATTGCTGTCAACGCGGTGGTCAAATGGGCGATAAGCATTGGTTTTTCTATATCATCTAACATATTAAACATCTTTTATGGTAGCTGTAATGCTCGTCGCCAGCCAAAGAAAGATATAACCATAGATTGCATCCCAGTACCTAGAACAAAGCGGCTCAAAATTCTAGGTGTCACGCTAGACCAGACCTTCACTTTTAGAGCACACTGTACCCAGAATGTCAAAAACTGCGCCACGCGACTACGAATCCTGACCATGCTTGGATCAAGACTTCCCCGAGGCGCCCGTCGCTCACTGCTGCAGGTAGGATCTGCGATCATCACGTCACGCCTTCTGTACGGAATAGGTCTAGTTAGCAGAAGAGGCCATACGGCCCTCAAAATCCTCTCCCCAACCTACAACCGGATGATTAGACTCGCATCTGGAACATTCGTCACAAGCCCTACACTCGCTATCATGGCTGAATCTGGCATGCTACCATTTGACCTTCTGGTACTACAATCGTTAGCACGGGTGACGATTCGGCTTTAAGAGAAAATTAGTGACGCCTCCGATCTTCCAGTCATTCAAAGAACATTACAGCTGTATACCGAAAAAACCAATTCAACTATTCCCAGAATCTGTCAGCGCAATAGGATCACAGAATGGCACTGGAATGTACCAAAACCTACAATCGTCTGGGACGTTAAACAGATTATTAGGGCTCGATTATTAGGACAGGGGCAGGGCAGATTATTAGGACCCGCCAGAAAAAGTACGACCCATAGTACAGGATATAATCGAACGACACTTTCAAGGACACACCACTCTTTACACCGATGGCTCCAAGAGTGACGATACAGTCGGCACAGGCCTATTTTTAGCTGGCGTTAGCAAATCCGTAGCCATCCCTCGTCAGTGCAGCGTGTACTCAGCAGAGGCCTATGCCCTCAACCTGGCACTCAAGACTTCACCCAAAAAGCCAAAAGCTATCTACAGTAGGTAGGCTATCTATAGTAGGTCTACACATCCATGGATCGAAAGTATTGAAGCAGCAGTTCGCAACAAAAACATAAAATTCTGTAGGATTCCTGGTCATGCTGGTATTGAAGGAAATATTTCTGCAGACCGTCTAGCGGGTGAAGCTAGAAAAAACGAACCACATGATATCCCAATACCAGTCATGGACGCAGTAAGAGAAGTCCAAAGCGTTATACGAGAACAATGGGACTAGCTATGGTTCAATTCGCAGGACGTTAAGCGAGATAAAATCCGACACAAGCCAATGGAAGGACAGCGCGAACCCCGCAGAACAACAGGTCCTAACCCGATTGAGAATAGGACATACGAGGCTCACCCACAAGTTCCTGATCAACAGAATAGACCCACCTTTATGCGAATGCTGCGGCTCCATCATCGACATACGTCATATCCTTCTGGACTGCAGGAAATATCAAGATTCCCAATCACAATTCAACAATACTGATTTGTACAAAAAATTGTAATTAATCCAATCTAGACATGAATGCACAATACAAATGTAAAATGTCACTAATAAAAAAAATAAAATAAAAAAAAACGTCAATGGCTAAGTCCCCCGTTAATTTGGGACTTAGTAGAAACTTTCCTCGACCACACAACCGAAGTGACAAAGTATCTTGCTAAAACGGCACTTAGCAAAAACACACGGCGGACACCGACCTCGGTCAACCAAGAGGAAATCTTTCGGATCACTTAAAAAGTAGCGTTTCTCGTTGGAACGTTTATATTTCACGAACTTCTGATGGCAACTAACTCTACGTACATAAATGATCGCAGTTTTAAACTGCTTTTGCTTTCTGCTCTGCATGTATGTATGTGTTTGAAAGGGAAAACATCGGGATCGAGTAGTATAATCGCGATCGGTGTATTTGCATGTTTGCTTTGTGTGATTTGTTCGTAGTTCGTAGGTACTAGTATATAAAAAATTATATCTGTTTCGTAGTTTGTAAGGTAGACAGCAAATAATGTCTCTAGGTTAAGTTAGATGTAAGAAATTCAATTTTACTTCTAGGAACAAATTTTACTTTTAAGCTATTAGATAAGTTTAGGTTTAGATCAGTACCTAACATTCCGGCCACCTTAAAATAGCCTATTTTAACGAATCTTATTCTAAATCATTCTGCTGGTGTAGATACCCCGTGTGTCCTTTACAGAGGGTATTGGGCATCCTGGTATCTTGAAGGTTGGTGTGCGCAGAATGCAGACGATGATCGTAACCGGAAAAGAAACTAGACATCATCCGTGCCAAGTGGTGTTGAAAACTTGACACTGATAAAGTCTGCAAGTAGTATCTGTACGCGAATTTAAAGGAAATAAACTAAAACACTCAAAACTCTTCATAAAGGGATTCCGTTAAGAGGTTCGGCAAATTTAAAAGATAGATTGATTAGTTTGATGCATCAGTTTTTACCTTTATCGTTCTCGGTGTCGTCCGATGGCATCGGAAGAAGAGCGATTTTGGCGACTGGTCGGGTAACACTGGTCGGGAAGTGGATCATCACAAGCGTAGGTCTTCCCGTCGTTGGTCGTAGATCTGCGCGATATACGAAAGGACGTTTTTCGTCTGGTGAGCACGGTAGCAGGAATTGGAAGCTGGATTCGGAATCGTAGTGTATCGGACTTCGGTTCCTAGATCAGTCCGAGGGTGGTCACTGACTGTTCACACAGCAAAAAAATAATTTTGATATCACATCAAAGTGGATGCACTACAATCATGTCGAAAATTTCATGTAATTTTTATGACCACATAAATAAACAAATGCAGTAAAAGCAGCGTAATGTCAGTTCATGCATTGTATTAATGATAATTTTGTCCTTTTTAGCAAGTAATATTACACCATATTTTCGACATGATTGTAGTGCATCCACTTTGACGTGATATCAAAATTATTTTTTTTCTGTGCATCGGAGAATCGGTAGAACGGTTGGATTGTTAGTTCTTCCGAAGGAATTTCGGCCAGGACGGCTGAGCTGTTGGAGGCCCATTTCCTAAATGGAAAACCGGCGGAATGTAGCATTTCACTGAGCTGGCGACGAAGTTCGATGGCTTTTTCTGGGGTGTCGGTAACGCTGATGAGGTCGTCGACGTAGTCTTCTAACACGGTCTTCTTTGCCATCGGGAAATTATCACCTTCATCGTTGGCGAGTTGGACTAGGGATCGAGTGGCGTGGAATGGTGCAGACGATGTACCATATGTAACGGTCTGAAGCTCGAACGTGGAGATTGGATCTGTTGGTCTTTTCTGAAGAGGATTCGGATGAGCGATCGGTCGATGCGTACAACTCCAACAGGTTTCGTCCGGAATCGCATTTCGATGGACTGGAGATCCTCTTGCACGACTGGGCCAACGAGGAGAATGTCGTTCAAGGAATTGCCGGATGATGCGCGGCATGAGACATCGAATACAACCCGTACCTTTGTCGTAATACTGCTGGCCTTACACACAGGGTGATGCGGCAAGTAATAGTGCATCAGGGAATCATCTACCGGATCTTCGAGACGTCGCATGTAGCCAAGTCGTAGGTACTCGTCCATAAACTCGTGGTAGGCTACCTTGATAGCTTCGTCCCGCTCAAGCCTGCGTTTCAAACTTCGCAGACGTCTTTCGGCGATGACATGGGATTCGCCGAGTTGAATATGGGGATTCTGAGATTTTGGAAGAGCGACTACATACCTTCCGTCTGCGTTTCTCGTTGTAGTAGCTTGGTACAGCTCATCACAAGCGACTTCACCTGCCGAGTAAATTCGACCGATATTGATGGACTCAATCTCTCAGAACTTCTCCATCAGTGTTTCCAGGTTGTGGGTGGTAGTTGCGGTACAACAGTGTAGAAGAACCCGTGCAGTAATGCTATACCAACGACCTGACACTGCCCAACCAAAGATTGTGTCGTTTAGCGTCGGTGAGCCACCGTTGAGGTGGATCCTACCACTCATCATGTATTCATGGTATTGGTCAGCTCCCAACATCATGTCGATGCTACTAGAAATGTTGAAGTTAGGATCGGCGAGCTCGACTGACTTGAGAATGCACCAATCCGAAATGTTTACGTCTCTGCCTGGAAGTTCAGTGGTTAGGTTTGGAAGCACTAGGAACTTCAATTCACTAGTGTAATACTCGTCTCGTGAGCGGATGGTTGCGTAGACTAGCTGTGACACCGTGGTCGTCGATTCCCCAACACCACTGATGAGGATATTGGCTCGTTCTGGTTTCAGATTCAGACGACGAGCCAGCTTCTTGCATATTAAGTTGGATTGGGATCCGGAATCGATGAGTGCTCGAGCGGCATGCTCGTTTCCATATTCATCGAGGACTGTCAGAACAACCGTGCAAAGGAAAGCTGTTCTTGACGAGCGAACATGAGCTGGCATACTCACTTCGGTGGCTGGATGCGCTGAAACACTTGATTCCACGGACCTTACCGTGGAGGAGGAATCTGGTTGCTCAACGACTGGAGTGCCACGCCTTTCTGTGGGAATGGTGAAGCTTGAGGTTGGTGGAGCAGCGTGTGGTGTCTTTAGTGGCAGAGGCGACAGGAAAACCTTGAGTCGCAGTTACGAGCGACATGGGATGGCTAGAAGCAGTTCCAGCAAAGACGTTTCTGGGCGATGAGTTCCCTCCGTTGACCAACGGAGAGCCTTTGGAAAGTTAGATACTGAACCAACAGATGTTTTTTGGAGCAGGAGATGCACGATAGGCGATTGGATCGTGGGCTATCAACCGCGGTATTGGCGACCGACCTCAATTGCTGTGGTTTCTTGAACGGGCTGACACCGGCCACCTTGACCGATGTGTAACGATACTCCATCTCCGATGAGACCGTTTGTAGAATCCTGATTCGTTGCTACAGAAACTCGACGCATAAAGCGTACGTAAGTTGGTTCAATTTTGAGGAATGTTCTTCCCAAGGCACGAAAAGTAGACGAGTCCAACTTGTAAGAAAGCATACATACCAGTAGAGTGTCCCAGGTGGCGACTGCTTCCCTATCTTTGCCAATGCCTTGACGTGGCGTTGAAAGTCGTCCAATAACGTGTGGAGACCTTCCGGAGATTCCTTGCGAATGGGGGCCAGGTCGTACAAGGCCCAGAACAACTGCTTTCTGAGGAACTGCTGGTCATCGTAGCGTTTGAGGAGGGCTTCTCAAGTTGGTCCACAATTACCTGCCTCGATGTCCATCGTCTCATATGGTTTCTTTGCATCCTTCTCCAAGGACTGCAACAGGAATTGTAGCTCCGCCACCGGTGGGATTTCTGGAACATCGTGGACCATGGATTTGAACGTGTCTCGGAATCCAAGCCACCGAGAGTAGTCCCAGTCAAACTTTGGCAAGTCGATTTTGGGGAGGCGCAGATGGAAGCTGGCTGACGTTGATGGGGCAGTGATGGTCTCATTGACAGGAGCCGGTTCGGCCACAATTTGGCTCATCAGCCAACCTTTCACTGCACAGTACCGCGACTCTACCTCATTGCGCTCTTGGTAACGGCGCATCACCACTGTCCAAACGCTTGAGATCAGCTTGTACCCTGATGAAGTCTTGGTACAGCTGATTCAGCATTTCGAGGCGTACAGGCACTTACAGAATATCGCGCTCCTCGTCATAATTCTCAACGAAGTTTTCCATTGCCTCGAACGACGACATCAACGATTTTCGGTTCGTTATTCGGTTCTTAAGCTTCTTCCTGGTGGCCATGCTTCCGTCGATGTCGTTATCCGAACGGCTTTCCTAACGGGTTAAACGATTCGCACACGCGACGACACGTTGGTCCGACGGCACGTGATATCCTTCCCGATTCGATACGAAAAACTCCTTCCCGACACGGATCGCGGAAACGAACGAGTTGCTCCTTTCCGACGCGGATCGCGAACGCGAGAAAGGAACGAACAAATCCTTCCCAACGCGGACGTGGGACCATCAGGATAACACTTCACTTTCGTGGCACCTTTCGCGATTGGTCGAGCGACCAAGTGTCCACGGATGCACTTTGGAGTGCAGCAATTGTCTTGCACTGTCACTTGCACTTTGGAGTGCGGTTTCAATTCACTGTTTACCACCAATGAATTCAAGCAGAATGCACTTTGGAGTGCAATTGCACTTCACTTTCGACGTCACTACCGAACATGTGAAATTCGCGGGGAAAATCTTCAATGGCGTCGCTTCGGCACGTCACGAAAAACAAAATCACTTTGTTCTGCCTTTCACCCAACCAGCCAACCAGGAATGGCGTGGCTTGGGACTTGAAAAGAGCGTCCAAAATGGCTGGGATGCCACACAATTACCGTTTATTCACCTTTCATCCAACAAAGCCCAGCGTGGCTTGGCTTGGGTGTAGAAAACACAATTCACAATGGCCGACAATGCCACACTCCTTTTCTTCGTGACAGCGTGGCTACAGAACTCACTATCTGGTCCCGGAATGTCCTACGTATCCGGCTCGAAGGACCAATGTACGCGCCACGCACTAATTGACGAACACACACAGGCTTTCTTGACGGCACTGGGGGCCTCTGGACCCAAAATCGTATCTGCGGCACACACGTTGAAACAAAAAATAATCGTCACGATGGAATTGAACGAAGGCGTTCGCTTCCCACACACGCGGCAATGGGGTTTTCCTACATCCAGAACTTGATCGATGCTCGCCCTCTTTTTCACTAAAGAGTTTCCGACGCACATATGGTCAAGTTCTCACCATCAACGGCTAAGTCCCCCGTTAATTTGGTTGTGTGAGGATCACAATCTCACAATTTATTCTTCCCTGTACAGTGTCGGCAATAGTCAATGCTCTGCTAGTGTCCCTTCTACCCGGAGAGGTTCTAAGTTTATCAGTTAGCACGGCCTCCGTAGCGGGGCAGCCGAAGCGGATCTCTCCAAGGTAGTCTGCGAAGCGCAAAAGGAAAAAAGCGACGTTGAACAGATTCTATTCTCTCGGCACCGTTGTTGTAGTTTGGTTTTCAAACCGTAGAACAATACTCAAGTACTCGTACGAGAGAGCAATCAAGAAATTTTAAACAGTAGACATCGGTGAAATGCTTAGCTATCTTGAAGCTGAATCCTAAAGTCATAGACGCTTATCGACGACATACGAAATTTAAAATCACACCCAGGTCTTTCACGTAACAGTTGTTGGGGACCGCAATGCAGAAGCAGTTGGTGGGAATAGGGAGTTGTAGAGTTGACCCATCCTAATTTACATACGTACATAAATGACATACAGTCAACTTTCTTACTCGATATTATGTCATACAAGCATGGTAATCTTGGAAAAATATCAAAAGACTTCCAGATAATGTTATATATTTACGAAGATACTTTTGAGAACTGTGAAATATAGTGCTCGTGAGCTTAATAATGGCATATCCATAGAAAGAAAAATAGTACATCTTAAATTTAATTTCCATTTCAGTTACTGATAGGATTTGAAACAGGTCAATTAGTTTTGTGGGATATGAGAGGAAAATGCGCAGAACTACGATGGATATCACAGGAGCCTCTTTTATCGTGTTCCTGGCATCACGAAGGAAAACATTTCATCACATCTCATTCTGATGGATCTTTGTGTACGTGGCCTTTAAAACTTTCACCTAAACCTCTAGTGCATGGTTTTCCACATGGTATGTATCTTTCACAATCAAATCTATGAATCAAAAAGAAAAATAAATGCCGTTACTGATTTAGACGTTTAAGTTTGCATGGTACATTCACTAACAATCGTTTTGTTCTTGGAATTGGTTTGACTTAGAACGGTAGCTTATCTAGAGCACTTTGCTAGGTGTTAGTTTATTATTTAAAAAAAAAAGATCACCATAGATTTTATCTAAGTTGTTTATCTAAGAATATAATTCGAAAGCAAACCATCGCTTGAATATAAGGCAAACATTTGAAGTATTACGGGGCTATCTTTATAAAGTGGTATGTTTTTTTCCCCAAATTTGCTTCATCAAACTCGCCATAAAAAAATCTCCGTCAAACCAATCTCGAATAAAGCCGAGAATCAATTGGGTACCATGAAAGGGAATGCACTCTAGAAGAATATATGTTATCTGTTATTGGAAGACCTAGCAATAGTTCCCTGACTTAGATTATTCCAATCTAGTTCTAGCTAAACTTTAACAAATTAAAGATCAGAGTGTACTCCCTATGATCGAAACATTGTTATCGCATATTATTAAATTTTGTTTTTCTACCATTCTTTAGCTAAGACAAATAAAGATGGAAAGATAGAAGCATGCAATGCAATTCAAAAAGTGGAAGTTACAACAAATAGACTTGGGTAATTATAGGGAAATATTTTTCATATTTAAATTTATAATACTATAATACATCGTTTCTACAGTGAACAATTTACAATATTCTCTGGTGGCCTACCGACCGAAAAATGTAGTAGTAAGTCTCATTGCATAACAGTATTAGTTCAGGCTAAATCAACCACAGTATTAGAAATGGAACATCCGGTTATTGACTTTTTCACGATTTGTGAAAGTCCATGGAGTAGTGGTACGTTTGTTTTGTGCGATCATTTAATAATGTTAATCTCTAACTTTTTTCTGTTTACAGATTTACAGGAACCATATGCCGTTGCGGTCCTACTGCAAAATGATTTAGTATTGATAGATTTGTTAACAACTGGTTATCCAACGTTTGAATCGCCTTATTCTATGGATATACATGAGTCACAAGTTACTTGTTGTACATACTTAGCAGATTGTCCATCTGATTTAGTTCCAGCCTTTTATTCAGTAGGAAGAAGTGCATCAAACCGTCGATCAGGATACTCTGAGAGAGAGTGGCCTATTAACGGAGGGGAATGGCAGCCAACGTCTTGTAGTTATTCGGAAATAGTGATGACTGGCCACCAAGATGGTTCTATAAAATTTTGGGACTCAAGTGCTGGAACGTTACAAGTGCTTTATAAATTAAAAACGTCTAAAATATTCGAAAAATCTAGAGTGAGATCGATGGACGTCAACGATGACGATCCGTTATCCATTTCGGCTATAGCTTTATGTGCCGAGTCGAGGTAAATATTAAACCCCTAAAACATCACCGTACACATACAAGGCCCGTACGACCTACCCATCAATATGCAAACAGTTTAGCGCAAAGATTTCAACATTGAGACAATAATGATACGCTGAAAGCAAAACTCACCAACTCACTTTGGAGATCTAGAATCTATACCGTGACCTGCCTTAATTCCGCGCAGCACCGTGGGTTTAACAAAAGAACTGGATTGTTTTTTTTTTAATTTTATTTCTAAATTATTATCACAAACGTTAGCATATCGAGTTATCTTTACTAATGCATAAAAAAATTGACAACTGGTTTCACGTACAAATGAATATATTGATAGCATAAAAACCACGGATTTTATTTTATTTCCTAATACCGTGGTTTGATTGCAGCAGCAAGGTGGCTTAATAAAACGTATGTTTTACATTCTGAATGAATTGAAAAGGCTCTTTGCAACGTTAGAAACAGAGGTTCTATACATGATGCACCCCGTTTGTTTAATATAGGGATGATTCTAAATGCCATCCTTCAAGTATGCGGTATTAGGCATGATATGTTAAAAATGTTTATTATTATTTTTTAGGCTGTTTAAATATTATAACTTAATTTTTTTTTGCAAAATGTATACAGAATAAAATTATATGACGCTTAAAACTCTGAACACAATACCGCCGATAAAATGTCTAACAACAATCTGGCAATGTTTGAAAAATCATAGCTCAGCCATTTATTGACGAATTTCAAATCTATTGACGCCATATTAATATTACACATTTTAAAGATTTATCCGGTATAAATAGATTTAAAATCTATTGATAAATTGCTGAGCAATATTTTTTTCAAATATTACTAATTTGCCGTTACACATTTTACCAGAAACATCGTGTTCGGAGTGTTAAAGAAGCATAAATCATTGCAAATTTATTTTTTTTTAACTGATTTAAACTTGAAGCGTTCTTAACCCCACGGCAATAAGGCATGGCATGGTACATAAAAAATAACATGTTTTAGCTTTACAAACACCAACAATTTTTTTTAATGTGGCTAACTGTTTACTTTTGCTTATTTAAGGGTCTGGTACATTTGGCATAAGGACGTTTGGCATAACAGACAGTTCGCATAATGGACTTTGGCATAATCGCTCTGAATCGTCGATTTTTTTAACTACACGAGATTTTTAAATTCAAATGGATATATTTTTGGCTCAGGGCTCAATATATTTTTGGTATTGATTCAAATATATTATTCGGTTAATTCAAAGAAAAATATTTTTGAATCAACAAACCGGTTGTAGAGTCAATAATCTGTCTGTTGATTCTAAAAACCATTTTGTTGATTCAAAAATATGTTTTGTTCAGTGGCGTCCCGTAACCTCACTTTTTACCTGTGCACCAATTTTCAAAACCAGATTTAATGCCATAGGGTAGAGAAATACTTCGGCCTAATCGCCCATTTTGGGCCTATCGAGAAGAAAACTTCAAATAAATCCATGATTTCAGAGGTAACAAGACAATTATGCGTTTGGTACGATACTTTAGTTAATAAGCTACCGAACGAAGTCAATGAGAACGCGTGATATGAAAGTTTGCACCCATTATTCTCAAAAACAAAAGAAATCCTCCGACCGAATCAATTTTAATCTTCATCCGATAGGCCGAAGTGAATTCATTGGCGTTTCAATGTGTTAGGCCGAGTTTAGAATCCATAGGCCGAGTTTAGAATCCGTAGGCCGAGTTTGGCGTCAAGAGGCAGTGTTAGACTTTTGACAATATCTCAACGATTAGTTTCTCTTTATCAAATCTTATGGTACGTACGGAAAGGTAAATAAATTTGGAAGCCATCAGTAATAAAAACATTCCGTTTGTTGCTAAACTACAAAATGGTGAGTTGACAACCTGGAAGGAGCGGAATACCTAGCCCTGGTCCTCACAAGTTCCTACTTCACGCCTCCTCGAGTCATATGATAACAAAAGACTACCAGCTGAAACATGGACACAGCTGGTTGGCGTAGCCTGGGCAATGTTGCCAGTCCGGCAATAGCAAAGTGAAGAGGTGCGACGCGAACACTGGCGCGGTAACCATAGTACGGTGATAGAGGAAATGCTTCACCAAACCTGAGCGTCTGCTCACCATGGAGGTGCGGCTCAAAACGGCGTCTGTTCTCCATGTTAGGAGCGGCTGATCACCGTCCTAGTGCCAGCGTGGGACTCTAAACAGAGCTGTGCACGATGGTCCCCCGGCGAGACAGGGGGTTGGGGCAGGCCCAACAAGCCGCCCTGGAAAAAAAACAAAGTTGCAAATACCGAAGAAAGAAATACGGATCGGAACAATCGGCACAGACCTACGCGACGAAATAAGGACTACGATTGGAAACTCGGAACATGGAACTGCAAATCGCTCGGCTTCCCGGGTTGCGATAGGTTAATCTATGATGAACTTCAACCACGCAACTTCGAAGTCGTAGCACTGCAGGAACTTTGCTGGACGGGACAAAAGGTATGGAAAAGCGGGCATCGAGCGGCTACTTTCTACCAGAGCTGTGGCACCACCAACGAGCTGGGAACCGGCTTTGTAGTGCTGGGTAAGATGCGCCAACGCGTGATTGGTTGGCAGCCGATCAACGCGAGGATGTGCAAGTTGAGGATTAAGGGCCGTTTCTTCAACTACAGCATCATCAACGTGCACTGCCCACACGAAGGGAGACCCGACGACGAGAAAGAAGCGTTCTATGCGCAGCTGGAGCAGGTGTACGACGGCTGTTCGCAACGGGACGTCAAAATCGTCATCGGCGACATGAACGCTCAGGTAGGACGGGAGGCAATGTATAGACCGGCAATCGGGCCAAACAGCCTGCATGCCGTATCGAATGACAACGGCCAACGATGCGTGAACTTTGCAGCCTCCCGGGGTATGGTAGTTCGAAGTACCTTTTTCCCCCGCAAGGATATCCACAAAGCCACCTGGAGATCACCTGACCAACACACAGAAAACCAAATCGATCACGTTCTAATCGACGGGAAATTCTTCTCCGACATTATCAACGTCCGCACGTACCGCAGTGCGAACATAGATTCGGACCACTACCTAGTTGCAGTATGCATGCGCTCAAAACTCTCGACGGTGCATAACACACGTCGAAGTCGAACGCCACGACCCAACATTGAGCAACTACGGGACACCGGAGTTGCCCAGGACTACGCGCAGCAGCTGGAAGTTGCACTACCCACGGAAGAGCAGCTTGGCGCAGCTTCTCTTGAAGATGGCTGGAGGGACATCCGTTCAGCCATAGGTAGTACTGCTGTAGCGGCACTAGGTACTGCAATCCCGGACCGAAGAAATGACTGGTTTGACGGCGAATGCAAACTGTTAGTAGAGGAGAAGAATGCAGCACGGGCGAGAATGCTGCAACACCGCACGAGATTGAATGTGGAGCGATACAGACAAGCGCGGAACAGACAAAACTCGGTTTTCCGAAGGAAGAAGCGTCAGCAGGAAGATCGAGATCGCGAGGCGATGGAAAATCTGTACCGCGTAAACGACACACGGAAGTTCTACGAGAAGCTAAATAGTTCGCGCAAAGGCTACGTGCCGCAAGCCGATATGTGCAAGGACTTGGACGGTAACCTTCTCACGAACGAGTGTGAGGTGATTGAGAGGTGGAAGCAGTACTATGACGAGCACCTCAACGGTGAAGCAGCAGAAAACGAAGGTGGCACGGCAACAGACCTTGGAGCACGCGCAGAAGACGACAGGCTACCGGCCCCTGATCTTCAAGAAGTTGAGGAGGAGATCGGTCGGCTGAAGAACAACAAAGCAACTGGTGTAGATCAACTGCCAAGTGAGCTATTGAAATACGGTGGTGAAGCACTGGCTAGAGCGCTGCACTGGGTAATTGCCAAGATTTGGGAGGAGGAGATATTACCGGAGGAGTGGATGGAAGGTGTCGTATGCCCAATCTACAAAAAGGGCGACAAGTTGGATTGCTGCAACTACCGCGCGATCACACTGCTGAGCGCCGCCTACAAGGTACTCTCCCAAATTCTATGCCGCCGTCTGTCACCATATGCAAGAGAGTTCGTGGGGCAATACCAGGCGGGATTCATGGGTGCCCGCGCTACCACGGACCAAATTTTCGCGATTCGGCAGGTTCTGCAGAAATGCCGCGAATACAACGTGCCCACACATCATTTGTTCATCGATTTCAAATCCGCATACGACACAATCGATCGAGATCAGCTATGGCAGATTATGCACGAGTACGGATTTCCGGATAAACTGACGCGATTGGTCAAGGCGACGATGGATCGAGTGACGTGCGTTGTTCGAGTATCGGGGACACTCTCGAGTCCCTTTGAATCTCGAAGGGGGTTACGGCAGGGTGATGGACTTTCGTGTCTGCTGTTCAACATCGCGTTAGAAGGTGTGATCAGAAGAGCTGGGATAGACACGAGTGGCACGATATTCAGGAAGTCCATCCAGCTCCTTGGTTTCGCCGATGACATTGACATTGCACGGAACTTTGAGATGATGGCGGAAACGTACATCAGACTGAAGGCTGAAGCTAGACGGATTGGACTTGCCATCAACGCATCAAAGACAAAATATATGAAAGCAAGAGGTTCTAGGGAAGACAATGTTAGCCTCCCACCCCGAGTTCAGATTGACGGTGACGAAATCGAGGTGGTCGATGAGTTCGTGTATTTGGGCTCACTGGTGACCGCCGAAAATGATACCAGCAGAGAAATTCAAAGACGCATTATGGCAGGGAATCGTGCCTACTTTGGACTTCGGAGGACGCTCCGGTCGAATAAAATTCGCCGCCGCACGAAGTTGACTGTCTACAAGACGCTGATTAGACCGGTGGTCCTTTACGGCCACGAGACCTGGACTATGCTCGTGGAGGACCAACGCGCCCTTGGTGTTTTCGAACGGAAGGTGTTGCGTACCATCTACGGTGGAGTGCAGATGGATGACGGAACGTGGAGGAGGCGAATGAACCACGAATTGCACCAGCTGCTGGGAGAACCATCCATCGTCCACATTGCAAAAATTGGGCGACTACGGTGGGCTGGGCACGTCGTAAGAATGCCGCACGACGACCCAGTGAAAATGGTTCTAGAAAGCGACCCAACAGGAACAAGAAGAAGAGGCGCGCAGCGGGCAAGGTGGATCGACCAAGTAGAAGGTGACCTGCGGACCCTTCGCAGACTACGAGGCTGGTGAACTGTGGCCATGGATCGAGTAGAGTGGAGACGACTTCTTCGGACAGCAGAGGACAACAAGGCCTTAGCCTGATTGGTAAGGTAAGTTCCCGAAAAAAAAATTACAGTGAAATTTTCAGTGGAAACAATGTTCTAACATTAATATTTATTGTCGACAATAAAAATGATTGTTATAATGTTGTACTCTTCCGAAAACGGCAAAACTGCTACCTAGATGTACAATGAATGTACATAATAAAATGTTGTTACAATGATTTTTATCGTATTTTTAATTTATTTTATTGTTAACATGATTCGATCATGAACAATAATGAACAACTCTATTACAATAAAAATTGTTGTTACATTAAATATTGGTGTATTTTCATTGTGGGTTACTTCACGAACAATAAAAATAAATCTGATTGAAGCATGCAGACTATGAGAGGGTCAGCAACACTGCCAATGTAATTAAGATAGGCGCTGCTCGTATGGCTCTGGCTTTGACAGTTCGTTTGGCTCAAAACCAGGCAGTCCGCGTCCGCTCATATCTTATCCTAGACCCTCTCTAAAGCTTAATGGAGACCTTGTCCGTGCAGTCAATAATCATACAATAATAATAAAAAATTCCACCACTTGAAGATCTCAGGAAGGAACTCTCAGGTGGAAGCATATTTCATGGGTGATTCTCTCCAGTCGAATGCATTAACTTATCAACGACGCTCAACCACCAAGGAGACGTGACCTAGGGATATCGAGCGCAGGGGAGTTGGCCTGCATTTCTCACAAGTTCCGGATCGAATCTCGATCCATAACCAGTAAAAAAAGGACCACCCGTAACAGACATACCACCCCCTTCCCTTCCCGGGGCAAAGTTTTATTTTTTCGATTTATTTTTAAAGTCGATAAAGTAGATCTGTCAAGCCAACACAAACACTCTAAAGTACACTGTTATTTTTTTAATAAATAAATTCGCCAACCAACAGTAAAATAACAATAATATATAATGTTATTGAAAAAAAATTATATGGGAAAATCACGAAAATTTCATTGTTAAGATACTTAACAACCCCCCTTTTTTATTGTAAATTTTCCATTTACCATGAAATTTATTGTTTTGTACAACATAAATCAAGGTAAATTTATTGTAGACGTAACAATATAAATCATTGTTAAGACAATAATTTTCGTCTTATTGTTACATTGTTTTTTAATGTATTTTTGTTGTTATTTTTTTTCGGGTTGTTGCTAAACTGCGCTAGATTAAGGAAGACTAAGTGCGGGTTGTGCTTAATAGGCCGGAAATGGGGTAGTTAACCCTATTCTAAAGTGACCAGATATTTTCCGGGCTAATGCGGGACGCCCTGTCCAAAATACTGAGGATGAATGAAAGAACCATTTTTCTAAGGAAAACAACAATTTATTTATATCTAACAAATCTTATGAAAATTTAAACATATTTTTCGGCTGAGTGCACCTTTTTAAGCAAAACATTATTTTATGAAATCATCGTATGAAAACTATCACAAGTCTCATCAAAGTTTTGCCTGACCTGTAGTACAGATTACAAAGTATCAACGGTTAGTTGTGTCTTCTCAGTGGTCCAAATTTTGTTAACTACAGAAAACACTCGCTCTGTAACAGCATTAGTTCCTGGTAGACACAAAGCAAATTCTACTATCTTTCTGAGGTTTCTAATTGGAATGCCATTTCTGTCGAAATAAATAAATATCTCTACCCATCTATTTTCAACTTTTGTGTTGCTCTCTTTCCAACCCTTAATTTTGTCTTCATCACAGTATTTCTTAATATAAGCTACTTCGTCGAAAAGGTCTCGCTCATTTTTATCCGCCTCAAGTAAATCATTATTTCCGCTGATGCAGTATGCAGTAGTTGACAAAAGTTTTGTTGTTGTTGTTATTGTTGTTGTTCCTTTTTCTTGAAATGTCATTTCATACCCTTCAGTATTAGTCGAACCCTTAAGAAATGGATTTAAAATTATGCGCGCTCTATCTGGTGGAATTGAAAATAAATAAGAGTGCACTAATTTTCATTTTATAATCACTTTTCAAATGCGGGACGTTTTCCGGGACATTTGGTAATCCGGGACGTTTTCCGGGACACTTGTAAATGCGGGACATGTAGGATAAATCCGGGACTGTCCTGCAGAATCCGGGACGTCTGGTCACTTTACCCTATTCATACACACTTAGAAATTTTCGCCGACTTCGGTAATTTTTACCGAAATCTGAACAGCGGTAACATTTAGGCAATTTAATTCAATTGCTTTTCAGTTACTTTGAAACTAAATCTATACTCAAATGACAAGGTTTGATCGTTTAAACAAGGTTGAACATGTTTTGTAATTATTTTTGTAATTCAATGGACTTTAAAATGAAAATGAAGGACAGCTGTTCTGATTTCGGTAAAATTTACCGAACACGAAAACAAAATCTTAGTGTGTACTCGAATCGGTTGAAAAATACTCTTTATCTTCTAGTTTTCTCGATATCTGTCCATTGCAAGCAATATTTTGATAATTGTTTATGTTTTGAGAGTTGGTGCACAGGTAGTGTAGCTTCAAGAGTCAAGTGGACTGTAAAAACCGAAGGGCTCAGCGTTTGCAAGAATAAAAAACACATCCGCATGCGTGAGCTTCTTAACAATGACTAATTTATTTCCTTTCTCTTTACATTGGATGAAACTTAAGGTTGGCGACAGTGAATTTAGGTGTGAAGGCATTAGATATGAAAACACGGTAAAAGTTGGATAGTGGGAAAAACGACAATTGTTCCGTTGTACATCCTCCCGGCCGTTGAAATGCTGAATTTCAAACTTCCGGCATAGTTTCAGGATTAGCCGCATCTTCTTCGTCTAACGGCAACAAGCACACATTCTTCACCGCTCGTTTGATGATCGAATCCTTCGTCTTCATTGTAACCACTCGTACGTGGCCATCCTGGCCCGGATGTAACTCCGTGATACGCGCAAGACTCCACTGAAGTGGAGGTAGATTATCGTCCACGATCAACACTAACGCGCCAATCTTGAACTTGGTGATCTTGAAATCCCGTTGACGCCGTTGAAGCTCTTGGAGATAATCTGTCGACCAAGTCCGCCAATACTTTTGCCTCAAGTCCTGAAGAACCTGCCATCTAGACAGCCTGCCGACTTTAACGTTTTCGTACGATGGTTCTGCCAAAGCCTGAAACTCCCGGCCGATCAAAAAATGTGCCGGAGTAATAGGTGTCATATCGTTTGGGTCGTCCGATGATGGAATCAACGGGCGTGAGTTCAACGTTGCTTCTATTTGTGCCAATGTCGTTGACAATTCTTCATATGAAAGTTTGTGATCGGCCAGAATCGGCCGGAGGTGAAATTTGGCCGATTTCACCCCAGCCTCCCATATCCCTCCGAAGTGTGGACTACGGGGAGGTATAAAAGACCAATCGATGTTTCGCTGAACGCGAAATTCATTCAGCCTCTTCTGATGCATTTCCGTTTCGAATAGCTTGGCAAGTTTTGCTAGTTCGGTATTCGCACCAACGAAGTTGGTGGCATTATCTGATATAATCTTTGAAGGTAGACCCCTTCTGCTCACAAAACGTTGAAGGGCAGCCAAGAACGCATCGGTTGAAAGACTTGAAACTGCTTCCAAATGTACAGCCCACGTAGCCATACACACAAAGACGCATACGTACCCTTTGGTCATCACACATTTTTTAACAGAAACCGCAGCCTTCAGTGTGAACGGTCCGGCGAAATCCACCCCGACGTTGGCGAATGGATACGTTGCTTGTACTCTGTATTCTGGCAAATCTCCCATCAACTGCGTCGCTCTCTTCGGGTTTGCTCGATAGCAAGGTGTGCACTTATGGATCACATTTCGAATAATATTCTTGGCTCTAAGCGGCCAATATTGTTGTCTCACAACAGCAAGCAATGCACGCTGACCAATATGCATGTTGCTCTTATGAAGATAGCGGACAATGGCAATCGTCACTGGATGGCTTGCAGGCAGAAGTAACTGATGTTTACTGCCGTAAGGAATCTGAGTGTTTCTAATCCGTCCTTCCACTCGAAGTATGTCATCCTTCTCATCGATGAAAGGGTTCAAGCATTTCAACGGATACTTGAAGTCCTTTTCCTCCGTCAACGCTCTGATTTCCTTTTCGAATCCTTCCCGTTGAACTAAACGCACAATTAGCAACACTGCACGTTTCATCTCATCAGCTGTCAACAACCCTTTGGTAAGTTGCTTTCTTCTACTTCTGATGAAATCCGTAAAACGAATCACGTATGCCATGACTCGTTGCATAATCGAAAATCGACTGATATTGTCAAACATTTTCAGCAGAGATGCCAGATCTACGGAAATCTCCGTAGATCTACGGATTTTACAATTTTTTGCGGAAATACGGATCCGTAGGTAAAATCTACGGAATTCGGTACAGTTTCTACGGATTTTTTTCTTCAGTGTACGTTTCCCTTCAGAATCGAATTTTACAATCTGATTCTGAAGGCAAAGAAGCATAAAATAATATAAACCCTACAACTTGTCAACCGTTTTCTTGCTCACTAGAGTTCTCTACCTCCGTTAGTATTAGTGAGAAGTTTCACTAATACATGCATTTTACTGGTTGAAAATAAAAAAACAATCCGCTGTCAGTCGAACACTTTGACAGCTGATTTCGTGGTTGAAAATAATAAACAAACCGATTTACAGGGCTGCGCTAGCTAGGTTGTATAAGTGAGATGTTGCGTCGAGAAGTCACTTATCCGCTTTTTGAGTAAACAAACGTCAGACTGTGCGTGAAACATGGCGGCCTTCGTACTATCTCTTCACTCCGTCGAAAGTTCTCATAATATACCAGCCCAGTGGCAGGCGCGTAGGCAGCATGTTATACCGTGACAGCGGGCCCAAAACAGCAAAATAAATTATTTGAGCCCGGGACATGCTGCCTACTGTCAAACGCTGCTGTTGATATAGGCCTTGTCACTGGCCTGTAATATACAGTCAATCTTTGCATGAAGAGAAACATTTTCGACGGTGCCGTGTGAAGGCGAATAAAAGTCATGTCGAGACCAGTCTTGTAAGCGGTCACCGTAGTCGACACATTTTCTGTGATAATCGACTGCCTTTGCTTCCGACACTTGCAAAACAAGCTTTCAAATTACAGTACCAAACTAAAATGTCATACGACACTGTCGCCGAAGACCATCACGGATGTAAGTATTTTAGTTTTTCTCATAATAAGAGCTGCTGATGTTTTGCTTGTGCAAGCAACGATGTCATAGTAATAACCTTTTTTGATCAGAAATGGTTTAATTTACACCAAATTGAGGAATTAGAACGAAATCGTATATGTCATAGAATAGTCATTTGATAATTTTCTTTTTGCTCGAATGTTGTTCTACCGTTTGCGTTATGTAAGAGAGACGACGCTCTCTTCCCCGTCAGCTCGATGATGATCAGGCCTTCAACGTGTTCATCAAAAAGCATGTAATCCATAAGTCGTCGTACTTGTCCGGCTTTATAAAGGAAACTACGATTAAAGCGTGGCTTTCTTATTAGAGTACGACAGCACTGTACCACCGCTACGGGATCACAATTGATCAGATCGCCATAGATGGTCTTGAAACCCCCCTGTAGTGGATCCTCAAATTGAGCTGGAAACCATTGCCGTGGATAATGAGACAGAATCGCTGCTTGGGCAACAGGAAACGCTCCTTTAGAATGAGAACACATGCCTGGAGATCGCTCGCGCGCAAAACAGGGTTCCTCTGTCTTTAATTTATGACGAGCACGGCGAAAAGATAGCTTTTCCTGCCATTTGTTTCGGCCATCTACGGAAATTCAAGCCAGTGGTTCGGGTGACATATTTCATGATGGCATCCAGTGAAACTCGTCGTCAAGACAGGCGTGTGGCCAAACCACATTTGTTGTGTATGACAATGAAAGTTCTCCGGCTTAGAGTTTCCGAAGGCTTGCAATGTACTTTTAAATGCACGGCAACCGCAAACATTACACGTGGACCTTAAGGACCGCCTTATTCATGGAGCAGTGCATTTAGCGAAATCTATCCGTCCTCAAATCAATACCGAATTCAGTACAGTATTGGCAACAAAGGAAGAGAAATTTGTTCACCATGATACGACAATTGGGAAAGCCTACGATCTTCATCACACTCAGTGCAAGTGAGATGAAGTGGCCCCATTTGTTGAATCTCCTACATCGATTGTCAGAAGGACACAATGGCAATGACTTAATAGATCCTATCCAGGAATTGACTGCACTACAAAGAGCAACTCTGATGAATGATGATCCAGTCACGTGCTGCGTGTAATTCAACAAGCTGGTTGACACGATTGAATTTCAGCACCGTGGAAGTCCTCACGCGCACATCTTGCTATGGCTGAACAAGGATCCCCGGGAAGCAATCAGTAAAAGTATGCCAAAAACTACAGGTGCAACAGTATCATGCTATTCATGCCAGTACTACTATCGGCCCTTTTCAGGGCCACCAAGATTTCCCAAAAGAGCTAAATTTCTGAACATGTCCCAACTTAAATTCATATCAAAAGCTTCTTTTCAGGACAATCATATTCATACTAAAGAGTATAAACAGAGAGAACCCCACTCAAATTCCTATTCCTACACAAAACACAAGTTCTGCTGCAGTTAACAAATAACATTTTTTATATAGAGACTACGTAGTCCGACGTCACCATTCGTACAACCCCAGAGGGCTATCTCTAGTATTTTTTTTTTTCAAAAGTTCTTTCATCGATTTATCATTTAACGTAAAGTATCACATTAGAGCTAAAAAAATAACAGCTTCGACAAAAAAAAAATCCGTAGAAATCCGTAGATTTTAATAAGTCTACGGAATTGCATAGAAAAAAAATCTGGCATCTCTGATTTTCAGTGTGGTGCTGATAATCAAGTTGAGAAGAACGATTCCCCGCACCTCCGGAATAATCTCTTCTGGAATCGGAGGAGGAGTGTCGATTCGGAACATCACATGTTTCAAGAATTCTGGCTCTGTCCACCAAATTTCCTGACTCCGCAATTGGTTCGGTTCAACACCTCTTGAAATGAGGTCTGCCGATTTCGATTTTGACGGAATGTATCGCCAATCATATCCGTTCGTCAGCATTTGGATTTCCTTTACCCGGTTTCCAACGAAAATCTTCAGCGTTTCTGGAGGTTTCTTGATCCAACAAAGCGTTATCTGGGAGTCGCTCCACAAAACCACGGATGAAAATGTTATTCCCATGGCTTCTATCAACTTCACAGAGAGGCGAGACAGCAGAAGAACTGCCTGTAGTTCTCCTCGTGGTGTCGTAACTTCTTTCTGTGTTCCCTTTTTCTTCGGCAAGATTCTCGATTTACTGCATATCAATTTCATTTCAGCTGTACCATCATTGAACACCGATCGTGTGTAGAGACAGGCTCCGTATGCAAGATCGGATGCATCGGAAAATCCGTGTAATTGTACAGCAATACAACCTTGAGTCAACACGTAGCGTGGAATCTCCAATCCGTTCAACTTCTGCAAATTGATCCGAAATTCCGTCCAGAGCACCACCAAATCTTGCGATAGTACGTCGTCCCAATGAAATTCAAGAAGCCACAACTCTCTCATTATCAGCTTTGCCGCAGTAAGCACTGGTCCGAGAAAACCCAGCGGGTCGAAGATCTTGGAAATCTCGCTCAAAATTACCCGCTTCGTCAGCTGCACTGACGTTGATGACTTCGGAATATGGAAAGTGAATAAATCACTTCTTGGGTCCCACACGATTCCAAGAGTTTTCATCAGACAATTGACAGTCGCATCATCAATCGTCACAAAGTTTTCACGTTTTTCTTCGGGAACCATTTCCAACAGTTCTTTCGAATTCGAACACACCTTGTGTATGCCGAACCCGCCGTCGTGTAGCATGCTGGTAATCTGTCTCAGTAGCTCCATAGCTTCTTCCAGCGTATTCGCACCAGCAAGCATATCATCGATGTAGAAGCATTTTTTCACAGCCGCCGCTGCAAGGGGAAAACACTCTTCTTCTTCATTAGCAAGCTGCCTTAGCGCCATCGTTGCCAAGAACGGTGAAGATGCAAGCCCATACGCCACTGTCTTCAACGTATAGACTTTCAGAGGTTCATCACGGTTAGTTCTCCAAAAAATTCGCAGAAAATCGTCGTCCATCCAAACCTGCCTGTACATTTTCGGGACATCTGCACTGACAGCGTACTGAAACGATCGAAATTTCAGGTGATCAAATCGTTCTGTACTGTTGGACCAACCATTTGAGTTTGGTTGATGGACACTCCGGAAGACGATTCCGCTGAACCATCAAATACTACCCGCAATTTAGTTGTGGTACTAGTTGGCTTCAAAACACAGTGATGAGGAATGTAGAAAGCATTAGTCGAATCTTCGGTCGGTGAAGGCGTAATTTCAACCATGTGCCCCATTTCTTCATATTCTCTCATAAAGGCAACGTATTGCTCTTTCAGATTCGGATCCTTATCCAGTCTTCGTTCGACAGCCAAAAACCTTTTCCTGGCCATGCTTTCAGAATCGCCCAACTGCTCCTTCACGTCGTTGAAGGGCAGCCGAACGAAAAATCTTCCGTGGTCATCTCGTCGGTACGTCTCGAGAAAATGAGCGACGCAAGCATCTTCTGAACCGTCACTTCGTCATAGGAATCGAAATGCCAAAAACGTTCAAGTAACTTACCGATGTTACCTCAGTTACCATCGTACATAGCGAACCACCAACGCCCAGTTGGTTGGTTGGAATCAGACCACTCACAATCCAACCAAGAGATGTCTCCTGCACTGCTGGCAAGTTATCAGCCAAGTTTAACTGACCATGCTTGATCAATTTGAAGAAAAGACCAGATCCAATCAGGACGTCTATCTGACCGGGAACGTTGAATCCGGGATCGGCAAGCTCGATGTTTTCTGGAATCTTCAACTGGGTTGCTTCGAAGTGCTGCATCGGAAGCTCACCCGTAATCTTCTTGACCACCAGGAACTCCAAAAATGATGACTCATATTCACTTACTTTCGATTTGATTCTTGCGTGTACCTTGAACTGAATGGCCATCTCATTATCACCAATCCCAAGAATTGTGTAGTTAGCTCTCTTTCGTTTCAATCCGAGTTTCGAAACCAATCCTTCCGTGATAAAGTGCTTATGCGAAACAGAATCTAGCACTGCTCTGCACTGGGTAACTCGCTTTCCCGCTCCGCGAATTAAAGCAAGTGCTGTAGCCAGCAGCGTATCTTGATCAGCGTCTACGTTTGAACAAAGAACTGATCCGTTGTTGACTGGCACCGAAGAAGTGCCAGGCGTATTCGCCGTCGAGTTATCTAGTTTAGGAACACCACTTTTCTGCTGCGGCAAGGGTTCCACAGACTCAGAATCTGCTGGATGTAGGGACGTATGATGTCGTTTTCCGCACCGTTTGCATGAGTGTTCTGACTTGCACTTTCCCGTTATATGACCCCGTTCCAAACAATTGAAACAGGAGCCACTCTTCCGAAGGGAAGTGTACCTTTCGCTTAGGCTCACTTTTTTAAACGAATCACACTTCCATATTTCATGATCACCATTACAGTACGAACACTTTGCACTAGTAGTAACAAGGCTGTGCGCTTTCGAATCCATCTTTCCAACGGGGCGCACTGTCTTCACAACATCCGATGGAGCCTTGCTACTACGGCTGATCTTCTCATACACTTTACACCTTTCTTTGAGGAACTCCATAGTCGATTTATAATCCGCCAGTTCTTTATCCTTCTGGCTCATCGCCCACGCCTTCTGGGTATCAATTTCGAATTTCTTGGACAGCACATTCAGCAGCATCATCTCGCCCAATCCGTTGACTGGTAACTGTAGGTTTTTTAGAGCATCGACGTTCTTCGAACATGTGTCGATTAGTTTTCATAGACCGGTCGTGCTTTCCATCATCATTACAGGTAAGTTGAACATTGCATCGATATGCTTGTCATCAATGGCCTGCTTATTCTCGTAGCGCTCACGCAACGTCGCCCAGGCTGCATCATAATCATTGTTGTTTATGATTTCCTGGTCGATCATGCCGGCAGCTGCACCGACCAACGAATTTCGCAAATGGTACAACTTTATCGCCGCTGATTCCGTCGGGTAACGAGCCATTACGTTCTCGAACATATTCTTGAACGCAAACCAATTTTCAAAATTGCCGTCAAAAGTAGGCAATGGAGCTTTCAACGGAGGAACGGAGGGCAAGTTGTTCACGGGTTGCACTACCGCCGGCACTATCACGTTTTTCGCCGCCGCATCAATGCGTTTCGTAAGCTGCACAAAAAGTCCACTATACAGCTTTTCAAACTCAATGAATCTTATCTCTTCCGCATAACACACTTCTTCACTGGGGTTAAGGTCATATATGCGATTTTGTAGGTCGTTGTACTCAGTGTAAGCATTGTCTAACATTTTCAATTGCAGCTGAAGATAATGCTTATCTTCCGCATTTGGATGCTGCAACGCGATCTGGATGCGACGCACTTTTGGTGGTGTGAATTATACTTCAACAGTTTCAGTGAGCTTGACGCGCCCTTCTTTACAAACCATCCTGTAGGAAGCTAAATAAGTATTGCGAATTGCGTTATTCAATTTGTTGGATCGTATCGTTGGAAGGAGATTCTTAAATTCCCGTGGATTTCGTTTAAGTGCCTCTGCTGACGGGTCCACACCTCCGTTTTTCCCCTTCATACAGATCGGTAGCTCAAATTGATCTTGCTGTTAAGTGGAGCTGCATACAAGACAAGATCTTTGAAGGGATGGTGGCTACCTTACATACATACATACATACATACAGAGCTGTTACAACAGGCGCGGATTTCGCGAATTTCGCGTATTTCGCGATTTTCGCGGATTTGTCGCGGATTTGAATCTTCAGTCGCGAAAATCGCGGAAACATTGAATAATGTCGCGAAAATCGCCAAGGGACTGATGTGCTGCCACAAAAATTATGGAATTCTTTGTAACCTTTCCGTCCCGGAATGTGTAAATAATCGAGAAATGATCTCAATTCAATAGGTCACACCGGATTTACACGGAAATTCCCTGAGGTTTGTCCAATGTAAGTCATTTTCCTATTTTTCCAATGTGAACATAGCATTTTTCGTTGTCAAATCGTAAACGAATCGTATATATGCGAGTAAATGCCATGTATACCAGATATTCTAGGTTCTCCAAATCGTCCTGGAGTTCAGTTGATTTTTTCTACTATATAAACCAAGACTCCAATAATGTCTGTAGTATCGAAATATGTCCAAACAGATTCAAAGTGTCAATGTGGATTGTACCCGACCTATTGCTACGTATACAAGATGTTATAGGTTCTGAAATCATTCTGGAGATCAGATTATTTTTCTACTAGATCACCCAAGACCAGCGAATCCAAATACATAAAGCAACCTACGATACAGACAAAATGGTTGCTACGACTACCATTACAAACTCGTTCTGTAACATAGCTCGATCGGAGTGGTAGAAGGATAATGATATATTGCTTGCCTGCTTTGTTGCAATATACACGGATGAGGACCGAGATGTTTTTAAGACAGGTGGGCAAGAACTCACGGTCTCCCAGTGTTGGTGAGTTCTTTGCCGTTAATGTTCACGAAAAGTTCACTATTTTGCCATACAGAAATTCAAAACAAAAATTTTTATCTGCGGATTTGGATAGTTTTTGACCTGTTTCATACGACCGGAAGGTGTATGCTGGCTACAAATGCCGTGCCAAACTGATTTCCTACGCAATTAATCAATCTTTGATGTGAATTTCGCTAATAAACACGAGGAGCATTTCTTATAGCAAAACTTGCCATAACAAAATGGGCGATTCATTTTAGTAAACAAACTAACACTTCTTCCGACTGTGGCACCTCTCTTACTCGCCTGGGATGAGGACATAGCTTGATATGAATCGAGAAAAGACATAACAAAAAAATTCCCATTAACACACGTGTATCATGTTCAGCTTTACTTCGTGAAGCAGCTTTACTTCGTGAAGCAGCTTTACTTCGTGAAGCAGCTTGCCAACAATTTGCTCGTTTCCTTCTACCGCCCCGAGTTAGTTGTGTCGCACGGGCTGCTTGTCATGAAAAAGAAGGAAGAAGATTATATCATTATTGTTTTCCACTTCTGATATAGCGTTATTATTCGGTTCGTTGATCGCTTGTCATTTTGTCATTTGGAGAAATTTTTGATTCCTTGCCCAAGACTAATTCAATATCTGTAGTATCGAAATATGGCCACACAAATTTGCAGTGTCTATGTGGATCATGCCAACGTGTATGCCAAATGTTCTAGGATTTCCAAATCGGTATTTCGATACTACAGATATTATCCTAGTTTTTGTTGATCTAGTAAAACAAATCATCTGAACTGCAGGACGATTTGGAGAACCTAGATCATCTGGTATACGTGGAAATAATTAAACATTTTCCATATAAACACTATGAATCTGTTTGGACATATTTCGATGTAAGGGTGTTTTATTATGTTCACTAATTACTCAGAATTTATACAATACATAAATAACTGAAGATGATACAATGTAATTTTAAAAAAATTAAAGGTTACAAACGATACTCCTTTAGCTCAGTCGATAAAGGCGCAGCTACAAAGCAAGTCCATGCTGGAGGCGACTGAGTTCGATTCACGTCCGGTCTTTTAATTTTTCGGCTTGGACAATTTCTCTATTTTCTTGGACATAGGATGGTACAGGCATAGAAAGCTCTCAATTAAAATGTGAAAGTACTTCAAAGAACACTAAGTTGAGAGCAGGCAAAAATCTAATATGCTATAAGCTTGAAATGCCATGTAGTAGTATACAAATACTATTTTTAGGCAATGAAAATTATTTTTTTGGCGCGGATTAGTTTTTGAAGTCGCGGATTTCTTTTCAAAAATCGCGGATTTCGCGGATCAAATTTAGAAAATCTTGTAACAGCCCTGTACATACATACATACATACATACATACATACATACATACATACATACATACATACATACATACATACATACATACATACATACATACATATACATACATACATACATACATACATACATACATACATACATAATATATTACATATACATACATACATACATATACATACATACATACATACATACATACATATACATACATACATTCAAAAGTGTGATAGGTCGAAGAGAGTTTATGCTATGATCCCCTCCTTTTTTCCGAACAAGTACAATTACTCCGTCCTGCAGATCGACTGTTACACGCCCGTTCTTGATCTCGTTCAGCACCAGTAGAAATAGTCGTTTGATTATTTCCAAGCATTTATGGTAGAATTTCTTTGTAAAGCCATCCTTTCCCGGAGATTTGTTTGCTGCCGAACCTGCTGTAGCTGAAAAAAAAAACTTCATTTTCTGTAAGATCATCCATCAGCCGGTCTCATTATTTTCATCCAACGTTCTTCTAGGGTTGAAACGTGCGTCTTCTTCGATGTCCTCTTCGTCAAAAAGATTTTGGTAATGCTGTTGAATAAATCGTCAGATTACCGTTGACCATTTTTATCCATGGATAAGATAGTAGCATCTCGTTGTCGACTGGTGCGATCTGCGATTTGAAAGATTGAAATATCTTCTCCTCCAAGAAAAACAGCATTCGTCTTTTTCTGCGATTCAGAATTGCTTCTGCTTTTCTAACATTATTGCTTTTATTTTGTTGTTTTTAGCTGTACAATCGCGATCCTTGTGTTCTGCATAAGCCCGATTTAGACAAGAATAGTAAAAACTCATGGTGTTGTTGAAAGTTTGTATGAAAATTGAATTTTTCTAACGAAAAAAAGAAGCAATTTTCCCCTTTGCGTAAAAGACCACCAGTCAACTCTACTCAGGATTGATTTTTTTTTTTCTGGCATGTCCAATAATTTCATTTTGCCCGCAACTTTGTCATGTTTTCTTCTGTCAGTAGTTGATTTTTTATTTTCCAAAAAGGACGCTCTATAGCTCAATAGTATCGTATATCCACAGACAAACAGACATAACACTCGCAGGTTGTTCATCGAACAATTATTTAACGGTCAATTTAAAAGTATCGTAGTTGGTAGTACCGCCACCTGTGGCGCGCATAGTCAATTCCCTTGCATTTGACGTTTACACACTACCGCCATCTGTTCAGCGTACTACCCACCACAGTGTACTCAACAGATGGCAGTAATGTTTTAACGACGATGTTTTACAGTGAGAAATATTCAATGTGTTATGTCTGTTTGTCTGTGGTATATCCATATATCCTATCAATTCTAGACATTGAACGACCGCGGAAAAAGGAGTAATCGATCTGCTGATTGAAAGTTTCCTAGTATCTTTCAAATTTCCACTTTCGCATAATCGTTTCAACGTTGGACTCATGTTTGAAATGCCCGTTGCATCGTTACAGTCAATGACTGAATTGAAATCACCTAGCATTATCGTGTGAGTAGGATAGTTTTGGAAGTAGAAAGGAACTGTTGGATTAAATAAATCCTCTAGAATGACTCTATTGTTTTGTCCCGATGGCGCATACAAATGAATCATTTTAATCCAGTTTTCACCGTTTCCCAAGTTGATGCATAAAACCCTCATATCCAAACTTCGATGAACTCGTCTAACTTCTATTCCATTTCGTAGGCTATTGCATTCCCCCGCTGTGTTTTATTGATGTTCATGATCATATCGTATCCTGGAATACAAATAGCATCACTGACTACCTCTTGCATCGCTATTATGTCTAAGTCTAGTACGTAACGAATTGATTTTGTTTGTATTGCTTATACAATTTAAGTTGTTTAAGTTGAGTGTTGCAAAAGTGTATGTAAAGTACGGTACATTATGCACTGGCTCCATTACAATCTAAATCGTTTAATTGCCTCGTGTTTACTTCTCGATGAGCGTCGACTTCGTGTGCTGTCTGGTCCCGGTGTCTCGTCATCCGATATCTGGCTTTCTGGTGAGCGAGTTTGATCTACCGTTGGTCGGTGTCACGCGTGAGTGGTCAATCATGACACTCATCGTCTCGTTCCCTTTTGTTGACTTGGAGCTCTCCAAATCCGCTGCAGTTGTAGCTCCGATGTCCACAGATGATGTCTTCACAGATATTTCTCGAGATTCACCGTCCAATGGTGAGGCCGGTCGTTTGAATAGTGTTGGTGCAGTTTGCGATTGTGATGAAGATTGCTGTTGTTCTGAGGCTGACCGTTTGGAAGCTGGTGGTGGTAGCAGTGGAGATAGTGCCTGTGGTGTGGTTGCAGGTTGTTTACCAGGTTTGTTCGAACACTCTGGAGTAGAGCGGAGATTTGTTTTGTGGAAAGTGTTTAGCTCGATTTTATGAACAGCTGAGTCCGACATTAACCTCCTGGTTGCAGTGACGACATGTCTGGATTTGTTTGGTGTATGTGACGTGCTGTAGCCTTTGATGTTCACAAAGAATGGAATGGGACTCGTCATCCGAATACGAACAATGCGGATCCCACTTGGTGTTTGTGGAAAGAATTGCTACTCGTGCTTAATGGATATTATGTCGCCGTAGTAGGTCAGGTATTCTACAATCCACTCTTTAGACACGTTAGGTGGTAGATGATGTAGTTTCATCTCCGTCCTCAACGTACTATCTGATACGTTGAGTAGTTCCGTTGTTGTTGATCGAGTACTTGTTTGCGAATTCATCAACCACCTCTTACGCAGCCTCCATCAACTCCAGGAATACTTTTCCTTCGATCCGATCAATTTGTATGGTGGCCACATCATGTGGTGTGAGCTTCAGGTTTTTTTGCGATGAAACTAAGGTGCCTTCGTCCCTCAACTTGCGAATTCCACGAATATCGATGAATAAATTTCGTTTCCTCAGTGAATCCAAGTGGGGGCTTGACCAACAAGCTTTAATCCCCTTCAAAAAGGTCTACTTTAATTAATATCTCTACTCGATTATACGTCTGTCAAGCTTGACTGTTCAGCGATAACTGTATTTGTTGATATATTTGAGGTGAGAATTAGGACTATTGTTTTTTTTTTTGTTAATTACTTTATTTGTACAGGTAAATCACAGTTTAAAAATCACTAATAATCTCTTTCAATCTCTTTGATTTTACTTAAGAGGGGTAAGAGGGGCATAGTGAACAAGTGGCGCATAGTGAGCATCCCGTGCATCAGCTTGGACTTCCGGCCGTTCGGAACAAATTTATTGGTGGTAGGATCAATATCATAATGATATTGAACCTACTACCAGTTGATTTGTTTCATGCAGCTAGAGATCCAGGGCCAAACTGCGGGATGCTCACTATGCCCCACCAGTTTACTATGCCCCTCCTCCCCCTTACTATAGATAATAATCATATTTTCCTAATACTTCTTTATATTTCTTTTCTTTTTCTGATATGTCTTGTTTGCATGCTTCTATACTTTACGTATACCTATTGTGCATGAGCTTCAACAATGTCAACAATTTCAGAGATAACAACGGGAGGACAAATCTTGGAAACGCTTCGAAAAATAAAGACATCACAGCATCATTAACAGAGAAGTATAACCAATCCAAGTCAGTAACACATTTATATTAACTGCTTAACACTGATTTTTCATATATTGTCTGTTCATTTTGATAGTTGCCCTAAAATATCAATTTTGTATTTATGTGAAAGGATCAATCAGTGGGAGATGGATTTTCAGTTTCTTTGCATTTTGCAGCACAAATCTAGTATTATGCGTCATTTTCTCAAAACCCCCCAATAACCAACCCCTTCAATCCCTTCCTTTTCCCATTTAATGTTCAAGTGGTTCGTATACACAGCAAAACATTAATTTTGATATCACATCAAAGTGGATGCACTTCAATTGTGTCAAAAATATGGTGTAATATTACTTGCCAAAAAGGACAAAATTATCATTAAAGGGTGATACGGTCAAAATTTGGTCAATATCAACTTGACGTATTTCTTTCAATTTTGCATTTAAAAAACCTGAACACCCCTCATTTTGAAGGTGTGTGTGTGTAGAATGTTGCTCCTATTTTGATTTTGGAATTCACTCTTCAGTTGTCAAAATGCCGTCCAAGCAAGAAGAGCAGCGTATCAAAATTTTGCTCGCGCATCGCGAAAATCCGAGCTACTCGCACGCAAAGTTGGCAAATCAACCGTTACAAATGTAATTAAAGTGTTTGGGGAACGTTTGTCGACAGCCAGGAAGTCTGGATCGGGGGGAAATCGAAAACCGGAAGCCGCTGAGACGACAAAGAGAGTTGCCGGTAGTTTCAAGCGAAACCCTAACCTCTCTCTCCGAGATGCCGCAAATAAGCTGGGTGTATCGTCTACAACCGTGCATCGAGCCAAAAAACGAGCCGGACTATCGACTTACAAGAAGGTAGTGACTCCAAATCGCGATGATAAACAAAATACGACGGCCAAAGCGCGATCCCGGAGGCTGTACACAACGATGCTGACGAAGTTTGACTGCGTGGTAATGGACGACGAAACCTACGTCAAAGCCGACTACAAGCAGCTTCCGGGACAAGAGTTTTATACGGCAAAAGGAAGGGGAAAGGTATCAGATGTTTTCAAGCACATGAAACTGTCAAAGTTCGCAAAGAAATATCTGGTTTGGCAAGCCATCTGTACCTGTGGCTTGAAAAGCAGCATTTTCATAGCTTCCGGGACTGTCAACCAAGAAATTTACGTGAAAGAGTGTTTGAATAAACGTCTTCTGCCTTTCCTAAAGAAACACGGTTGTTCCGTACTGTTTTGGCCGGATTTGGCATCTTGCCATTACGGTAAAAAGGCCATGGAGTGGTACGCCGCCAACAACGTGCAGGTGGTTCCCAAGGACAAGAACCCTCCCAACACGCCAGAGCTCCGCCCAATTGAGAAATACTGGGCTATTGTCAAGCGGAACCTAAAGAAGACCAAAAAAACTGCTAAGGGCGAGCAGCAGTTCAAGGCAAACTGGCTTTCTGCGGCGAAGAAGGTGGACAAGGTGGCTGTACAAAATCTGATGGCAGGGGTCAAGCGTAAGGCCCGGCAATTCGGATTTGGAAAAGCGGAAGCCTAACTGAATATTTTTCCTGAATGTTATACTAATTGAACTTGAAAAAGAAATTTAATTTGATTTTTTAAATAAACGATTTCACCGATTTACACGCGTTTTCTCTTGACCAAATTTTGACCGTATCACCCTTTAATACAGTGCATGAACTAACATTACGTTGCTTTTACTGCATTTGTTTTTTATGTGGCCATAAAAATTACATGAGATTTTCGACATGATTTAAGTGCAGCCTCTTGGATGTAATATTAAAATTTATTTTTTGCTGTGTAGACTATTCACCAGCCCCACCAAACGCTTCAAAATGAAAGAGAAAAATTAAGCCTGTATTTTTTTTG